>NC_134562.1:17472845-17792688 GCF_025594145.1 Primulina tabacum | reverse complement strand
CGTGCATAACTGAACTGAAAATCATAGTGAAAATGTTTGCTCCTTGGAGCTCTGTACTGAAATAACATGTAATAATTTTCTGGTGAGATTATGGTCTACGCATGTGGTCCCTGAACTGAACTGACCGGTAACTGGCGACCGGGCCTGTAACTGGCGACAGGACTTAGTAACGTACGTCTGATCAGACCACTGCCACAGTACTGGGTGAAACAACTGAACTGACCGGTAACTGGCGGCCGGGCCTGTAACTGGCGACAGGACTTAGTAATGCTCTCATAACCGGTAACTGACGACCGGACTGGCAACTGGCGACCGGATTTAATCATGATAGTAAAGTGACCACAAGCAATATCGCATAAATCTCAAAATAAGTATTTTTTTGCACGTAATATAATTAATTAACATAATTAAATATCCTGCAATAATTTCGATCTTCTTGCATTAAAATCATGTACTTGCAATATTTAAAAATACCTATATGGCTTGATTGAAGAGTGAAAGAAGATATAAACATGCCTTGGTTTGTTTTGACAGAAAACAAACGAAACAACGACGCGGCACGACGGAGAGAGAGTGCTCTTCACTTTCTCACTTTCTCTCTTAATTCCTTTAAACCAAGCATGCACCATAATTATTATAATAGCGTAAAAAAATCGTAAACGTGATGCATGAACATTTTAAAAATATCATGATTTGTGCTCAGGGCGCTACCGGGACCAAAATCTCATCCCGGGTGCAAAATGACCATTTTGCCCCTGAAAACCCAAAAATTACCATTTTACCCCTGGACCTCTAAAATTGACCCGAAGCTTACCAAACTCCTTAAAATATTCCAAAACATTTTAAAAAACATTCCTAGACGTAAACTCGAGCCCAATTTGCCGCTCATCTAATTCATTTTAAAACTCGGTTCGGGGTTCCAGTTTTAATCCGAATCGATCCAAAATCTACCCAAATCAGCTACAACTTTTACCATATCATAAAAATACGTAATAGGCCCTAAAACAATGTCATTAGGCTCCCCAAACCCACGGCAATAATCCAGAATACGCTAAAATTCTCGGTCCTCTCTTAATTCGACACCTCAAGCACACTTTTCTCCCAAAAACTCACACCTCAAGCTAATCCATCGTCCCAACAATGAACCCACCTACTGTAGACCTAGACCAGACACCAAGGAGCGCCACTGAACCAAGCCACCTGCCCCATGCAATCCACAGTCCACCTACAACTCGCTATTCTCCCCCAAGCACCCTAACCGAAGCCAACTTCCACTCTTTCGTTCCACAGCGCCTGGGATGGGTCCAAATCAAGCCGAGCCCCTTCCGAGTCTTGTCTTAGACCCACCAGGGTCTGGACTAAGCCTCAGTGAGGTCCCTGCCGTGTGGTTCGAACCTTACACGCCATACCACTCAAGATCTAGCCACCCGAGAAGAAAATCGTCTCTCGTCCCTACACCCGTACGCATCAGTAACCTTCCTACCCCTCATGACAGCAACTTGACCTTACCATCAGCCTCTAGACACTCAAGGACCGCAGCCCCTTGCACCAAGAATGGAGAAAAACATGAGAAGTGAGCAGAAATGAAAGAATGCAATAAACCCATGAAAAATCCACTAATCCTCTTTACACATGCTTGGATCGAGAGTTTTAGATGCAAACACACATACACAGCAGTATATATGACATGCGTGATGCGAGAATAATGGTGCATGGCGTGCCTGATGATTATAGGAGAACAAGGATGATGGAGGGGACCCGGATCACTTTTATTTTTTTGCAGAATCAAGCAAAAACGTGGCCTTCAGCTGAGATTTCTCTGAAAACGAGGGGAACAAACTCTGAATGGGGGAGTGGGGGGGTGTCGGCTGTTGGGGTGGGATTAGGTTTAGGTCAAGGGTTAGTATATATAATAATTGAATGGTAAAAAACATAATTAATGGGCCTAATATGATAATTAAGTGTGTGAAAAGGTTTTTAAGCCCAACAAGCTTAAATGTAGGTTCATTAAATACAAACGTACTCCCGAAAAATATTTCGTGTTGGAACGATATTGAAAATAACAGCCGAACCGATAAAAAGTCCCCCGATTCGATAAAATTTGTGTACCGTTAAAAATTAAAATAATGCGAGTAAAAATACCCAGAAATTCCCATTTTTGAAAATTACCCTTAAAAAACGCTTTAAATTAATTTATAAAAATAAATCGTATAATAAAATAATTTTCCTGAAAATTCTCCTGTCTCCGATCCTCGTACGAACGTGAAATGCACCTAGAAACCCTAATTCGTGAACTTTTAAAATTTCATGAATTAAATCCTATCGTGCATGAATTATGCATAAAAATAATTGAACACGAATTAATAAAATAAACATGCATTTTATGCTTTAAAAGAATTTAATAAAATACCAAAAAAATTTAATAATTTGCATGCATGTGGTTCACGTGGACTTTCCGATTTTCGGGACGTTACAATCTCTCCCCCTTAAATTGAATTTCGTCCCCGAAATTCGCTTATCCTTGATAATCACAAAGTTTAAACTTAGTTCTAATATCCCAATGGTCACACTTTCGCGGCGCTACTCTGATAAAATAATAAATCTTAAGATGTCCTTATGTCTTCCTCGGTCCTGATTAACTCTACCTTCTAATCCTCGTTTGCGAATCCTAACTTAAAACAACTTATGGTGACTTAGTTCTATTCTACTATGAACTCGAATTTTACTTATCTCGCAATTCCTCATAATAGAGATGAATGTCCAAACTTATCGCACCTTAATTTTCTTATATTATATCCCTAATATTCATCGAACTATTACATTAGCATTTATGCGGTTCAACTTAAGAAACCTTAGCACCAAAAGTTACTGATCGACTTCTATCCTCGGTAAAACAATTAAATGTTAAACCTTATCTTAACCTCATAATAAGATTAGCCCAAGCTCCTTGAATCGTATCTTTATCTTATAACACCAAACTTACATAACTTAATTATTTACAAGTACATCCCAAATATTAAATTGTCGCAAATCTTAAATTTCGAGTAGTGATAATTCATAAAACCCATTTATACAATATCAAACTTCTACCTATATTTTAAAGCCCTTCAAGTCCCAATTACATGCTTAAACCATTTTCTTCCCAATTACAATATAGTTGAGGCCTAAGGCCCTTGGACTTTCTCATTGAAACGAATGTCGCATTCTTACGTATCCTCAATGCTTATTACATGCTAGCGTATAAAACTTATTAAGTCATCCCATGATAGCCTTAGAATAATTTTAATAAATCAACTTCACTTATAACCCGTAGAGTTCTAGAATCCCCATATCAAGGTTTTAGATTTCTTACTTGATAAAAATCTTAACATTCGACCATTGGTAACTTATGTTGAACACAACTAATAATTCCCTTTTGTTTTTATTTCACCCAAAATTTTCGTATGAACGCATATCCCCTAAATTTGAAATTCAAACTTACGCAACCCAAATAGTGTTGGATAACATAATTCCAACACACACATTCACTTATTCTCAAGTTTCTTCATGACTTACAAAAATTCCTCAAGACAAGGTGTCTACCTCAATTCTTACATGCGTCTATCAAATAACCTAACCATCAATCATACCCAACTTTCTAGAAAATCAAATTCCAACAAAGGTATAATTTTAACTCTTAAGATCATGATTAAAACTTATGATACACCAAAATTAAGTTCCAAAAATTTTGTTAGCTCAATGTCTACTCTTATAACTTAACTAACTGATCAACTTCACCTTGAATTGTCATCACTTCAAATTCTTAATTTGCCACAACATTATTTCACTAACGCTTAAATTTTCACGCCTAAGATTGATTCATCCTACAATGTCCTTGGTTACCATTCATTAGAACATTATAACCCAAATATCTAAATATTCTATATCTCCTTCGAGCTTAAATTACCGAAAATTCCTATCATTTAAACCGTTCAATTCTCACTTACTACTAAATAAGTTCTCAAATTTCTTAAAATTGTAAAATTAATTCTTACTTTCCTAGAATATCGTCCAATTTTTCCCTAAATCTCGAAAATTCCACAATTACCCATGAGTCCTCAGTATCCTCAATTTCATTTTATAGATTTTCCGTATCATAAGGTTCAATAGTCTTAAGTTTATTAAACCCAAAATTAATTCCCATAACACGTCTTACATTTCTATAAATACTTAAAATCCCAAGTGTTCCTCAAAAGTTCGCAATTACATCCTTAAAGTTTTGAAACTTGCAATCTGGCCCTTACAGTTCTCCAAATTTACATTTTGGCCCTACAACTCTTCGAAATTTGCATCATTGTCCCCATAAAATTTTCCATCTTTACCTCATTAAACTTTTAAATTCTCGAACTCAAAATTAAATCCCAAAATTTCGTAAATTCGAAAAGTCCCTTAGAATTTTATTTTTGAACTTAGGTCCTCAAATCATTGGTTATTATAATTAGGTCCTTAAAATTCTCAATTCCTGCAATTCAATCCTTAAATCCAACTATGTAGAGCATGCATCCTAAATAAATTCTCATAATTAATCTTACATTTCCATAGATACTTAAAATCCTCAAATTGTACATTTATAAGCCTAAAGATTGTCGTAGTCTTCTAATCGCTATTGCTTATATGAAATCCTCAAAAATTTACTCGACTAGCAACCAAGAACCATTAATAATTTCTTAGAAATTCTACAAGTCTCAAAAGCATTCATAATTTTCAAGATTAACTTATAACCCATAAGGAGGACATCAACACTACTGACCTAAAAATTAATATAGTCAAATCATTTTCAACATCTCCTAAAGCCCAGTATTCGAATTCTTAGACATGTCCAATTCCAAACGTACCCAACATGCATAATTCCATAATTTTTTTTATATAAACACTGAACAATTAAAATCTGAACGTAAAATATTTAATGGAAACATGCTGTTTAAAATAATTCATGCTTTAAATAAAATGCGTAAATGTAAAACTTACAGACCGAAGGCGTGCCTTCATGAGCTTCTCGAGGTCAGTAGTAGTGCAACCCTTTACAGAATCATTGCTCTGATACCAGCTGTAGAGGCCTAAAAATCCTTACTTGAAAATTTACGGAAAATTTAAAATTTTTCTTTTAAATAATTAAAATTGCATCATTCATAAGTGAACTGATAAATAAAGTTTGATGTTCAAAGTGGCAGCGGAAGAAATTAACATTTTCGGAATAACAGTAAAAGGTTTTTCCAAAGACATTTAAAATGTTTGAGCCATCAAATAATAATAAATGCTGAACTGAGGTCCTCGGGTCCTACTACTGCCGACTCGAGCCTGCTCACTGGTCCCCGCCCTCGGTCCCGACATCATCAGCACCTACAACAATCAAGTCTAGTGAGTCTAAAGACTCAACATGCATATATCGTAAATAACAAGTAAATAAATAGTAAAATTTTGCATGGGATAAAAATATCATGTCATGAGGCATAATGTGAAAATAACTTGTCATGAGCAATTATAATACGTGCATAACTGAACTGAAAATCATAGTGAAAATGTTTGCTCCTTGGAGCTCTGTACTGAAATAGCATGTAATAATTTTCTGGTGAGATTATGGTCTACGCATGTGGTCCCTGAACTGAACTGACCGGTAACTGGCGACCGGGCCTGTAACTGGCGACAGGACTTAGTAACGTACGTCTGATCAGACCACTGCCACAGTACTGGGTGAAACAACTGAACTGACCGGTAACTGGCGGCCGGGCCTGTAACTGGCGACAGGACTTAGTAATGCTCTCATAACCGGTAACTGACGACCGGACCGGCAACTGGCGACCGGATTTAATCATGATAGTAAAGTGACCACAAGCAATATCGCATAAATCTCAAAATAAGTATTTTTTTGCACGTAATATAATTAATTAACATAATTAAATATCCTGTAATAATTTCGATCTTCTTGCATTAAAATCATGTACTTGCGATATTTAAAAATACCTATATGGCTTGATTGAAGAGTGAAAGAAGATATAAACATGCCTTGGTTTGTTTTGACAGAAAACAAACGAAACAACGACGCGGCGCGACGGAGACAGAGTGCTCTTCACTTTCTCACTTTCTCTCTTAATTCCTTTAAACCAAGCATGCACCATAATTATTATAATAGCGTAAAAAAATCGTAAACGTGATGCATGAACATTTTAAAAATATCATGATTTGTGCTCAGGGCGCTACCGGGACCAAAATCTCATCCCGGGTGCAAAATGACCATTTTGCCCCTGAAAACCCAAAAATTACCATTTTACCCCTGGACCTCTAAAATTGACCCGAAGCTTACCAAACTCCTTAAAATATTCCAAAACATTTTAAAAAACATTCCTAGACGTAAACTCGAGCCCAATTTGCCGCTCATCTAATTCATTTTAAAACTCGGTTCGGGGTTCCAGTTTTAATCCGAATCGATCCAAAATCTACCCAAATCAGCTACAACTTTTACCATATCATAAAAATACGTAATAGGCCCTAAAACAATGTCATTAGGCTCCCCAAACCCACGGCAATAATCCAGAATACGCTAAAATTCTCGGTCCTCTCTTAATTCGACACCTCAAGCACACTTTTCTCCCAAAAACTCACACCTCAAGCTAATCCATCGTCCCAACAATGAACCCACCTACTGTAGACCTAGACCAGACACCAAGGAGCGCCACTGAACCAAGCCACCTGCCCCATGCAAGCCACAGTCCACCTACAACTCGCTATTCTCCCCCAAGCACCCGTAACCGAAGCCAACTTCCACTCTTTCGTTCCACAGCGCCTGGGATGGGTCCAAATCAAGCCGAGCCCCTTCCGAGTCTTGTCTTAGACCCACCAGGGTCTGGACTAAGCCTCAGTGAGGTCCCTGCCGTGTGGTTCGAACCTTACACGCCATACCACTCAAGATCTAGCCACCCGAGAAGAAAATCGTCTCTCGTCCCTACACCCGTACGCATCAGTAACCTTCCTACCCCTCATGACAGCAACTTGACCTTACCATCAGCCTCTAGACACTCAAGGACCGCAGCCCCTTGCACCAAGAATGGAGAAAAACATGAGAAGTGAGCAGAAATGAAAGAATGCAATAAACCCATGAAAAATCCACTAATCCTCTTTACACATGCTTGGATCGAGAGTTTTAGATGCAAACACACATACACAGCAGTATATATGACATGCGTGATGCGAGAATAATGGTGCATGGCGTGCCTGATGATTATAGGAGAACAAGGATGATGGAGGGGACCCGGATCACTTTTATTTTTTTGCAGAATCAAGCAAAAACGTGGCCTTCAGCTGAGATTTCTCTGAAAACGAGGGGAACAAACTCTGAATGGGGGAGTGGGGGGGTGTCGGCTGTTGGGGTGGGATTAGGTTTAGGTTAAGGGTTAGTATATATAATAATTGAATGGTAAAACACATAATTAATGGGCCTAATATGATAATTAAGTGTGTGAAAAGGTTTTTAAGCCCAACAAGCTTAAATGTAGGTTCATTAAATACAAACGTACTCCCGAAAAATATTTCGTGTTGGAACGATATTGAAAATAACAGCCGAACCGATAAAAAGTCCCCCGATTCGATAAAATTTGTGTACCGTTAAAAATTAAAATCATGCGAGTAAAAATACCCAGAAATTCCCATTTTTGAAAATTACCCTTAAAAAACGCTTTAAATTAATTTATAAAAATAAATCGTATAATAAAATAATTTTCCTGAAAATTCTCCTGTCTCCGATCCTCGTACGAACGTGAAATGCACCTAGAAACCCTAATTCGTGAACTTTTAAAATTTCATGAATTAAATCCTATCGTGCATGAATTATGCATAAAAATAATTGAACACGAATTAATAAAATAAACATGCATTTTATGCTTTAAAAGAATTTAATAAAATACCAAAAAAATTTAATAATTTGCATGCATGTGGTTCACGTGGACTTTCCGATTTTCGGGACGTTACAATCTCTCCCCCTTAAATTGAATTTCGTCCCCGAAATTCGCTTATCCTTGATAATCACAAAGTTTAAACTTAGTTCTAATATCCCAATGGTCACACTTTCGCGGCGCTACTCTGATAAAATAATAAATCTTAAGATGTCCTTATGTCTTCCTCGGTCCTGATTAACTCTACCTTCTAATCCTCGTTTGCGAATCCTAACTTAAAACAACTTATGGTGACTTAGTTCTATTCTACTATGAACTCGAATTTTACTTATCTCGCAATTCCTCATAATAGAGATGAATGTCCAAACTTATCGCACCTTAATTTTCTTATATTATATCCCTAATATTCATCGAACTATTACATTAGCATTTATGCGGTTCAACTTAAGAAACCTTAGCACCAAAAGTTACTGATCGACTTCTATCCTCGGTAAAACAATTAAATGTTAAACCTTATCTTAACCTCATAATAAGATTAGCCCAAGCTCCTTGAATCGTATCTTTATCTTATGGCACCAAACTTACATAACTTAATTATTTACAAGTACATCCCAAATATTAAATTGTCGCAAATCTTAAATTTCGAGTAGTGATAATTCATAAAACCCATTTATACAATATCAAACTTCTACCTATATTTTAAAGCCCTTCAAGTCCCAATTACATGCTTAAACCATTTTCTTCCCAATTACAATATAGTTGAGGCCTAAGGCCCTTGGACTTTCTCATTGAAACGAATGTCGCATTCTTACGTATCCTCAATGCTTATTACATGCTAGCGTATAAAACTTATTAAGTCATCCCATGATAGCCTTAGAATAATTTTAATAAATCAACTTCACTTATAACCCGTAGAGTTCTAGAATCCCCATATCAAGGTTTTAGATTTCTTACTTGATAAAAATCTTAACATTCGACCATTGGTAACTTATGTTGAACACAACTAATAATTCCCTTTTGTTTTTATTTCACCCAAAATTTTCGTATGAACGCATATCCCCTAAATTTGAAATTCAAACTTACGCAACCCAAATAGTGTTGGATAACATAATTCCAACACACACATTCACTTATTCTCAAGTTTCTTCATGACTTACAAAAATTCCTCAAGACAAGGTGTCTACCTCAATTCTTACATGCGTCTATCAAATAACCTAACCATCAATCATACCCAACTTTCTAGAAAATCAAATTCCAACAAAGGTATAATTTTAACTCTTAAGATCATGATTAAAACTTATGATACACCAAAATTAAGTTCCAAAAATTTTGTTAGCTCAATGTCTACTCTTATAACTTAACTAACTGATCAACTTCACCTTGAATTGTCATCACTTCAAATTCTTAATTTGCCACAACATTATTTCACTAACGCTTAAATTTTCACGCCTAAGATTGATTCATCCTACAATGTCCTTGGTTACCATTCATTAGAACATTATAACCCAAATATCTAAATATTCTATATCTCCTTCGAGCTTAAATTACCGAAAATTCCTATCATTTAAACCGTTCAATTCTCACTTACTACTAAATAAGTTCTCAAATTTCTTAAAATTGTAAAATTAATTCTTACTTTCCTAGAATATCGTCCAATTTTTCCCTAAATCTCGAAAATTCCACAATTACCCATGAGTCCTCAGTATCCTCAATTTCATTTTATAGATTTTCCGTATCATAAGGTTCAATAGTCTTAAGTTTATTAAACCCAAAATTAATTCCCATAACACGTCTTACATTTCTATAAATACTTAAAATCCCAAGTGTTCCTCAAAAGTTCGCAATTACATCCTTAAAGTTTTGAAACTTGCAATCTGGCCCTTACAGTTCTCCAAATTTACATTTTGGCCCTACAACTCTTCGAAATTTGCATCATTGTCCCCATAAAATTTTCCATCTTTACCTCATTAAACTTTTAAATTCTCGAACTCAAAATTAAATCCCAAAATTTCGTAAATTCGAAAAGTCCCTTAGAATTTTATTTTTGAACTTAGGTCCTCAAATCATTGGTTATTATAATTAGGTCCTTAAAATTCTCAATTCCTGCAATTCAATCCTTAAATCCAACTATGTAGAGCATGCATCCTAAATAAATTCTCATAATTAATCTTACATTTCCATAGATACTTAAAATCCTCAAATTGTACATTTATAAGCCTAAAGATTGTCGTAGTCTTCTAATCGCTATTGCTTATATGAAATCCTCAAAAATTTACTCGACTAGCAACCAAGAACCATTAATAATTTCTTAGAAATTCTACAAGTCTCAAAAGCATTCATAATTTTCAAGATTAACTTATAACCCATAAGGAGGACATCAACACTACTGACCTAAAAATTAATATAGTCAAATCATTTTCAACATCTCCTAAAGCCCAGTATTCGAATTCTTAGACATGTCCAATTCCAAACGTACCCAACATGCATAATTCCATAATTTTTTTTATATAAACACTGAACAATTAAAATCTGAACGTAAAATATTTAATGGAAACATGCTGTTTAAAATAATTCATGCTTTAAATAAAATGCGTAAATGTAAAACTTACAGACCGAAGGCGTGCCTTCATGAGCTTCTCGAGGTCAGTAGTAGTGCAACCCTTTACAGAATCATTGCTCTGATACCAGCTGTAGAGGCCTAAAAATCCTTACTTGAAAATTTACGGAAAATTTAAAATTTTTCTTTTAAATAATTAAAATTGCATCATTCATAAGTGAACTGATAAATAAAGTTTGATGTTCAAAGTGGCAGCGGAAGAAATTAACATTTTCGGAATAACAGTAAAAGGTTTTTCCAAAGACATTTAAAATGTTTGAGCCATCAAATAATAATAAATGCTGAACTGAGGTCCTCGGGTCCTACTACTGCCGACTCGAGCCTGCTCACTGGTCCCCGCCCTCGGTCCCGACATCATCAGCACCTACAACAATCAAGTCTAGTGAGTCTAAAGACTCAACATGCATATATCGTAAATAACAAGTAAATAAATAGTAAAATTTTGCATGGGATAAAAATATCATGTCATGAGGCATAATGTGAAAATAACTTGTCATGAGCAATTATAATACGTGCATAACTGAACTGAAAATCATAGTGAAAATGTTTGCTCCTTGGAGCTCTGTACTGAAATAGCATGTAATAATTTTCTGGTGAGATTATGGTCTACGCATGTGGTCCCTGAACTGAACTGACCGGTAACTGGCGACCGGGCCTGTAACTGGCGACAGGACTTAGTAACGTACGTCTGATCAGACCACTGCCACAGTACTGGGTGAAACAACTGAACTGACCGGTAACTGGCGGCCGGGCCTGTAACTGGCGACAGGACTTAGTAATGCTCTCATAACCGGTAACTGACGACCGGACCGGCAACTGGCGACCGGATTTAATCATGATAGTAAAGTGACCACAAGCAATATCGCATAAATCTCAAAATAAGTATTTTTTTGCACGTAATATAATTAATTAACATAATTAAATATCCTGTAATAATTTCGATCTTCTTGCATTAAAATCATGTACTTGCGATATTTAAAAATACCTATATGGCTTGATTGAAGAGTGAAAGAAGATATAAACATGCCTTGGTTTGTTTTGACAGAAAACAAACGAAACAACGACGCGGCGCGACGGAGACAGAGTGCTCTTCACTTTCTCACTTTCTCTCTTAATTCCTTTAAACCAAGCATGCACCATAATTATTATAATAGCGTAAAAAAATCGTAAACGTGATGCATGAACATTTTAAAAATATCATGATTTGTGCTCAGGGCGCTACCGGGACCAAAATCTCATCCCGGGTGCAAAATGACCATTTTGCCCCTGAAAACCCAAAAATTACCATTTTACCCCTGGACCTCTAAAATTGACCCGAAGCTTACCAAACTCCTTAAAATATTCCAAAACATTTTAAAAAACATTCCTAGACGTAAACTCGAGCCCAATTTGCCGCTCATCTAATTCATTTTAAAACTCGGTTCGGGGTTCCAGTTTTAATCCGAATCGATCCAAAATCTACCCAAATCAGCTACAACTTTTACCATATCATAAAAATACGTAATAGGCCCTAAAACAATGTCATTAGGCTCCCCAAACCCACGGCAATAATCCAGAATACGCTAAAATTCTCGGTCCTCTCTTAATTCGACACCTCAAGCACACTTTTCTCCCAAAAACTCACACCTCAAGCTAATCCATCGTCCCAACAATGAACCCACCTACTGTAGACCTAGACCAGACACCAAGGAGCGCCACTGAACCAAGCCACCTGCCCCATGCAAGCCACAGTCCACCTACAACTCGCTATTCTCCCCCAAGCACCGTAACCGAAGCCAACTTCCACTCTTTCGTTCCACAGCGCCTGGGATGGGTCCAAATCAAGCCGAGCCCCTTCCGAGTCTTGTCTTAGACCCACCAGGGTCTGGACTAAGCCTCAGTGAGGTCCCTGCCGTGTGGTTCGAACCTTACACGCCATACCACTCAAGATCTAGCCACCCGAGAAGAAAATCGTCTCTCGTCCCTACACCCGTACGCATCAGTAACCTTCCTACCCCTCATGACAGCAACTTGACCTTACCATCAGCCTCTAGACACTCAAGGACCGCAGCCCCTTGCACCAAGAATGGAGAAAAACATGAGAAGTGAGCAGAAATGAAAGAATGCAATAAACCCATGAAAAATCCACTAATCCTCTTTACACATGCTTGGATCGAGAGTTTTAGATGCAAACACACATACACAGCAGTATATATGACATGCGTGATGCGAGAATAATGGTGCATGGCGTGCCTGATGATTATAGGAGAACAAGGATGATGGAGGGGACCCGGATCACTTTTATTTTTTTGCAGAATCAAGCAAAAACGTGGCCTTCAGCTGAGATTTCTCTGAAAACGAGGGGAACAAACTCTGAATGGGGGAGTGGGGGGGTGTCGGCTGTTGGGGTGGGATTAGGTTTAGGTTAAGGGTTAGTATATATAATAATTGAATGGTAAAACACATAATTAATGGGCCTAATATGATAATTAAGTGTTTGAAAAGGTTTTTAAGCCCAACAAGCTTAAATGTAGGTTCATTAAATACAAACGTACTCCCGAAAAATATTTCGTGTTGGAACGATATTGAAAATAACAGCCGAACCGATAAAAAGTCCCCCGATTCGATAAAATTTGTGTACCGTTAAAAATTAAAATCATGCGAGTAAAAATACCCAGAAATTCCCATTTTTGAAAATTACCCTTAAAAAAACGCTTTAAATTAATTTATAAAAATAAATCGTATAATAAAATAATTTTCCTGAAAATTCTCCTGTCTCCGATCCTCGTACGAACGTGAAATGCACCTAGAAACCCTAATTCGTGAACTTTTAAAATTTCATGAATTAAATCCTATCGTGCATGAATTATGCATAAAAATAATTGAACACGAATTAATAAAATAAACATGCATTTTATGCTTTAAAAGAATTTAATAAAATACCAAAAAAATTTAATAATTTGCATGCATGTGGTTCACGTGGACTTTCCGATTTTCGGGACGTTACAATCTCTCCCCCTTAAATTGAATTTCGTCCCCGAAATTCGCTTATCCTTGATAATCACAAAGTTTAAACTTAGTTCTAATATCCCAATGGTCACACTTTCGCGGCGCTACTCTGATAAAATAATAAATCTTAAGATGTCCTTATGTCTTCCTCGGTCCTGATTAACTCTACCTTCTAATCCTCGTTTGCGAATCCTAACTTAAAACAACTTATGGTGACTTAGTTCTATTCTACTATGAACTCGAATTTTACTTATCTCGCAATTCCTCATAATAGAGATGAATGTCCAAACTTATCGCACCTTAATTTTCTTATATTATATCCCTAATATTCATCGAACTATTACATTAGCATTTATGCGGTTCAACTTAAGAAACCTTAGCACCAAAAGTTACTGATCGACTTCTATCCTCGGTAAAACAATTAAATGTTAAACCTTATCTTAACCTCATAATAAGATTAGCCCAAGCTCCTTGAATCGTATCTTTATCTTATGGCACCAAACTTACATAACTTAATTATTTACAAGTACATCCCAAATATTAAATTGTCGCAAATCTTAAATTTCGAGTAGTGATAATTCATAAAACCCATTTATACAATATCAAACTTCTACCTATATTTTAAAGCCCTTCAAGTCCCAATTACATGCTTAAACCATTTTCTTCCCAATTACAATATAGTTGAGGCCTAAGGCCCTTGGACTTTTCTCATTGAAACGAATGTCGCATTCTTACGTATCCTCAATGCTTATTACATGCTAGCGTATAAAACTTATTAAGTCATCCCATGATAGCCTTAGAATAATTTTAATAAATCAACTTCACTTATAACCCGTAGAGTTCTAGAATCCCCATATCAAGGTTTTAGATTTCTTACTTGATAAAAATCTTAACATTCGACCATTGGTAACTTATGTTGAACACAACTAATAATTCCCTTTTGTTTTTATTTCACCCAAAATTTTCGTATGAACGCATATCCCCTAAATTTGAAATTCAAACTTACGCAACCCAAATAGTGTTGGATAACATAATTCCAACACACACATTCACTTATTCTCAAGTTTCTTCATGACTTACAAAAATTCCTCAAGACAAGGTGTCTACCTCAATTCTTACATGCGTCTATCAAATAACCTAACCATCAATCATACCCAACTTTCTAGAAAATCAAATTCCAACAAAGGTATAATTTTAACTCTTAAGATCATGATTAAAACTTATGATACACCAAAATTAAGTTCCAAAAATTTTGTTAGCTCAATGTCTACTCTTATAACTTAACTAACTGATCAACTTCACCTTGAATTGTCATCACTTCAAATTCTTAATTTGCCACAACATTATTTCACTAACGCTTAAATTTTCACGCCTAAGATTGATTCATCCTACAATGTCCTTGGTTACCATTCATTAGAACATTATAACCCAAATATCTAAATATTCTATATCTCCTTCGAGCTTAAATTACCGAAAATTCCTATCATTTAAACCGTTCAATTCTCACTTACTACTAAATAAGTTCTCAAATTTCTTAAAATTGTAAAATTAATTCTTACTTTCCTAGAATATCGTCCAATTTTTCCCTAAATCTCGAAAATTCCACAATTACCCATGAGTCCTCAGTATCCTCAATTTCATTTTATAGATTTTCCGTATCATAAGGTTCAATAGTCTTAAGTTTATTAAACCCAAAATTAATTCCCATAACACGTCTTACATTTCTATAAATACTTAAAATCCCAAGTGTTCCTCAAAAGTTCGCAATTACATCCTTAAAGTTTTGAAACTTGCAATCTGGCCCTTACAGTTCTCCAAATTTACATTTTGGCCCTACAACTCTTCGAAATTTGCATCATTGTCCCCATAAAATTTTCCATCTTTACCTCATTAAACTTTTAAATTCTCGAACTCAAAATTAAATCCCAAAATTTCGTAAATTCGAAAAGTCCCTTAGAATTTTATTTTTGAACTTAGGTCCTCAAATCATTGGTTATTATAATTAGGTCCTTAAAATTCTCAATTCCTGCAATTCAATCCTTAAATCCAACTATGTAGAGCATGCATCCTAAATAAATTCTCATAATTAATCTTACATTTCCATAGATACTTAAAATCCTCAAATTGTACATTTATAAGCCTAAAGATTGTCGTAGTCTTCTAATCGCTATTGCTTATATGAAATCCTCAAAAATTTACTCGACTAGCAACCAAGAACCATTAATAATTTCTTAGAAATTCTACAAGTCTCAAAAGCATTCATAATTTTCAAGATTAACTTATAACCCATAAGGAGGACATCAACACTACTGACCTAAAAATTAATATAGTCAAATCATTTTCAACATCTCCTAAAGCCCAGTATTCGAATTCTTAGACATGTCCAATTCCAAACGTACCCAACATGCATAATTCCATAATTTTTTTTATATAAACACTGAACAATTAAAATCTGAACGTAAAATATTTAATGGAAACATGCTGTTTAAAATAATTCATGCTTTAAATAAAATGCGTAAATGTAAAACTTACAGACCGAAGGCGTGCCTTCATGAGCTTCTCGAGGTCAGTAGTAGTGCAACCCTTTACAGAATCATTGCTCTGATACCAGCTGTAGAGGCCTAAAAATCCTTACTTGAAAATTTACGGAAAATTTAAAATTTTTCTTTTAAATAATTAAAATTGCATCATTCATAAGTGAACTGATAAATAAAGTTTGATGTTCAAAGTGGCAGCGGAAGAAATTAACATTTTCGGAATAACAGTAAAAGGTTTTTCCAAAGACATTTAAAATGTTTGAGCCATCAAATAATAATAAATGCTGAACTGAGGTCCTCGGGTCCTACTACTGCCGACTCGAGCCTGCTCACTGGTCCCCGCCCTCGGTCCCGACATCATCAGCACCTACAACAATCAAGTCTAGTGAGTCTAAAGACTCAACATGCATATATCGTAAATAACAAGTAAATAAATAGTAAAATTTTGCATGGGATAAAAATATCATGTCATGAGGCATAATGTGAAAATAACTTGTCATGAGCAATTATAATACGTGCATAACTGAACTGAAAATCATAGTGAAAATGTTTGCTCCTTGGAGCTCTGTACTGAAATAGCATGTAATAATTTTCTGGTGAGATTATGGTCTACGCATGTGGTCCCTGAACTGAACTGACCGGTAACTGGCGACCGGGCCTGTAACTGGCGACAGGACTTAGTAACGTACGTCTGATCAGACCACTGCCACAGTACTGGGTGAAACAACTGAACTGACCGGTAACTGGCGGCCGGGCCTGTAACTGGCGACAGGACTTAGTAATGCTCTCATAACCGGTAACTGACGACCGGACCGGCAACTGGCGACCGGATTTAATCATGATAGTAAAGTGACCACAAGCAATATCGCATAAATCTCAAAATAAGTATTTTTTTGCACGTAATATAATTAATTAACATAATTAAATATCCTGTAATAATTTCGATCTTCTTGCATTAAAATCATGTACTTGCGATATTTAAAAATACCTATATGGCTTGATTGAAGAGTGAAAGAAGATATAAACATGCCTTGGTTTGTTTTGACAGAAAACAAACGAAACAACGACGCGGCGCGACGGAGACAGAGTGCTCTTCACTTTCTCACTTTCTCTCTTAATTCCTTTAAACCAAGCATGCACCATAATTATTATAATAGCGTAAAAAAATCGTAAACGTGATGCATGAACATTTTAAAAATATCATGATTTGTGCTCAGGGCGCTACCGGGACCAAAATCTCATCCCGGGTGCAAAATGACCATTTTGCCCCTGAAAACCCAAAAATTACCATTTTACCCCTGGACCTCTAAAATTGACCCGAAGCTTACCAAACTCCTTAAAATATTCCAAAACATTTTAAAAAACATTCCTAGACGTAAACTCGAGCCCAATTTGCCGCTCATCTAATTCATTTTAAAACTCGGTTCGGGGTTCCAGTTTTAATCCGAATCGATCCAAAATCTACCCAAATCAGCTACAACTTTTACCATATCATAAAAATACGTAATAGGCCCTAAAACAATGTCATTAGGCTCCCCAAACCCACGGCAATAATCCAGAATACGCTAAAATTCTCGGTCCTCTCTTAATTCGACACCTCAAGCACACTTTTCTCCCAAAAACTCACACCTCAAGCTAATCCATCGTCCCAACAATGAACCCACCTACTGTAGACCTAGACCAGACACCAAGGAGCGCCACTGAACCAAGCCACCTGCCCCATGCAATCCACAGTCCACCTACAACTCGCTATTCTCCCCCAAGCACCCTAACCGAAGCCAACTTCCACTCTTTCGTTCCACAGCGCCTGGGATGGGTCCAAATCAAGCCGAGCCCCTTACGAGTCTTGTCTTAGACCCACCAGGGTCTGGACTAAGCCTCAGTGAGGTCCCTGCCGTGTGGTTCGAACCTTACACGCCATACCACTCAAGATCTAGCCACCCGAGAAGAAAATCGTCTCTCGTCCCTACACCCGTACGCATCAGTAACCTTCCTACCCCTCATGACAGCAACTTGACCTTACCATCAGCCTCTAGACACTCAAGGACCGCAGCCCCTTGCACCAAGAATGGAGAAAAACATGAGAAGTGAGCAGAAATGAAAGAATGCAATAAACCCATGAAAAATCCACTAATCCTCTTTACACATGCTTGGATCGAGAGTTTTAGATGCAAACACACATACACAGCAGTATATATGACATGCGTGATGCGAGAATAATGGTGCATGGCGTGCCTGATGATTATAGGAGAACAAGGATGATGGAGGGGACCCGGATCACTTTTATTTTTTTGCAGAATCAAGCAAAAACGTGGCCTTCAGCTGAGATTTCTCTGAAAACGAGGGGAACAAACTCTGAATGGGGGAGTGGGGGGGTGTCGGCTGTTGGGGTGGGATTAGGTTTAGGTCAAGGGTTAGTATATATAATAATTGAATGGTAAAAAACATAATTAATGGGCCTAATATGATAATTAAGTGTGTGAAAAGGTTTTTAAGCCCAACAAGCTTAAATGTAGGTTCATTAAATACAAACGTACTCCCGAAAAATATTTCGTGTTGGAACGATATTGAAAATAACAGCCGAACCGATAAAAAGTCCCCCGATTCGATAAAATTTGTGTACCGTTAAAAATTAAAATCATGCGAGTAAAAATACCCAGAAATTCCCATTTTTGAAAATTACCCTTAAAAAACGCTTTAAATTAATTTATAAAAATAAATCGTATAATAAAATAATTTTCCTGAAAATTCTCCTGTCTCCGATCCTCGTACGAACGTGAAATGCACCTAGAAACCCTAATTCGTGAACTTTTAAAATTTCATGAATTAAATCCTATCGTGCATGAATTATGCATAAAAATAATTGAACACGAATTAATAAAATAAACATGCATTTTATGCTTTAAAAGAATTTAATAAAATACCAAAAAAATTTAATAATTTGCATGCATGTGGTTCACGTGGACTTTCCGATTTTCGGGACGTTACAATCTCTCCCCCTTAAATTGAATTTCGTCCCCGAAATTCGCTTATCCTTGATAATCACAAAGTTTAAACTTAGTTCTAATATCCCAATGGTCACACTTTCGCGGCGCTACTCTGATAAAATAATAAATCTTAAGATGTCCTTATGTCTTCCTCGGTCCTGATTAACTCTACCTTCTAATCCTCGTTTGCGAATCGTAACTTAAAACAACTTATGGTGACTTAGTTCTATTCTACTATGAACTCGAATTTTACTTATCTCGCAATTCCTCATAATAGAGATGAATGTCCAAACTTATCGCACCTTAATTTTCTTATATTATATCCCTAATATTCATCGAACTATTACATTAGCATTTATGCGGTTCAACTTAAGAAACCTTAGCACCAAAAGTTACTGATCGACTTCTATCCTCGGTAAAACAATTAAATGTTAAACCTTATCTTAACCTCATAATAAGATTAGCCCAAGATCCTTGAATCGTATCTTTATCTTATGGCACCAAACTTACATAACTTAATTATTTACAAGTACATCCCAAATATTAAATTGTCGCAAATCTTAAATTTCGAGTAGTGATAATTCATAAAACCCATTTATACAATATCAAACTTCTACCTATATTTTAAAGCCCTTCAAGTCCCAATTACATGCTTAAACCATTTTCTTCCCAATTACAATATAGTTGAGGCCTAAGGCCCTTGGACTTTTCTCATTGAAACGAATGTCGCATTCTTACGTATCCTCAATGCTTATTACATGCTAGCGTATAAAACTTATTAAGTCATCCCATGATAGCCTTAGAATAATTTTAATAAATCAACTTCACTTATAACCCGTAGAGTTCTAGAATCCCCATATCAAGGTTTTAGATTTCTTACTTGATAAAAATCTTAACATTCGACCATTGGTAACTTATGTTGAACACAACTAATAATTCCCTTTTGTTTTTATTTCACCCAAAATTTTCGTATGAACGCATATCCCCTAAATTTGAAATTCAAACTTACGCAACCCAAATAGTGTTGGATAACATAATTCCAACACACACATTCACTTATTCTCAAGTTTCTTCATGACTTACAAAAATTCCTCAAGACAAGGTGTCTACCTCAATTCTTACATGCGTCTATCAAATAACCTAACCATCAATCATACCCAACTTTCTAGAAAATCAAATTCCAACAAAGGTATAATTTTAACTCTTAAGATCATGATTAAAACTTATGATACACCAAAATTAAGTTCCAAAAATTTTGTTAGCTCAATGTCTACTCTTATAACTTAACTAACTGATCAACTTCACCTTGAATTGTCATCACTTCAAATTCTTAATTTGCCACAACATTATTTCACTAACGCTTAAATTTTCACGCCTAAGATTGATTCATCCTACAATGTCCTTGGTTACCATTCATTAGAACATTATAACCCAAATATCTAAATATTCTATATCTCCTTCGAGCTTAAATTACCGAAAATTCCTATCATTTAAACCGTTCAATTCTCACTTACTACTAAATAAGTTCTCAAATTTCTTAAAATTGTAAAATTAATTCTTACTTTCCTAGAATATCGTCCAATTTTTCCCTAAATCTCGAAAATTCCACAATTACCCATGAGTCCTCAGTATCCTCAATTTCATTTTATAGATTTTCCGTATCATAAGGTTCAATAGTCTTAAGTTTATTAAACCCAAAATTAATTCCCATAACACGTCTTACATTTCTATAAATACTTAAAATCCCAAGTGTTCCTCAAAAGTTCGCAATTACATCCTTAAAGTTTTGAAACTTGCAATCTGGCCCTTACAGTTCTCCAAATTTACATTTTGGCCCTACAACTCTTCGAAATTTGCATCATTGTCCCCATAAAATTTTCCATCTTTACCTCATTAAACTTTTAAATTCTCGAACTCAAAATTAAATCCCAAAATTTCGTAAATTCGAAAAGTCCCTTAGAATTTTATTTTTGAACTTAGGTCCTCAAATCATTGGTTATTATAATTAGGTCCTTAAAATTCTCAATTCCTGCAATTCAATCCTTAAATCCAACTATGTAGAGCATGCATCCTAAATAAATTCTCATAATTAATCTTACATTTCCATAGATACTTAAAATCCTCAAATTGTACATTTATAAGCCTAAAGATTGTCGTAGTCTTCTAATCGCTATTGCTTATATGAAATCCTCAAAAATTTACTCGACTAGCAACCAAGAACCATTAATAATTTCTTAGAAATTCTACAAGTCTCAAAAGCATTCATAATTTTCAAGATTAACTTATAACCCATAAGGAGGACATCAACACTACTGACCTAAAAATTAATATAGTCAAATCATTTTCAACATCTCCTAAAGCCCAGTATTCGAATTCTTAGACATGTCCAATTCCAAACGTACCCAACATGCATAATTCCATAATTTTTTTTATATAAACACTGAACAATTAAAATCTGAACGTAAAATATTTAATGGAAACATGCTGTTTAAAATAATTCATGCTTTAAATAAAATGCGTAAATGTAAAACTTACAGACCGAAGGCGTGCCTTCATGAGCTTCTCGAGGTCAGTAGTAGTGCAACCCTTTACAGAATCATTGCTCTGATACCAGCTGTAGAGGCCTAAAAATCCTTACTTGAAAATTTACGGAAAATTTAAAATTTTTCTTTTAAATAATTAAAATTGCATCATTCATAAGTGAACTGATAAATAAAGTTTGATGTTCAAAGTGGCAGCGGAAGAAATTAACATTTTCGGAATAACAGTAAAAGGTTTTTCCAAAGACATTTAAAATGTTTGAGCCATCAAATAATAATAAATGCTGAACTGAGGTCCTCGGGTCCTACTACTGCCGACTCGAGCCTGCTCACTGGTCCCCGCCCTCGGTCCCGACATCATCAGCACCTACAACAATCAAGTCTAGTGAGTCTAAAGACTCAACATGCATATATCGTAAATAACAAGTAAATAAATAGTAAAATTTTGCATGGGATAAAAATATCATGTCATGAGGCATAATGTGAAAATAACTTGTCATGAGCAATTATAATACGTGCATAACTGAACTGAAAATCATAGTGAAAATGTTTGCTCCTTGGAGCTCTGTACTGAAATAGCATGTAATAATTTTCTGGTGAGATTATGGTCTACGCATGTGGTCCCTGAACTGAACTGACCGGTAACTGGCGACCGGGCCTGTAACTGGCGACAGGACTTAGTAACGTACGTCTGATCAGACCACTGCCACAGTACTGGGTGAAACAACTGAACTGACCGGTAACTGGCGGCCGGGCCTGTAACTGGCGACAGGACTTAGTAATGCTCTCATAACCGGTAACTGACGACCGGACCGGCAACTGGCGACCGGATTTAATCATGATAGTAAAGTGACCACAAGCAATATCGCATAAATCTCAAAATAAGTATTTTTTTGCACGTAATATAATTAATTAACATAATTAAATATCCTGTAATAATTTCGATCTTCTTGCATTAAAATCATGTACTTGCGATATTTAAAAATACCTATATGGCTTGATTGAAGAGTGAAAGAAGATATAAACATGCCTTGGTTTGTTTTGACAGAAAACAAACGAAACAACGACGCGGCGCGACGGAGACAGAGTGCTCTTCACTTTCTCACTTTCTCTCTTAATTCCTTTAAACCAAGCATGCACCATAATTATTATAATAGCGTAAAAAAATCGTAAACGTGATGCATGAACATTTTAAAAATATCATGATTTGTGCTCAGGGCGCTACCGGGACCAAAATCTCATCCCGGGTGCAAAATGACCATTTTGCCCCTGAAAACCCAAAAATTACCATTTTACCCCTGGACCTCTAAAATTGACCCGAAGCTTACCAAACTCCTTAAAATATTCCAAAACATTTTAAAAAACATTCCTAGACGTAAACTCGAGCCCAATTTGCCGCTCATCTAATTCATTTTAAAACTCGGTTCGGGGTTCCAGTTTTAATCCGAATCGATCCAAAATCTACCCAAATCAGCTACAACTTTTACCATATCATAAAAATACGTAATAGGCCCTAAAACAATGTCATTAGGCTCCCCAAACCCACGGCAATAATCCAGAATACGCTAAAATTCTCGGTCCTCTCTTAATTCGACACCTCAAGCACACTTTTCTCCCAAAAACTCACACCTCAAGCTAATCCATCGTCCCAACAATGAACCCACCTACTGTAGACCTAGACCAGACACCAAGGAGCGCCACTGAACCAAGCCACCTGCCCCATGCAATCCACAGTCCACCTACAACTCGCTATTCTCCCCCAAGCACCCTAACCGAAGCCAACTTCCACTCTTTCGTTCCACAGCGCCTGGGATGGGTCCAAATCAAGCCGAGCCCCTTCCGAGTCTTGTCTTAGACCCACCAGGGTCTGGACTAAGCCTCAGTGAGGTCCCTGCCGTGTGGTTCGAACCTTACACGCCATACCACTCAAGATCTAGCCACCCGAGAAGAAAATCGTCTCTCGTCCCTACACCCGTACGCATCAGTAACCTTCCTACCCCTCATGACAGCAACTTGACCTTACCATCAGCCTCTAGACACTCAAGGACCGCAGCCCCTTGCACCAAGAATGGAGAAAAACATGAGAAGTGAGCAGAAATGAAAGAATGCAATAAACCCATGAAAAATCCACTAATCCTCTTTACACATGCTTGGATCGAGAGTTTTAGATGCAAACACACATACACAGCAGTATATATGACATGCGTGATGCGAGAATAATGGTGCATGGCGTGCCTGATGATTATAGGAGAACAAGGATGATGGAGGGGACCCGGATCACTTTTATTTTTTTGCAGAATCAAGCAAAAACGTGGCCTTCAGCTGAGATTTCTCTGAAAACGAGGGGAACAAACTCTGAATGGGGGAGTGGGGGGGTGTCGGCTGTTGGGGTGGGATTAGGTTTAGGTTAAGGGTTAGTATATATAATAATTGAATGGTAAAAAACATAATTAATGGGCCTAATATGATAATTAAGTGTGTGAAAAGGTTTTTAAGCCCAACAAGCTTAAATGTAGGTTCATTAAATACAAACGTACTCCCGAAAAATATTTCGTGTTGGAACGATATTGAAAATAACAGCCGAACCGATAAAAAGTCCCCCGATTCGATAAAATTTGTGTACCGTTAAAAATTAAAATCATGCGAGTAAAAATACCCAGAAATTCCCATTTTTGAAAATTACCCTTAAAAAACGCTTTAAATTAATTTATAAAAATAAATCGTATAATAAAATAATTTTCCTGAAAATTCTCCTGTCTCCGATCCTCGTACGAACGTGAAATGCACCTAGAAACCCTAATTCGTGAACTTTTAAAATTTCATGAATTAAATCCTATCGTGCATGAATTATGCATAAAAATAATTGAACACGAATTAATAAAATAAACATGCATTTTATGCTTTAAAAGAATTTAATAAAATACCAAAAAAATTTAATAATTTGCATGCATGTGGTTCACGTGGACTTTCCGATTTTCGGGACGTTACAATCTCTCCCCCTTAAATTGAATTTCGTCCCCGAAATTCGCTTATCCTTGATAATCACAAAGTTTAAACTTAGTTCTAATATCCCAATGGTCACACTTTCGCGGCGCTACTCTGATAAAATAATAAATCTTAAGATGTCCTTATGTCTTCCTCGGTCCTGATTAACTCTACCTTCTAATCCTCGTTTGCGAATCGTAACTTAAAACAACTTATGGTGACTTAGTTCTATTCTACTATGAACTCGAATTTTACTTATCTCGCAATTCCTCATAATAGAGATGAATGTCCAAACTTATCGCACCTTAATTTTCTTATATTATATCCCTAATATTCATCGAACTATTACATTAGCATTTATGCGGTTCAACTTAAGAAACCTTAGCACCAAAAGTTACTGATCGACTTCTATCCTCGGTAAAACAATTAAATGTTAAACCTTATCTTAACCTCATAATAAGATTAGCCCAAGATCCTTGAATCGTATCTTTATCTTATGGCACCAAACTTACATAACTTAATTATTTACAAGTACATCCCAAATATTAAATTGTCGCAAATCTTAAATTTCGAGTAGTGATAATTCATAAAACCCATTTATACAATATCAAACTTCTACCTATATTTTAAAGCCCTTCAAGTCCCAATTACATGCTTAAACCATTTTCTTCCCAATTACAATATAGTTGAGGCCTAAGGCCCTTGGACTTTCCTCATTGAAACGAATGTCGCATTCTTACGTATCCTCAATGCTTATTACATGCTAGCGTATAAAACTTATTAAGTCATCCCATGATAGCCTTAGAATAATTTTAATAAATCAACTTCACTTATAACCCGTAGAGTTCTAGAATCCCCATATCAAGGTTTTAGATTTCTTACTTGATAAAAATCTTAACATTCGACCATTGGTAACTTATGTTGAACACAACTAATAATTCCCTTTTGTTTTTATTTCACCCAAAATTTTCGTATGAACGCATATCCCCTAAATTTGAAATTCAAACTTACGCAACCCAAATAGTGTTGGATAACATAATTCCAACACACACATTCACTTATTCTCAAGTTTCTTCATGACTTACAAAAATTCCTCAAGACAAGGTGTCTACCTCAATTCTTACATGCGTCTATCAAATAACCTAACCATCAATCATACCCAACTTTCTAGAAAATCAAATTCCAACAAAGGTATAATTTTAACTCTTAAGATCATGATTAAAACTTATGATACACCAAAATTAAGTTCCAAAAATTTTGTTAGCTCAATGTCTACTCTTATAACTTAACTAACTGATCAACTTCACCTTGAATTGTCATCACTTCAAATTCTTAATTTGCCACAACATTATTTCACTAACGCTTAAATTTTCACGCCTAAGATTGATTCATCCTACAATGTCCTTGGTTACCATTCATTAGAACATTATAACCCAAATATCTAAATATTCTATATCTCCTTCGAGCTTAAATTACCGAAAATTCCTATCATTTAAACCGTTCAATTCTCACTTACTACTAAATAAGTTCTCAAATTTCTTAAAATTGTAAAATTAATTCTTACTTTCCTAGAATATCGTCCAATTTTTCCCTAAATCTCGAAAATTCCACAATTACCCATGAGTCCTCAGTATCCTCAATTTCATTTTATAGATTTTCCGTATCATAAGGTTCAATAGTCTTAAGTTTATTAAACCCAAAATTAATTCCCATAACACGTCTTACATTTCTATAAATACTTAAAATCCCAAGTGTTCCTCAAAAGTTCGCAATTACATCCTTAAAGTTTTGAAACTTGCAATCTGGCCCTTACAGTTCTCCAAATTTACATTTTGGCCCTACAACTCTTCGAAATTTGCATCATTGTCCCCATAAAATTTTCCATCTTTACCTCATTAAACTTTTAAATTCTCGAACTCAAAATTAAATCCCAAAATTTCGTAAATTCGAAAAGTCCCTTAGAATTTTATTTTTGAACTTAGGTCCTCAAATCATTGGTTATTATAATTAGGTCCTTAAAATTCTCAATTCCTGCAATTCAATCCTTAAATCCAACTATGTAGAGCATGCATCCTAAATAAATTCTCATAATTAATCTTACATTTCCATAGATACTTAAAATCCTCAAATTGTACATTTATAAGCCTAAAGATTGTCGTAGTCTTCTAATCGCTATTGCTTATATGAAATCCTCAAAAATTTACTCGACTAGCAACCAAGAACCATTAATAATTTCTTAGAAATTCTACAAGTCTCAAAAGCATTCATAATTTTCAAGATTAACTTATAACCCATAAGGAGGACATCAACACTACTGACCTAAAAATTAATATAGTCAAATCATTTTCAACATCTCCTAAAGCCCAGTATTCGAATTCTTAGACATGTCCAATTCCAAACGTACCCAACATGCATAATTCCATAATTTTTTTTATATAAACACTGAACAATTAAAATCTGAACGTAAAATATTTAATGGAAACATGCTGTTTAAAATAATTCATGCTTTAAATAAAATGCGTAAATGTAAAACTTACAGACCGAAGGCGTGCCTTCATGAGCTTCTCGAGGTCAGTAGTAGTGCAACCCTTTACAGAATCATTGCTCTGATACCAGCTGTAGAGGCCTAAAAATCCTTACTTGAAAATTTACGGAAAATTTAAAATTTTTCTTTTAAATAATTAAAATTGCATCATTCATAAGTGAACTGATAAATAAAGTTTGATGTTCAAAGTGGCAGCGGAAGAAATTAACATTTTCGGAATAACAGTAAAAGGTTTTTCCAAAGACATTTAAAATGTTTGAGCCATCAAATAATAATAAATGCTGAACTGAGGTCCTCGGGTCCTACTACTGCCGACTCGAGCCTGCTCACTGGTCCCCGCCCTCGGTCCCGACATCATCAGCACCTACAACAATCAAGTCTAGTGAGTCTAAAGACTCAACATGCATATATCGTAAATAACAAGTAAATAAATAGTAAAATTTTGCATGGGATAAAAATATCATGTCATGAGGCATAATGTGAAAATAACTTGTCATGAGCAATTATAATACGTGCATAACTGAACTGAAAATCATAGTGAAAATGTTTGCTCCTTGGAGCTCTGTACTGAAATAGCATGTAATAATTTTCTGGTGAGATTATGGTCTACGCATGTGGTCCCTGAACTGAACTGACCGGTAACTGGCGACCGGGCCTGTAACTGGCGACAGGACTTAGTAACGTACGTCTGATCAGACCACTGCCACAGTACTGGGTGAAACAACTGAACTGACCGGTAACTGGCGGCCGGGCCTGTAACTGGCGACAGGACTTAGTAATGCTCTCATAACCGGTAACTGACGACCGGACCGGCAACTGGCGACCGGATTTAATCATGATAGTAAAGTGACCACAAGCAATATCGCATAAATCTCAAAATAAGTATTTTTTTGCACGTAATATAATTAATTAACATAATTAAATATCCTGTAATAATTTCGATCTTCTTGCATTAAAATCATGTACTTGCGATATTTAAAAATACCTATATGGCTTGATTGAAGAGTGAAAGAAGATATAAACATGCCTTGGTTTGTTTTGACAGAAAACAAACGAAACAACGACGCGGCGCGACGGAGACAGAGTGCTCTTCACTTTCTCACTTTCTCTCTTAATTCCTTTAAACCAAGCATGCACCATAATTATTATAATAGCGTAAAAAAATCGTAAACGTGATGCATGAACATTTTAAAAATATCATGATTTGTGCTCAGGGCGCTACCGGGACCAAAATCTCATCCCGGGTGCAAAATGACCATTTTGCCCCTGAAAACCCAAAAATTACCATTTTACCCCTGGACCTCTAAAATTGACCCGAAGCTTACCAAACTCCTTAAAATATTCCAAAACATTTTAAAAAACATTCCTAGACGTAAACTCGAGCCCAATTTGCCGCTCATCTAATTCATTTTAAAACTCGGTTCGGGGTTCCAGTTTTAATCCGAATCGATCCAAAATCTACCCAAATCAGCTACAACTTTTACCATATCATAAAAATACGTAA
This sequence comes from Primulina tabacum, assembly GCF_025594145.1. Taxonomy (NCBI): domain Eukaryota; kingdom Viridiplantae; phylum Streptophyta; class Magnoliopsida; order Lamiales; family Gesneriaceae; genus Primulina; species Primulina tabacum. The sequence continues at coordinate 17,764,060 of NC_134562.1, read as the reverse complement.
TAGGCCCTAAAACAATGTCATTAGGCTCCCCAAACCCACGGCAATAATCCAGAATACGCTAAAATTCTCGGTCCTCTCTTAATTCGACACCTCAAGCACACTTTTCTCCCAAAAACTCACACCTCAAGCTAATCCATCGTCCCAACAATGAACCCACCTACTGTAGACCTAGACCAGACACCAAGGAGCGCCACTGAACCAAGCCACCTGCCCCATGCAATCCACAGTCCACCTACAACTCGCTATTCTCCCCCAAGCACCCTAACCGAAGCCAACTTCCACTCTTTCGTTCCACAGCGCCTGGGATGGGTCCAAATCAAGCCGAGCCCCTTCCGAGTCTTGTCTTAGACCCACCAGGGTCTGGACTAAGCCTCAGTGAGGTCCCTGCCGTGTGGTTCGAACCTTACACGCCATACCACTCAAGATCTAGCCACCCGAGAAGAAAATCGTCTCTCGTCCCTACACCCGTACGCATCAGTAACCTTCCTACCCCTCATGACAGCAACTTGACCTTACCATCAGCCTCTAGACACTCAAGGACCGCAGCCCCTTGCACCAAGAATGGAGAAAAACATGAGAAGTGAGCAGAAATGAAAGAATGCAATAAACCCATGAAAAATCCACTAATCCTCTTTACACATGCTTGGATCGAGAGTTTTAGATGCAAACACACATACACAGCAGTATATATGACATGCGTGATGCGAGAATAATGGTGCATGGCGTGCCTGATGATTATAGGAGAACAAGGATGATGGAGGGGACCCGGATCACTTTTATTTTTTTGCAGAATCAAGCAAAAACGTGGCCTTCAGCTGAGATTTCTCTGAAAACGAGGGGAACAAACTCTGAATGGGGGAGTGGGGGGGTGTCGGCTGTTGGGGTGGGATTAGGTTTAGGTTAAGGGTTAGTATATATAATAATTGAATGGTAAAAAACATAATTAATGGGCCTAATATGATAATTAAGTGTGTGAAAAGGTTTTTAAGCCCAACAAGCTTAAATGTAGGTTCATTAAATACAAACGTACTCCCGAAAAATATTTCGTGTTGGAACGATATTGAAAATAACAGCCGAACCGATAAAAAGTCCCCCGATTCGATAAAATTTGTGTACCGTTAAAAATTAAAATCATGCGAGTAAAAATACCCAGAAATTCCCATTTTTGAAAATTACCCTTAAAAAACGCTTTAAATTAATTTATAAAAATAAATCGTATAATAAAATAATTTTCCTGAAAATTCTCCTGTCTCCGATCCTCGTACGAACGTGAAATGCACCTAGAAACCCTAATTCGTGAACTTTTAAAATTTCATGAATTAAATCCTATCGTGCATGAATTATGCATAAAAATAATTGAACACGAATTAATAAAATAAACATGCATTTTATGCTTTAAAAGAATTTAATAAAATACCAAAAAATTTAATAATTTGCATGCATGTGGTTCACGTGGACTTTCCGATTTTCGGGACGTTACAATCTCTCCCCCTTAAATTGAATTTCGTCCCCGAAATTCGCTTATCCTTGATAATCACAAAGTTTAAACTTAGTTCTAATATCCCAATGGTCACACTTTCGCGGCGCTACTCTGATAAAATAATAAATCTTAAGATGTCCTTATGTCTTCCTCGGTCCTGATTAACTCTACCTTCTAATCCTCGTTTGCGAATCGTAACTTAAAACAACTTATGGTGACTTAGTTCTATTCTACTATGAACTCGAATTTTACTTATCTCGCAATTCCTCATAATAGAGATGAATGTCCAAACTTATCGCACCTTAATTTTCTTATATTATATCCCTAATATTCATCGAACTATTACATTAGCATTTATGCGGTTCAACTTAAGAAACCTTAGCACCAAAAGTTACTGATCGACTTCTATCCTCGGTAAAACAATTAAATGTTAAACCTTATCTCAACCTCATAATAAGATTAGCCCAAGATCCTTGAATCGTATCTTTATCTTATGGCACCAAACTTACATAACTTAATTATTTACAAGTACATCCCAAATATTAAATTGTCGCAAATCTTAAATTTCGAGTAGTGATAATTCATAAAACCCATTTATACAATATCAAACTTCTACCTATATTTTAAAGCCCTTCAAGTCCCAATTACATGCTTAAACCATTTTCTTCCCAATTACAATATAGTTGAGGCCTAAGGCCCTTGGACTTTCCTCATTGAAACGAATGTCGCATTCTTACGTATCCTCAATGCTTATTACATGCTAGCGTATAAAACTTATTAAGTCATCCCATGATAGCCTTAGAATAATTTTAATAAATCAACTTCACTTATAACCCGTAGAGTTCTAGAATCCCCATATCAAGGTTTTAGATTTCTTACTTGATAAAAATCTTAACATTCGACCATTGGTAACTTATGTTGAACACAACTAATAATTCCCTTTTGTTTTTATTTCACCCAAAATTTTCGTATGAACGCATATCCCCTAAATTTGAAATTCAAACTTACGCAACCCAAATAGTGTTGGATAACATAATTCCAACACACACATTCACTTATTCTCAAGTTTCTTCATGACTTACAAAAATTCCTCAAGACAAGGTGTCTACCTCAATTCTTACATGCGTCTATCAAATAACCTAACCATCAATCATACCCAACTTTCTAGAAAATCAAATTCCAACAAAGGTATAATTTTAACTCTTAAGATCATGATTAAAACTTATGATACACCAAAATTAAGTTCCAAAAATTTTGTTAGCTCAATGTCTACTCTTATAACTTAACTAACTGATCAACTTCACCTTGAATTGTCATCACTTCAAATTCTTAATTTGCCACAACATTATTTCACTAACGCTTAAATTTTCACGCCTAAGATTGATTCATCCTACAATGTCCTTGGTTACCATTCATTAGAACATTATAACCCAAATATCTAAATATTCTATATCTCCTTCGAGCTTAAATTACCGAAAATTCCTATCATTTAAACCGTTCAATTCTCACTTACTACTAAATAAGTTCTCAAATTTCTTAAAATTGTAAAATTAATTCTTACTTTCCTAGAATATCGTCCAATTTTTCCCTAAATCTCGAAAATTCCACAATTACCCATGAGTCCTCAGTATCCTCAATTTCATTTTATAGATTTTCCGTATCATAAGGTTCAATAGTCTTAAGTTTATTAAACCCAAAATTAATTCCCATAACACGTCTTACATTTCTATAAATACTTAAAATCCCAAGTGTTCCTCAAAAGTTCGCAATTACATCCTTAAAGTTTTGAAACTTGCAATCTGGCCCTTACAGTTCTCCAAATTTACATTTTGGCCCTACAACTCTTCGAAATTTGCATCATTGTCCCCATAAAATTTTCCATCTTTACCTCATTAAACTTTTAAATTCTCGAACTCAAAATTAAATCCCAAAATTTCGTAAATTCGAAAAGTCCCTTAGAATTTTATTTTTGAACTTAGGTCCTCAAATCATTGGTTATTATAATTAGGTCCTTAAAATTCTCAATTCCTGCAATTCAATCCTTAAATCCAACTATGTAGAGCATGCATCCTAAATAAATTCTCATAATTAATCTTACATTTCCATAGATACTTAAAATCCTCAAATTGTACATTTATAAGCCTAAAGATTGTCGTAGTCTTCTAATCGCTATTGCTTATATGAAATCCTCAAAAATTTACTCGACTAGCAACCAAGAACCATTAATAATTTCTTAGAAATTCTACAAGTCTCAAAAGCATTCATAATTTTCAAGATTAACTTATAACCCATAAGGAGGACATCAACACTACTGACCTAAAAATTAATATAGTCAAATCATTTTCAACATCTCCTAAAGCCCAGTATTCGAATTCTTAGACATGTCCAATTCCAAACGTACCCAACATCCATAATTCCATAATTTTTTTTATATAAACACTGAACAATTAAAATCTGAACGTAAAATATTTAATGGAAACATGCTGTTTAAAATAATTCATGCTTTAAATAAAATGCGTAAATGTAAAACTTACAGACCGAAGGCGTGACTTCATGAGCTTCTCGAGGTCAGTAGTATTGCAACCCTTTACAGAATCATTGCTCTGATACCAGCTGTAGAGGCCTAAAAATCCTTACTTGAAAATTTACCGAAAATTTAAAATTTTTCTTTTAAATAATTAAAATTGCATCATTCATAAGTGAACTGATAAATAAAGTTTGATGTTCAAAGTGGCAGCGGAAGAAATTAACATTTTCGGAATAACAGTAAAAGGTTTTTCCAAAGACATTTAAAATATTTGAGCCATCAAATAATAATAAATGCTGAACTGAGGTCCTCGGGTCCTACTACTGCCGACTCGAGCATGCTCACTGGTCCCCGCCCTCGATCCCGACATCATCAGCACCTAACAAGTAAATAAATAGTAAAATTTTGCATGGGATAAAAATATCATGTCATGAGGCATAATATGAAAATAACTTGTCATGAGCAATTATAATACGTGCATAACTGAACTGAAAATCATAGTGAAAATGTTTGCTCCTTGGAGCTCTGTACTGAAATAGCATGTAATAATTTTCTGGTGAGATTATGGTCTACGCATGTGGTCCCTGAACTGAACTGACCGGTAACTGGCGACCGGGCCTGTAACTGGCGACAGGACTTAGTAATGTACGTCTGATCAGACCACTGCCACAGTACTGGGTGAAACAACTGAACTGACCGGTAACTGGCGACCGGGCCTGTAACTGGCGACAGGACTTAGTAATGCTCTCATAACCGGTAACCGACGACCGGACCGGCAACTGGCGACCGGATTTAATCATGATAGTAAAGTGACCACAAGCAATATCGCATAAATCTCAAAATAAGTATTTTTTTGCACGTAATATAATTAATTAACATAATTAAATATCCTGTAATAATTTCGATCTTCTTGCATTAAAATCATGTACTTGCGATATTTAAAAATACCTATATGGCTTGATTGAAGAGTGAAAGAAGATATAAACATGCCTTGGTTTGTTTTGACAGAAAACAAACGAAACAACGACGCGGCGCGACGGAGACAGTACTCTTCACTTTCTCACTTTTTCTCTCTTAATTCCTTTAAACCAAGCATGCACCATAATTATTATAATAGCGTAAAAAAATCGTAAACGTGATGCATGAACATTTTAAAAATATCATGATTTGTGCTCAGGGCGCTGCCGGGACCAAAATCTCATCCCGGGTGCAAAATGACCATTTTGCCCCTGAAAACCCAAAAATTACCATTTTACCCCTGGACCTCTAAAATTGACCCGAAGCTTACCAAAATCCTTAAAATATTCTAAAACATTTTAAAAAACATTCCTAGACGTAAACTCGAGCCCAATTTGCCACTCATCTAATTCATTTTAAAACTCGGTTCGGGGTTCCAGTTTTAATCCGAATCGATCCAAAATCTACCCAAATCAGCTACAACTTTTACCATATCATAAAAATACGTAATAGGCCCTAAAACAATGTCATTAGGCTCCCCAAACCCACGGCAATAATCCAGAATACGCTAAAATTCTCGGTCCTCTCTTAATTCGACACCTCAAGCACACTTTTCTCCCAAAAACTCACACCTCAAGCTAATCCATCGTCCCAACAATGAACCCACCTACTGTAGACCTAGACCAGACACCAAGGAGCGCCACTGAACCAAGCCACCTGCCCCATGCAAGCCACAGTCCACCTACAACTCGCTATCCTCCCCCAAGCACCCTAACCGAAGCCAACTTCCACTCTTTCGTTCCACAGCGCCTGGGATGGGTCCAAATCAAGCCGAGCCCCTTCCGAGTCTTGTCTTAGACCCACCAGGGTCTGGACTAAGCCTCAGTGAGGTCCCTGCCGTGTGGTTCGAACCTTACACGCCATACCACTCAAGATCTAGCCACCCGAGAAGAAAATCGTCTCTCGTCCCTACACCCGTACGCATCAGTAACCTTCCTACCCCTCATGACAGCAACTTGACCTTACCATCAGCCTCTAGACACTCAAGGACCGCAGCCCCTTGCACCAAGAATGGAGAAAAACATGAGAAGTGAGCAGAAATGAAAGAATGCAATAAACCCATGAAAAATCCACTAATCCTCTTTACACATGCTTGGATCGAGAGTTTTAGATGCAAACACACATACACAGCAGTATATATGACATGCGTGATGCGAGAATAATGGTGCATGGCGTGCCTGATGATTATAGGAGAACAAGGATGATGGAGGGGACCCGGATCACTTTTATTTTTTTGCAGAATCAAGCAAAAACGTGGCCTTCAGCTGAGATTTCTCTGAAAACGAGGGGAACAAACTCTGAATGGGGGAGTGGGGGGGTGTCGGCTGTTGGGGTGGGATTATGTTTAGGTTAAGGGTTAGTATATATAATAATTGAATGGTAAAAAACATAATTAATGGGTCTAATATGATAATTAAGTGTTTGAAAAGGTTTTTAAGCCCAACAAGCTTAAATGTAGGTTCATTAAATACAAACGTACTCTCGAAAAATATTTCGTGTTGGAACGATATTGAAAATAACAGCCGAACCGATAAAAAGTCCCCCGATTCGATAAAATTTGTGTACCGTTAAAAATTAAAATCATGCGAGTAAAAATACCCAGAAATTCCCATTTTTGAAAATTACCCTTAAAAAAACGCTTTAAATTAATTTATAAAAATAAATCGTATAATAAAATAATTTTCCTGAAAATTCTCCTGTCTCCGATCATTGTACGAACGTGAAATGCACCTAGAAACCCTAATGCGTGAACTTTTAAAATTTCATGAATTAAATCATATCATGCATGAATTATGCATAAAAATAATTAAACACGAATTAATAAAATAAACATGCATCTTATGCTTTAAAAGAATTTAATAAAATACCAAAGAAATTTAATAATTTGCATGCATGTGGTTCACGTGGACTTTCCGATTTTCGGGACGTTACAAAAACAACTGAAAAGCATGGTCTATGCTTATTACTCTTCCCTATTCCAATCGGGACCGAACTGCCATGACCTTACTATGGAAAAAGGTAAATTACCCTTACTGTCAGAAGCCAACTTAGCTACTCTAAATGCACCATTCTTGATAGAAGAGATAAAACATGCACTTTTCGACATGGAACCATTTAAAGCCCCTGGGCCAGATGGCTTTCCAGTGGGTTTCTTCCAAAAAATGTGGCCTATAGTGGGACAATCAATCTATGATTCTGCACTAAACTTCTTCACATCAGGAGAATTACCGAAGGGCATGAACGATACGCTCCTCACATTGATATCGAAAGTTTCAAACCCGGAGCTTGTTAGCCAATTCAGACCGATCAGTTTATGCAATGTGGGCTACAAAATACTCACAAAAACGATGACTAACCGTCTAAAACACGTGATGCCCGTCCTGGTGGGGCCTTATCAAAGCAGCTTCGTCCCAGGCCGCCAAATTTCCGATAACATAATTATCTACCAAGAGGTGATTAACTCAACTGAGGAAAAAATCGGGAGGTAAAGGTTTTATGGCCATCAAAATTGATCTGAAGAAAGCATATGATAAGCTCTCGTGGGACTTCATTAGAGACACAATAAATGAAGCTGGCTTCAGTCACGAATGGGTCAGAAACACCAAGTCTTGCATTGAAACTCCTAGACTATCGATCATTTGGAATGGAGAGCAACTGGAATGGATCAAACCGAGGAGAGGAATTAGACAGGGCGATTCTATATGTGAGAACCCGAGATTTAACGATCCCAAGTAAATAAGGTAAGAAATATACGAACTTAAAACTTAGCTTAATCTAAGATCAAAATACTTTCATTCTAATTATAAAACTTAAATATGAACTTAGATTTTCAGCTAGTAACTCGTGGAAGTAACTTCAAAGCTCGGGAATGAGCTCAACCGGAAGCCGAGCTGCAAGTAACCACATCCATCGAAGTATTGTCACGAGAGGAGTAAAACTCCAGCTCAAGACTCGATCTTTCAGCTCAACCAAGCTTGTCCTAACAAGACCAAAAAGAGATCTAAAAGATGAGCTAAAGGCTTGGACAAATTAAGTATGCAAGAAATAACCTTTGCGTTAACCCATGAAGGAGCTGCGGGAGAAGCTAAGGGTTAGGACATATTGATGATGCAGGAAATGACTCTTTAGAAAATCAAGGTCACATTTAAGGAGTGCATGAGATTTTGAACCACATTCATGACTAATCTTGGAAGTTTGGACTACAATTATGGCCATTCTTGAAGGCCAAGATTTCGGCCGAGGGCTATGTGAAGAGCCTTGAGTTGGCCTATAAATAACACATCTAGGTTGAAAGAAAGACACTCCAAAAGCAAGCAAGAAATTTCGGTTCCCTCTCCCCTTCACTCTCAAAGTTTCGGCCACTCCCCCCACCAAAATCTCCAAGTTTTCGGCCTAGGCTAGCAAGGAGGAAGGAAGGAATTTTCGTATAGTCGATTGCGGAAATCTTACGTCGAAGTGCTGTCTAAGTGAAGACTGCAATTGCTAAAGTCGCGCCGAAGTGCTGTCGAATTTTCAGAAGAAAGCTTCGTTCAAAAATCTACAAGAGTAAGTGGGCTTTTGTTATGTACTTCGTTTGTATTTTTAAACCTTGATATCAATAACATGACATACATGTTGGTGTGTCCTTATTTTCGAAAAATCAGCATGTTTTATTTTAAAATTTCGATCGATTATGTGTTCTCGTCTGTGCTTCGAATTTCTTGATTCTGCTGTGTCAGTATGAAAACTTTGAAATCTGAATATCTGAAAAGTTCTGTCTGTTACTTCTGAATTCTGTTTGCGCTGTTACGAATTGATTTGAAATGGGACGAGAATTGTAATTCTGTCTGGCCCCCATTGGTGGGTATAAAACCATGTTCTGCTCTGGCCCCCATTGGTGGGTATAAAACCATGTTCTGACCTCACCCCTTAGAGGACTAACGTATTGGGGACAATTTGACCATGGAAATGAGATGAGTAACAGTGTTCTGTCTGTTTTGATATGTTCCGTTCTGAATTGAGTTAATCTGTTTCTGAATTGTTCTGAATCATCTGATGAATTCTGTCAGTTATTCGATTTGTCTCTATCCTGATAAGTTAAGAATATTAAGTTTTGAAAATCTGTTAAAAGAACGTTTTAAGAAAACTAAGTTCTATATGTATCTTTGGAATCGATCGACCCCCACTTGCTGACTGTTTCCCAAAACACTCACCCCTTACAAATTTCAGATAAAAATGAGGAGCAATTGGATGAGGAAGAGCAAGATGTTTTCTGGAGTTGGTGAACCGGAGATCAAGATTAGAACTCAAGATTTTACTTTTCTTTCGTTTCCGCTATTTGAAACTCTGATGTATTTTATTCCATTGTCATTGTAAGACAATACTTTATTTATGAAAAAGATTGGTTTGATTTGATACGAGGCTTTATTGTTTTCAATTTAATTGTTAAACAATGCCGGATGTCACCGATGCTTCGGACTCGTGGCGTGACATATATCACCATACATCTTTGTGCTCTGTATTGAGAGGTTAAGCCACCTAATCTGCCAAGCGATTGAAAATGGCCACTGGAAAGATATTAGACTCTCTAGAAATGGGCCTCCCTTATCGCACCTATTATTTGAGGATGACATAGTCCTATTTGCAGAGGCGTCAAACGAACAACTGATACTTATTATGGAGATCTTAAACAAATTCTACTCTTGTTCGGGAGAGACAGTGAACTTCCAGAAATCACACATATTTGTATATAAAAATGTGAACAACACAGTGGCTACTAATCTGTCCTCCATCTCAGGGATCCCACTAACGACTGACCTTGGCAAATACCTGGGAGTGCCATCCATTCACGGCAGAGTCACTAGCAACATGTACAAGCAAGTTCTGGACAGAATAAAAGCAAGGTTAGAGGGATGGAAAACAAAGTATCTAAGCTTCACGGGACGCCAAGTACTAGTGAAATCCGTGCTTAATGCTATTCCCCTCTACTCCATGCAAACAAGTTTACTACCCCTGGGAATCTGCTCGGAAATCGAGAAAACGATACGAAATTTCCTTTGGGGTGGAAGCAATGGAGAGCGCAAATGTCACTTTGTCAAATGGGAAACAGTAACAAAGCCTAAGGAGTTAGGAGTTTTGGGAATCAGAAGAATACATCCTATGAACCTAGCATTCATGACGAAACTAGGTTGGAGATTAATGGAAGAGCAAGGGAATATTTGGGTACAGGTACTGAAGAATAAATACATACGCAGCGATTCCAACACCATTAAGCTCTAATCAATCAGAGGAGCATCCAATGCATGGCAAGGCATCTCCAAAATTAACCATCTCCTGGAGAAGGGAAGAAAAAGAGTACTAAGAAATGGTAAATCTATCTACTTCTGGATCGATAAATGGATAGGAAATGAATCGTTGAGCATGTCCTTACTCAGCAACATTGACTCGGTGGAGAAGGAAAAAAAAGTGCATGATTACTGGATCAAGGGAGAAGGCTGGAATTGGGAAGAGTTACACGGGAAACTACCTACTCATGTGGAGAATGAATTGGCTGGGTACATGATCCATGAGGAGGAGAACATGGAGGACAGCATTTGCTGGGGAAGCACCAAAAATGGGAAATTCACTATTAATTCAGCCTATGAACTAATCACGGACAAGGACAAGCAGACAAATGACACCTCGTGGGAAGCCATTTGGAAATTGGAAGTGCCTGTGAGGATACAAGCCTTCATCTGGAAAGTCCGACATTTCCGACATGGAAAGATAATGAGTAACTCCGAGAGAGTGAAAAGGGGCTTTACTACCAATGGGCTATGCATACAGTGTCAAAACGGCATGGAAGACGTCGATCATATTTTTCGTAAGTGCAAGGAAAGTAGAAGAGTCTGGGATAGACTTATTCCCACTAAGAGCTTACTACAGAACCCGAACCTCAGCCTAGAGAATTGGTTGCGAACAAATTTGGACATGAGAAGATACAACAAAATGGAAATAGAGTGGAACAGGGCCTTTGCAATCACGCTATGGGGAATTTGGCAATGGCGAAAAAAATTGGTGTTCGACGGCAAGAAAGTTGATCTAAACACCAAAGTAGAGTGGGTAAAAAACAAGGTATTAGAAATCAAAACAGCTTTCTCTTCGAAAAAAGTCATGCCAAACAACAATGCAAGATATGCCAACTGCATAGTTAGTTGAACACCCCCACCTCTAGGGTGGAAATCACTAAATGTTGATGGAAGCTGCAACCACAAAACTCGAAAAGCTGGTGGAGGAGGTATTTTGAGGGATGAACTTGGGGACTGGATCTTGGGTTTTACCTACAACATTGGTTGGTGTTCGGTTGAGGAGGCAGAGCTTTGGGCGGTCCGCAAAGGGCTGGAATTAGCATGGAACTCGGGCTACAAGAAGATTGTACTTGGAATTGACTCAGCAAAGGTTGTGCAATAGGCTGAAAAAAGAAGAAGCGCCTTGCTCATCCATCCTCAACTTGCTCTCTACCTGTTTGAACATCTTGAATAGAGATTGGGAAGTCAGAATCAACCATATATACAGAGAACAAAACAGGGCAGCTGACTACTTGCCATCGAAAGCACCAAAGCACCAATGAGGATACAGAGATATCTGGACCCCTCCAACGGGACTAGAGGACATCATTGAAGAAGACAAGATGTGCATAGGATATTTCAGAAGAATGATAGTGCGCTAGTCGTACTATGAAGGCTGACCCCCTCTCTTGTAACAAAAAAAAAATACATCTATACATACACATATACTATGTGCATAGACATATTATTTATAATTTCATTTATTAAATTATAAGTTAATTAATTTTAGACTCTTCTAGAATCTTTTATGATAACTTTGTACATATTAATATCACTACTACTAATACTATTATATTCTAAATTATAAAATAAATAATTATGAACTAATTTAAACTCTGATCGACGATCTAACATCGCCTATGTATCAATGATAAAAATCTTATTCATGTAATGAAAATTGAAAATTTCAAAGATCAAAATTTCCACTGATTCATTTCTTGCAGCAGCCAGTTTTGTGAATTTCTTCACCAAAAAAGACAGTTTCACCCTCCTTACTCAATTAACAGTTAAGCTAACTTCAATTTCTTTCATCTTATAGAATCAACTTATAAACTCCTTTATAAGCATTCTGTTTGATTTTCATCAAACTACAATCGTCCAATTCAACTCTTTGAACTTTAACTATCTCAACGGGATCATAGAATCCAATACTTGTGTGACTCTCAATGGTTCAGGGATACAAGCTAGTTGTGGGTTTACATCTCCATGTGATTCAAAAAAATATTTTTTCTTATTTGAGCTTACCTAGATTCATCAACATCTTGATCAAGAATGTCAGAACTCATTTCTTATTGCACTCATCAGATCATGATAAGAGCGTCTAGTAGCATTGCTCATGATCCTATAGGTATCGCTGATAGTGCCTGCAAAAACCTTAAGTTATGGCCTATGGGTGGCGTACAGTCCTCCATTCACCTGAAATCTTTTTTGACTCTTCCCAAAAAAAATTGATGTCAGAGATATTGGGGATTTGTATAAACCCCAAAGGGACGGTCCCTTCAACTCTTATATCCCGAACGAATCAGCAATCATTGATATATTGAGAGTTACATATGAATTCGATAATGATGTGATATATTTTGAGTAATAATAGTGAAAAGGTATGTGCAACTGAGGAAACACCTTTCCAAAATGCACATATCTTACTCTGGCCAGATATTCCTTGCACTATTAGCTCATCAGGTCACATATGATATCTTCACCCGTAGGTAAACGATGAATCCCCGACTATAATGTATTTCCTCTTATGTATATCGAAATTATACTCAACGTCGCCACCTGATGCCTCTCAATGGAGTCGACAAACGAATCAAAGTGCATGCTAGCACCTAGAGCCTATACTTTGTCCTCGGGTCTAAGGACTAATGATGTACAACCATAACTGTAGACCGTTACACTCAATAAATGATAACCACTTGGATAGTACGAGGGAGAGTTGGTCAATGAATCATCAAATGATCACTCATATGTATGAATGGACATCTACATGCACTTATCAATGAAACACGACGTTTATATGACGGATGTTAGTCTCAAGCTCAAGCGACATTTATCCTAATTTTAGATGGCTGATTTGACTAAGAATATATTTAGAATAAATGGTACACTTTCTAATGAGTTTCATGATTTTACGTTGAGAGACAGATCTCATGATACCTATTATATATTCAAATAATTTATCTATGTACCTAGCATGAGTATTCAGATAAAAAATGTCATAATTGAATAAAAATATAAAATATTATTAAAATAAATATTGTTTTTATATTAGAGTCAATAAAATCTAAATTATAAGTTGGTTCGTTGAACACTTATTCAAACACGCATATGTTCTCGAGGAGAGAGGCAGCAGTGAACTTACCGAAGACACAGAATTATGGAAGTTTTAAATATATGACTTTATCTATACGATTCTTCAGCAGTTTCTTGGTTGTTTTATTTACTTTTTTTGACATTTTCAAACCAATTTTCTGGTCAACTTCTTGTTAGTTTGTCTCGGCCTACTAGTCATTATTATCAGACACAAAGCACGTGTAGAGCCATCCAAATTTGACATATACTGAATAAAGTTTTCAAAGCTTCCTGGAGACAGAGGTGATGTTACCGTAAAGTTCAACAGAAAATAGAGAAGTTGATAAAAAAAAAGGATTTACTATAAAATATACTATTCGATGGGATAACAAATAATGTGATACAAAATGTACCCAAGTAGTTTTGATCGTATAGGTCTAACCATAAAGGCTTAGTTTGGAGGCAAATACTTGTGTGAGATGGTCTCACGGGTCGTATTTTGTGAGACGAATCTCTTATCTGGATCATTCATGAAAAAATATTATTTTTTATGCTAAGAGTATTATTTTTTATTGTGAATATCGACAGAGTTGATCCGTCTCACAGATAAAGATTCGTGAGATCGTATCACAAGAGACCTACTCTAATTTGGAAGTATAAAAAAAAGAGGGAAAATAAAAGATTTGGAAGGAAAAGGTTTAAAATATGTTGTTTGTAGATTTTTAAGGAATGAAAAAGAAATGAAATGGAGGTAAAAAAATTTCCTTCCCATAATCAAATTATCTTCCTCCCAAAAGTGAAAGGAAATGGAAAGAAACTTCAATTCCATAATCAAAAATTTCTTTTCATTCTTCAACTCCCAAATAAAAAATGAGTAGGTTTATTATGAGATGGTCTCATGAATCTTTGTCTGTGAGACGGGTCAACCCTACCGATATTCACAATAAAAATTAATACACTTAGCATAAAAAGAAATATTTTCATTGATGACCCAAATAAGAGATATGTCTAACAAAATACGACCCGTGAGACCATTTCACACAAGTTTTTACCATAAAAAAGTATATATCATTTATCTTCTCTTCTTTTCTTTTCTCTTTCAAACTTCCAAACTCAGTAGAACCCATAGTTTATGGTCTCAAAACGGCGGTTTTGATTCCAGAAAAAAGTGGAACCAAAATGGAACCATTTTCATATGAATTTCGTATTTATAATTGTTGTTATGATTCCCTATCACTAATATTATGATAATCATTAATATTATTGTTGTTGCTATTGTTATTTTTGAGAATCTCATCCTTGTCGTTGTTGCCGCTTATTATTGATATTCATTATTATAATGTTTGTTATTACTGGTATTGATATTATTATCATCATTATTATTGTTGTTGTGAAAAAGTAAAAATTTATGGTAAAAAGTAAAAATCTCAAACTCTCAAAATTTACCAAACAACACACTTTATAATATTTTTCTCTCTACTCAATTGTGAATTTCTTCACAAATGGTGAGCCAATTTATAGAATTTCTTTACAAATAATCCAAAAATAAAATACATCATTACCTACATCATCACACACAAATTTCTAATTTTTACAACTCTTATTTTCAACATTCAAATATTCAACATTTAAATATTCAATACACACATTTTAAATATTATTTTTCAACACTCCCCCTTGTTATGATGATTATAATGATTGTCTTCATTACGTGTTTTTATACTGTCTCGTTAAAAACCTTACTAGGAAAAACCCATTGGGATAAAAACCATAGTAAGAGAAAAAGAGTGCAGTCACGTAAACTCCCCCTCATGTTGACACGAACAATTCTTCTCAAATTTCGTAGATTGCGCATCCCAATATTATATATGTGCTTTCTGAATATTGACGTAGGAAGTGCCTTTGTGAAGAGATCTGATGAGTTTTCACTTGATTGAATGTGACGAAAATCAATACATTTATTCTTCTCAAGCTCCTTGGTGAATGCAAATAACTTAGGAGGAATATGTTTAGTTCTGTCGCTTTTTATGTATCATTCTTTCATTTGAGCAACACATGCAGCATTATCTTCATATAGTATCACAGACTTCTCGTCGAATGATAATCCGCATGAGATTTGGATATGTTGGGTCATTGATTTTAACCACACACATTCACGACTTGCTTCATGTAGTGCAATAATCTCGGCATGATTTGATGAAGTTGTTACGAGCGTTTGTTTCTGTGAACGCCAAGAAATTGTAGTGCCTCCACGAGTAAATACATATCCAGTTTGGGAATGTGCCTTGTGTTGATCAGATAAGTATCCAGCATCGGCATAACCAATTATACTTGGATTAGCATCTTTTGAATACAAAAGTCCCAAATCTGTCGTTCCTCGTAGATAACGGAATATATGTTTAATTCCGTTCCAGTGTCTCTTTGTTGGATATGTGCTAAATCTTGCCAACAAATTTACGGCAAAAGATATATCAGGCCTTGTACAATTTGTAAGATACATAAGGGTACAGATAGCACTTAGATATGGTACTTCTGGACCAAGAATAGCTTCATCATCTTCACATGGACGGAATGGATCCTTTTCTATGTTTAATGATCTAACAATCATTGGAGTACTTAAAGGATTTGATTTATCCATATTAAAACGTTTAAGGATCTTTTCTGTATAATTTGTCTGGTGAACAAACATTCCACATTCTTTTTGTTCAATTTGTAAACCCAGACAATACTTAATTTTTCCAAGATCCTTCATTTCAAATTCTTCCTTCAAGTATGACACAACTTCTTGAATTTTCTTATTCGTTCCAATGATGTTTAAATCATCAACATATAAGCAATAATTACGCATCCGGATGTTGTTTTCTTAATGAAAACACAAGGGTATATTGAATTATTTACATATCCCTTTTTCATCAAGTGATCACTTAATCGATTATACCACATTCGACCGGATTGCTTTAACCCATATAATGATCTTTGTAATTTCACAGAATAATATTCTCTGGGTTTTGAACTTTGTGCTTCAGGCATCTTAAATCCTTCAGGGATTTTCATATATATATTACTATCAAGTGATCCATATAAGTAAGCTGTAACAACATCCATAAGACGCATTTCTAAATTTTCAGATACCGCCAAGCTAATCAAATACCGAAACGTAATTGCATCCATCACGGGAGAATACGTTTCTTCATAATCAATTCCAGGCCTTTGAGAAAAACCTTGTGCAACAAGTCGAGCTTTATATCTTACTATTTCATTTTTCTCATTTCGCTTTCGAATAAAAACTCATTTGTATCCAACAGGTTTTACACCTTCAGGTGTAAGGACTATAGGTCCAAAAACATTACGTTTATTTAGCGAATCCAATTCAACCTGGATGGCTTCTTTCCATTTTATCCAATTCTGTCGATTTTTACATTCACCAAAAGATTTTGGTTCATGATCTTCATTATCATTTATGATGTCGATTGCCACATTATAAGAAAATATATCATCAATTTCTTCTATATCTTTTCGGTTCCATATTTTTCCAGTATTAATGTAATTGATAGATATTTCACGATTCTTGTCAGTTTGTGTTTCTGACAGAACATTTTCATCAACAGTGTGTTTCTTCAGGAACATCATTATCTATTTTGTGATTATCATGTGTTTCTTCAGGAACATCATTTTCTCTTTTGTGATCATCGTGTTTCTCTATGAATTTTCTTTTTCGAGGATTTTTATCCTTGGAACCGACTGGCCTTCCACGCTTCAGGCGTTTAATGACATCATGAGTATCTTCAATTTGTTTCTTCGGAATTTCAATTCGAGTAGGGGCATTTGCAGCATGTATATATGATTTAGTTACCCTTTTTGTGTCTGCAAATGCATCTGGTATTTGATTTGCTATTCTTTGCAAGTGCACAATTTGCTGTACATCTTTTTCACATTGTTTTGTTCTTGGATCCAGATGTAACAATGATGATACATACCATGTAATTTTCTTTTCAGTATGTTTCTGTTCTCCCCCTAACATTGGGAATATTTCCTCATTAAAATGACAATCAGCAAAACGTGCTGTGAACACGTCGCCTGTCTGAGGTTCAAGATATCGAATGATTGATGGGCTATCATAACCGATATAAATTCCAACCTTTCTTTGAGGTCCCATTTTCTTTCGTTGCGGTGGTACAATAGGTACATACAACATACATCCAAAAATTCTCAGATGAGAAATGTCTGGTTCTTTACCAAATGCAAGCTGCAATGGGGAGTATTTATGATATGCACTTGGTCTGATACGAATTAATGCAGCAGCATGTAAAATTGCATGTCTCCATATAGAAATAGGGAGCTTTGTTTTCATAATCATTGGTCTAGCAATCATTTGCAGACGTTTAATCATTGGTCTAGCAATCATTTGCAGACGTTTAATCAATGATTCAGCCAATCCATTCTGTGTATGTACATGAGCAACAGGATGCTCAACAATGATTCCCATAGATATACAATAATCATTGAAAGTCTGGGAAGTAAATTCACCAGCATTATCAAGTCTAATTTTCTTGATTGTATAATCGGGAAATTGATTCCTCAATTTTATTATTTGAGCAAGTAATTTTGCAAATGCAACATTTCGAGTTGATAATAAACATACATGTGACAATCTGCTTGGAGGCATCAATCAATACCATAAAGTATCTAAATGGTCCACATGGTGGATGGATTGATCCACAAATATCACCCTGAATACGTTCAAGAAATATTGGTGATTCAGTTTGGATTTTGGCTGGTGATGGTCTTATAATAAGTTTTCCAAGAGAACATGCTTTACATTGAAACTTATTATTCTGAAAGATCTTCTGGTCTTTCAATGGATGACCATGTGTGTTTTCTATAATTCTTCGTATCATTGTTGAACCATGATGTCCTAATCGATCATGTCAATTGATCAGTATTGAAGAATTATCAACTACCATGTTTGATTCAATTGGACTTATATATGTATAATGCAATCCAGTAGGTAGCATTGGTAGTTTTTCAACTACATATTTCTTTCCTGATTTGTATGTGGTAAGACACATATATTTCTTATTCCCTTCATTCATTGTTTGAGTATCATATCCATGAGAATATATATCATTAAAACTCAACAAATTTCTTTTCGATTGTGGTGAATATAAAGCATCATTGATAAAAAAAATTTGTACCATTAGGTAACAAAAATTGTGCTTTACCACATCCTTTAATCAAGTCTACAGGACCTGATATTGTATTCACCGTTTTTTTTGTTGGTTTTAGTTCCAAGAAATATCTTTTATCTCGGAAGAATGTGTGCGTTGTACCACTATCGGGTATGCAAACTTCAGCTTTGCTAATAGCATTTTCCATATTTGAACTTCAAAAAAATATGCAATGAAATAAAATTACTGGCAATACATATTTAAATATAAGACATATCATAATTATACAATAAGAAATTATTATATGAATACATGAAAAATAAATTATTGTATATTTATATTCTACCACTATATTGTTCATTTTCAGAGAAATCATTGAGAAAATCTGTAGCATTAATATTTTTCATTTCTATCCCACCAACATATTGATCATTTCCAGAGAAATCATTCAGAAAATCAGCAGCATCAAAATGAGTTGAATCACTCAAACGGTCACTGCGTTCAGTGAAGTTGGTCTCTTTTTCTTTCCCCTTTATAGATTCTTTATAGAGCTTGCAAAGGTGCTCGGGGGCTCGACAAATACGAGACCAATGTCCTGGAGTGCCGCATCTGAAACAAAAACTTTCAAATCTTTTCGAGTGATTTTCATTAACACTCATGTTCTCATGATGCCTTTTCTGTGGGTGGTTCGTGACGCCCTTTTGAGATGAGTTATAAAAATAACTATCTCTATTGTTTTCAAAACCACGGCCTCGACCACGACCAATTCCACGTCCACGTCCACGACCACGACCTCGACCTCGACCTCGACCAAAACCTTGTCTTTGAATTTGATTTTGGTTTCCAGGTTTAAATTCATTTTTACTTACAGCATTTACTTCTGGAAATGCTATTGATTCAGTGGGTCGGGACTGATGATTTCTCATTAGCAGCTCGTTGTTTTTTTCCGCCACAAGAAGACAGGCGATGAGTTCAGAATATCTCGCAAATCCACGCACTCTATATTGTTGCTGTAAAGTTATATTTGATGCATGAAACGTGGAAAATGTTTTTTCAAGCATTTCGATTCTGTAACCTCATGTCCACAAAATTTTAGCTGCGAGATTATTCGATATATCGCAGAATTATAATCACTGACTTTCTTAAAATCTTGGAATCTTAACATATTCCATTCATCACGGGCGGTCGAAAGTATAACTTCCCTTATATATTCAAATCTTTCTTTCAATCCTTTCCACAGAGCCATGGGATCTTTTTCGATGAGATATTCACATTTTAAACCTTCATCGAGATGTCGACGTAAAAATATTATAGCTTTTGCTTTTCTTGTGATGAAGATATACCATTTTCTTTAATGGTCTCGCTTAGACCCAATGACTCAAGATGCATTTCTACATCGAAAGTCCATGACATATAATTTTTTCCCGTGATGTCGAGCGCAACAAATTCGAGCTTTGTCAAATTTGACATGGTGGTACTAAAAAAAATTACGATGCATTTTATTAGTTAATGAATATTGCAATACAAAGTAATGGATAAACAACAAGTACAAGCATTTGTAAAAATAAAGAAAACACACGAGGAGGATATTCTTCGATAAATAAAAGACTCGTGAGTATGATAACCAAAATAATTAAAAATAACCTTGAGAAAGCCATCTTCTTTTTTCTTCGAAAATTTGATGAAGAATAATTTTTAGAGAATAGGAGAAAGTTGGAGTGATTGAAAGAGTTTGTGAGATCATATTTATAGGGCAAAAATTAGCCGTTTTGTTACCGTTTATGACCGTTGGTGTACAAAAAAATAAATGTATGTATTTGTATAATTTTATGGTAATAATATGTTGTATATAATATTAGTCATGTTTAAATAATTATGTTTATCATATCACATTATTATAATGAAGTGTCATAAGTTATTTTGTTTAAAAATCCTTATAGGCTTTTATACTTGTCGTATCCCTTACCGGGAGTGTGAGATGTCGTCTTAACATCCTCCCAGGATTTATAACAAGTTTTTGAAAAATTTATTTTTATTATTTCTAATAATAACATTATATTATATATTAAATATATACACAATAAATAAATAACAGTAAAATAAATATTATTACTTTTGTTACCTTTTTCTTCTGTTTGGAGCTTGGAAAGTATGAAGGACTTTTAGAGTTTCGTGCTGATAACGTGTTGTGAAAAAGTAAAAATTTATGGTAAAAAGTAAAAATCTCAAACTCTCAAAATTTACCAAACAACATACTTTATAATATTTTTCTCTCTTCTCAATTGTGAATTTCTTCACAAATGGTGAGCCTATTTATGGAATTTCTTTACAAATAATCCAAAAATAAAATACATCATTACCTACATCATCACACACAAATTTCTAATTTTTACAACTCTTATTTTCAACATTCAAATATTCAATACACACATTTTAAATATTATTTTTCAACAATTGCTACTATTGTTACAATTATTATTATTATTATTTATACTATCTATTCTTCTGTATTTTAGATGAATTTTGAGACACTTAGAATATATCAATCAATATCCCTCTAAATTTATAAAATTACTCTATTTTCATTTAATAAAAATATTATAAAAATCCATTTTAGTAAATTTGTATTCTCTTATCACTATCATATTAACTTTTCAAAAGTTTTAAAACTACCAAAATATTTTATTTAATCTTTATTATAACTTTTGAATTTTTAATGATGTAATCATTCTTATTTCCTAATATAAAAAATTATTATAAGAAAACATTAAACTAAAAACAACAACGAAATTTAACTCAAAAACAATAAATGCACTCGAGTAGGTTTCTTGTGAGATGATCATACATATATTTTTTCGTGAAACTGAGTCAACTCGGTTCATACTAAATATTTTTTTATTGGGTTTAGAAACTCTAAAAATCTTGATTTTTATGATAATAAAACTTGTAACATATTTACTCAAGTGTAAAGTTGTTAAGTTAATGTGAAAGCTGAAACTCGAGTTTAAATCTGGCGAGCTTCAGTGTTTCAATGATATCTCACAGCTTAGTGATACAAATGACGAACCTCAATTTGGGACGAGTCATATTTCACTTCAGTTGGGTCAAATCGGATGTTATCTAGGCAAACTGATGGCAGTAAAGCTCATCAATTTAGCTGATCAGCAAGGTTCAATTATGCATGAGCAATTACGGTATTTTGGTGAGCTTAATCAGCTCAATTATCCAAATGGAACGTCTCAGTCTCTGTTATGAAGCTATGACAATTATCTACAAAGCATCTTCACAAGTCAAAGTGTGAATCGTACTTTAAAACACGGATAAATGACGATGAAAATACTATTTCTGCACATGCTGAAATCAGCAAAGCCTCACCAATTGGTTCAGTCTAGCTGACGAGCACAACTGAATGATCAGTCTAGCTAATGAGCCCAACTGACAGCAAACCTCTAAACCAGTTAGGCTCGGGAAAAGTGTTCAGCAAGGCGGAAATGATCGTTTAAATATCAGAAAAAATATAGAAACTTTTCAAACGATCATATTCTTGTGTCTAATTTATATATCATTTTTGAAGCTTATAAATACAACATCTTGAAGATCAAATACAAGCTTTCGAATGAGATTCAAATCATGGGCATCCTTAGGGGTGAGCATAAAACCCGAAAAATCGAAAAAACTGATCAAACCGAATAATTCTGTTTAAATGGTTCAATTTTTTCGGTCGGTTATGGTTTTAAAATTTATGAAATTCTCTTTTTCGGTTCGATTTTTGGTTTTAATCCCCCAAAAAACCGAATAACCGAACCGGTCATATTATTGTTAAGTATAGGTTTTTATGTATAATGGGCCATATTATTGTTAAGTATAAGACTTTTTATGTATAATGAGCATGTTAAGATTTAGGAACTTAGTATCATTAACCCTCAATTTTCAATCCGATCGTTTTATCTTCTTTCTCACCACTCACCAGTCGACATTTTCTTTTCTTTTCTGTATATATTTCTTTAATTTTTTGTAAGATGATTAAGTCACACAAATTAAATGTTTGAAAAATATTATGATTTAGATTTTAAAGGCATAAAGTGACGTATAATTTTATTTCTTAATAAATTTTAGCTAACCGTATATAACCGACCGTATAAACCGAACCATATTACAAAAAAACCGAACCGAACCGTAATAAAATGGTTTGGTTTTGGACTAAAGATATTCAAACCAAAAAATCGAAAAACCGAACCATTGTAGAGTAAACCGGACCAAACTGACCCGTTGCCCACCCCTAGGCATCCTCATGAAAAATTTGCTAGAATGAGAGCAAGTCCAATGTGTGAGAATACATTTGAGAGATAAATACAATGTAAATGATTAAATCCTCACACACAATCACTCATATATATACATGAGAGTTGAGTTTCAAATTTTAGTTGAGTGAGTCTTCATACAAAGACATTAAAAATCGTGTTTGTAGTCTTGACATAAGAAGCGTTAAACATTATACGGATTGTGAAGTTGTGACATATAATTAAGAGTGTCTAGTAGTTTCAATTTTGCAAGAGATAAGTTCTAAATTGAAATGGGTCTGTAAAAAAATTGTATAAATTAAAGTATTTTAGTGGATCCTTCCCAAGGAGATCAAGGGGTGACATAAGAGCTTAAGTTCTCTGAA
Source organism: Primulina tabacum (assembly GCF_025594145.1). Taxonomy (NCBI): domain Eukaryota; kingdom Viridiplantae; phylum Streptophyta; class Magnoliopsida; order Lamiales; family Gesneriaceae; genus Primulina; species Primulina tabacum. The sequence goes on along the minus strand of NC_134562.1, from coordinate 17,740,824 downwards.
CATCTATAAACTAAATTCGTACATATTTATTTATTGCATTTAATTATTACTACTATTTTTAAGATAGATTATTAAAGCATTTGATGTGCTATTCAAATACCCAAAACATTGCTTATTATTATTTGATAAAATATTTCCACCAAAAATGTTTTTACACATTCAACTTGCATATCTTTTAATTTTTTTGTCAAAAAATTTAATCGATTTCTACGAATGATTATTTTGAGTTTCTTTCCACTTGGTTTGAAAATCAAACTCGATTTAATTCATCGATATTCAATATTTCAAGAACCGAGCTATTGTATCTCAATGATTATCTCACAATCTATCCTTTCAAGGGTATCAGAGTATGTCGTTCTTGAAAGAGCATTTGAAATCGATTTCGATATTTAAAATTTGAAATTTCATATTTTTCTAACATAAATATGCATAGTTGAATTTTCAGTAAGTTTGTAGCAACCGTGAGAAAAAATGACATAACTCCTTGCTCAAGTATCAAAATGACAAAATGCTTTTTAAGTTGCAAGCTAAACTCGTAAAGAATATCAACATTATAAAATTTGTATCATGGTATTTCTCGAGAAAAATTAGTTTATTTATTCAATTCATACCATAAGTGCCAAGCAGAAAATAGGTTATGAAGAAATTTGGTTAGTCATCTATCTACTTTTATAAATTTCAAATTTCAGAGATATAGAGGGAGAACTCATTTTAAATATTTAGGGAGAGGAAATTTGTGCTTAAATTTTTTTGAAAATATGACTTTTTTTATTTACAGAAAAGGGGGAGAAATATGTTAAAATCTTTGTTTATCCAAGTTTTGTGATCATCGAAAAAGAGGAAAGTTTTGTGATCATAAAAAAAAGAGATTGTTGGGTTTAGAAACTCTAACGTTCTTGATTTTGCTGATAACAAAACTTGTTATTGTGTTTCTAACATATTTAATCATGTGTGAAATTGCTAACTCAAGATGAAAGCTACTCGAATTTAGCCAAATTTAAAATTTGGCAAGCTGCAGTGTTTCAATGATATCTCACAGCTCGATGATGAAAATGACCAGCCGCTAAAACCATCGAACATAAAACTCAATTTGGAACAAGTCGTATTTCACACAATTGGGTAAACTGGATGTTATCTATGAAAACTGATGGAAAAAAAAACTCATCTATTTGGCTGATCAGCAAGGATCGGTTAGACATGAGCAATTGTTGTAATTTGGTCAGCCTGATCAGATCGATTATCTAAATGAAATGATTCAATACGTGTTACGAAGCTAAGACGATGATCTACAAATCATCTTCGCAAGTCAAAATCTGAATTAGAGTTTAAAATGCTAATAAATGACAATAAAGATACTAGTTTTGCACATGATGAAATCAGCCCTCATCAGTTTGGTTCAATTTAGCTAACGAATTCAACTGAACGATCAATCTAGCTAACGATCCCAACTGGCAACAAACCTCAAAATTAGTTAGACTGGGTAAAAGTGGCCAGCAAGGAGGGAATGATCGTTTCAATATCAGAAACAGTACATAATTTTTCCAAACGATCATATTCTTTTGTCTAACCATATATATCATTTTTGGAAACTATAAATACAACATTTTGAAGATCAAATGCAAGTTTTGGAAGGGGATTCAAAACATGAGCAACCTACATGAATAAATTTGCTAGAATGAGAGCAAGCCCAATATGTGAGGACACATTTGAGAGATAAATACACTGTAAAGAATAAAATCTCACACACAATCACTTCACATATACTTGAGAGTTGAGTTTCAAGGTTTTGTTGAGTGAGTATTCACAAAAGACACTAAAAATGTGTTTGTAATCTTGACACAAGATACATTAAATATTATGCGGATTGTGAGATTGCGACCTACAAACAAAAGTGTGCTAGGAGTTTCAATTAGACAAGAGATAAGTTCTAAGTTGAAATAAGTTTGTACAAAGAGTTGTATAAATCAAAATTTTCTAGTGGATCCTTCCCGAGGAGAAGAAGGGGTGATGTAGGAGCTTAAGTTCTCTGAACATTTATAAACAAATTTGTGCATATTTATTTATTGTATTAAATTATTTCTACTGTTTTTAAGATGCATTGCGAAAGAATTTTATGTGTCCTTCAAAAACCAATATTATTTCATATCATTATTTGATAAAATGCTTCAACCAAAAACGTTTTTACACATTCAATTTGCATATATTTTAAATGTTTTACCAAAATATTTAATTAGTTTCTACGAATGATTATTTTGAATGTATTCTGCTTTGTTTGAAAATCAAATTCGATTTAATTCATCGGTGTTTAGTATTTCAAGAACATAATTATTGTAACTCAATGATTATTTATAAATCGATCATATCATTTTTTTCATGAATCGAATCAGGTTTGATTATCAGTCTTACAGAATTGACCTATAAAATCGTTTTACGGGAGTTTTTGTAAATGCACACAATATGTGCAAAGGGTCTATAGTGATTATTATTGTTAGCTTACAACAATCATTGTTATTATTATTAATTAATAGTTTTTATATTATTTATGATATATGATATACTGGGGTCGAGAATAACTACTTTTGCGGTTATTGTGTAATTTTAGATAATCCAAAAATACTTTTATAAGATCACACAAATATTTTATATTCATTATATTAAAAATTATCATAAAAATATATTATATGTTTGTATTATTATCCATGCTTTCGAATTTTTTAAAGATCGTATCACCTTTAACCTAAAAATTTATTAGAAAATAATAATTTTGAACTTTTCTATTTTAGCATAATCTCTAAATATTTAACACAAATATTATAAAAATAAAAATAATATTTATGCATGTATCATATACCAAAAAACTCTAGTGCTGTTAATTTTTACTACTATTTCTATTCAATTTGAAGGAGTAAAGTTATGATCCTTTCGAAAATAACATGAGACTAGGAAGAAACTAAAACGTAATCTCCTACTCTTAGGAACATTGAATCAAATTTTATAGTGTTTAATTTTCTTCAAATTAACAAGATAAGGTTACTTAGAATTGATATAGAAGTTGATAAAGAATAAATTTAAATACATATTATGGGACACATATTATTCTAGAGTAGATCTCTTGTTATAATGTCTCACAGATATAGATTGATTCGATCTATATTTAAAATAAAAAAAATACTTTTGATATTAAATTAATACTTTTTAATTGGTTGAGTCAAAAATAAAAAAACCGGTATGATAAAATCGACCTTTGAGATACTAACATAAAATTAATCTGTGAGACAGTCTCATAGATTTTTTTAAATTATTCGAATGTTGACTCTCGTCATATTTCTTTAAAAAAAATCATACGTACACATTGGTAACTTTTTATTATTTTCATTTTTTATATAATGTTTTTACTAGTTGTTTTAGAAACATATTGTTTGTTTTGGTTTTGTCCTTTTGCTAAGTTTTGCTATATTTACGTTTGTACCAAAATTGTATGTTGTGGGATAATATCTATATATGTTCTACATTAGTTGTATATCCTCCCCCACTATTTATTATTATTGTAATAAATTATTTCTGTTCAATTAATATGGGTGACTTATTTAAAAATACACAACTCTCCTTTCAACTTTCTTTTTACTACCCCTCCCCTCAAAACATAGTTTTAACTACCCTAATTTTTGAAAATACCAATAATACCCTTTTTTAAATTATGGTACGTGTCACTGTTATACCTATCGAGCATGTTCTTAAAGGCATATAGCCCCAAGACATACAGCTACGCAAGGTTTTCAGCCTATATATCATACTCAAATGATCGATTTTTTTTTATAAAAGGCCCATCATGCTTCCGTATGATAAATTGAACAGTTTACCTTTTTGACCAGAGTGTCACTGGGTTATATCCACCGAGTTTTACAAACTGCTCATCACAGTCCAACCACACAATCGCAACCGATGGTTTCTGACGCAGATTCCTTCAGCAACACTTAGCACAACCCTGTTTCGTTTCGTTTCGTTTCCTACCTCAGGGTGTAGAGTAAAACAGTTCAATTTGAAACTAATACATGAGATGGGCAAAAGCCTGGGTTCTTTTATTCAAACATACGAACTATTATTACATAGTAACCTCCTGTAGAGGAGGAGAAACTTGTTTAGCTACTTATATTAGCCGAAATAAAAACACACATAAGCTTGAAAGAAAAAATATTACAATATTTGAAAAAAATGAAGAGTTTGGTCGATGCCTTCGTCTTCTTTCTGCCTTCTTATTTATAGAAGCCCTTTGCGGATTTGAATCTCGGACTTCAATTCTTGGCATAACTTTTCTTTAATGTCTTCTAGCTTTGAGTGGGTTGAGTGAGTGGTTGAGTGGTCCCTTCACTTGAGTTATCTTCTTCCTAGATTATTAATCTAGAAACAGCTCGTTCTTCTGATCTTATCTCCTGGCATAACCAGTTGATATGTCCCTGAATTATATCAGCTGATGTCAGGGCTCATGCTCTTAATTAATATTTAATTACCAAACAACAAGGATTAATTGGTGTATACAGCGAAAACGAGTTTAAAACGTTCATTTGGGCCTACAGAAATTTCGGCATTACCTCACCATAAGTAGGACATCTCAAAAATTTCAAAACACAAAAACAACAATATACGCTCGGAAATAACATCAAGTTCACAATCATCCCAAACAAATATCCTACAGTCACACTGGCCAGGACTAGACACAACATACCACAAATAAAATCCAAACAACATAAAAACATCATCCTACAGCTACACATGGCATCTCCCTAGCAAATGTATCAAACCAGCATAATATATATAAATATCTGGGAACTCTTACACAAACCAACTGACTACTGGGTACCACTCGCTGACGCTCCACCAGACGTGTCAAATCCCCTGGAATTACCTGTTATGGCATCAAAAACAGTCACAACATAAAAAGAAAACAGGGGTCGGACCCCAGTACGACAAACCAGTAAAATCACGATGTATATAAAAGACATGTAATAATACCAAGTAAATGCTATGATATGCGATGCATGAATGGTACAATGGAATAACGGATACCAAATGGAGTCCAAACGAATAGCATCATCAACAGTAACAGTGACCACCCGTGCCAGGAATGCAGCATCAAATCGCCGCTCGTCCATGCACGTAGCATCGGGAATGCGAGTAGCTAAGTCGCTTGTCCCTAGCTGTCATCTAGGAATGTGGCTAATCCTAACCCACTCGTCCCTCTGATAATTCAATATATCTCAACAGAGTCAACATAAATCGCCGTCAAAGGAGTCAAAGCTCAATATGTTATGCCAATACAATTTATGCATGAATGCAACAGAAAAAACATTCAAGGCACATAATAGCAAACAACATTCACTGAATATTCTTACACGCCAATATAAACGTCATAATGATATAGGTTTGAGCGTACCTCAACTTCAACTTACAATACCACAGTAATTTCTTAAGGAATATCGGATGAACTCATCCAACGATAAAACCTACAATATAAATTCGCTATACACTTCAATATAATGTATTCCAACTTAATAAAATAATTTAAATCGAAGCGGTTAAAATTCAAATTTCGGGCAGCCAACAAAGCCCGTTTAGAATCTGAAATTTCAAGCTTAATACCTCGAAAATCAAGGCTAAAACGCACAACGGTGATCTTGAGAAAGTGGCTCGTCGGAAACACTATTCACACGCCGGAAACCTAGCTGGAAATCAGCTGAAAACAGGGAAATATAAAAGGCTTCTACTCCTTGCTAAATAAACCCACATCAACAAGAAAAATTGAAGCTAGAAGCTCACGAAATCTGACAAAGAACGAAACTCGGCTGCTGCCCGAACGCAAAGGATGGAGCTTGATTTCTACCGATTCATGGCAGAAAAGAAGTTAATAGAATGGACGAAAAAGATTGCTAAACTGCTGCACTATTCCTCCGGCTGCTGGCGGCACGACGCGATTGAAGCAGGAGGAGGAGAAATGCGACAGGTTGCAAGGCTGGGGAAGAGCTTTCTGGATTGAACGATTCTGCTATCCTTAAATCAAATGGGTTGGTTAATATATTATGGAAATGGGCCGGGCCTATTATAGTTATTGGGCCTCACAGCTGATATCTCATTTCCTACTTCTTTTAGCCTTTTGTGATAGGCTTTCAAATTCTCCAGCTGTTTTTTTATTTTCTTGATGCGTCTTTTAAAACCTTCAAATATGTATAATACATCTTCTTCAGGTTTCGACTTTGTTCTTGTGTATTTTACTAGTTCTCATTTCTTTATTTATAGGTGTAATTGGGTTCAAGTTCTCTTGTTCATTAGTGGGTTAGTAACATGTCCACTGTCTTTTGTCGGGGAATCTTTTGCTTTTGTTATCCCCAAGGAAAAGTGATTAGGTTCACATGTCCAGTTATTTTTGTCGAGGAATCTTAAACTTTTGATGTCCCCGAAGAAAACGTGATTGTGGTCCTTCACCACTTGTTCATGTTTCTGCAGGATGCTTCCTGTCTAACCGAAGTCTGAAGCCCTTGCCAAATTCTGGATCTTTTTGGTTTGGGCATTCTGGGCAGATCTGTTCTGAACATCTTCCCACATGAGTCATATTGCAGAATTTCTGACGGGTTTCTTTACTCCCCGACAGCTTGCTATTCCACAGAAGATTTCTTTTCTTTTCGAATAGATCTTCTGCAAAATTTATGGTTTTTCTTGTCATAGTATTTAACAGGAATGATCCGTTTACCGAATTATGATAAAATTTAAATGAAAAATTGACTTTGTCCATCTCAGTAAGACAGACTCATAGACCCCATGCTCTTCTGGTGGAAATGTCATCTTCAGTTTTTGAAGCAACAAGGGGTGTTTCTTCTGACGGAGGATCCTTGATAAATTTCTGAACATTTGTATCTGGCCTCCTTAACTTGATAAAATGAAAGGCTTCGTGAGAGCCTTTTCCTGGTTTTTCTGGTGCTGTACTGAAAAAGTAGAGCTCCATAATATCTTCTCTAGACAAATAATCGTTATTTATCCAAATTTCATGAACATGTTCCTTAATCCATTTAGGTAGACCTGAAATTTTTGGGAAGCTTGATTATGTGGTATAAACTGAGGCAAGAGCCCCGAATTCATACCAAGATTTGATCTCCTTTGGATATGAATTTGGTTTCATCCATAACCTAGGATATTTTCCTGAAACATCAACCCTGATTGTAGCTGGGTTAATGCCTACTCTTGTTTTCAATTTCTCTCAATTTTGTCGGTATACCTGTAATGGAGAAATTGTAGATTCATTAGTAGCAACCTTAGATTTACCCTTGTCAGTATTGGGTCTAAGGTTGATATTTCCCTCTTCAATCCCCGAGAGATGAATGGTTGACTTGAGGACTCGAGATAAGGATCTGGAGTCTCAATTTTCGTTTCTGCTGACTCATCTGGAGATGATCCCGACTTAACACTTGTGCTAGGGGTATTTGAATCCCCTGCTCCAGGTATAGAGTTCTGTACTCGAAGACTCTCTATTTGAGAAAACAATGGCTTCTCAATGCCTTGGAGGATAAGCATTTGCATTATAGACCATAACTGAGTATATGCCTGTAAACATCCTGTGATTCGATCAGAGGCAATACTCTTGTCGGTTTGTTGTAGCCTTCCCGCAACTTCTGTGTTTAAGGTCAGCTTGTTGAACTCGTTTTGAAGCATTTCAAGGTGTTCTCTAAAATTCCTCTGCATTTTTTTGATGGAATCGATATCACCGTTGTCCAACTCTAGTTAAAAAATCTGCAAGAATATTTTCAAGAGATTTAATTATCACAATATTAAAAATATAATTCTGACATAATGCTTGCCATCTTAATAATCTAGCTTTCTCGAGTTTAGATTATATTATATTCCTTAAGAAAGCTTTCAACTGTGTATTATCAATTTTTAAAGTGAATTTCTTTGCAAGTAAGAATAATGACCATTTTTCAAAAGCACTTTTTACTGCATAAAATCCTTTTCATTTATATTCTATCTTATAGCTTCTGCATCTGAGAATAGTCCACTGCAATATCTGTATAGCTGTTTTCCTTCTAGAGTGAGCTTTGTTAAGATTGCCGCCCACCAATAATCACTGGCATCCGTATATAATATTAGATCATCTTCATCTTGGGGAATAGCAATTTTCGGAAGATTCTTACAAATCTTCTTTAGTTGATTAAGTCCCTGTGTGTGTTCTTTTGTCCATATAAAGTTTGAATCTTTCTTTAGTAATGAACTGAATACCTTTCTGTGTTTTGCTAGGTTTTTAACAAATATCCCAGCAAAATTAACAACTCCCAGAAAGCTTTGAAGTTGTTTCTTTTCTTTTAGTTCGTTTGGAAAATTTTGCACATTTTCTACTATATGATCTTGTAAAATTATTCCAGACTCATCGATTTCTATGACTAGAAATTCAATCTTTCTTGTAGTAATGACTACTTTCTTTTCTGATAGAACCAATACTTCCTTTTTACAAACATTAGAGAAAATCTATAGATGCTTAATATGTTCTTCCATATTTTTAGATGCGATCAACACATCGTCAATATAGACAAACATAAATTTGAAATAATCTTTAAATAGATTATCCATTTTTCATTGAAATATCTGTGGTGAATTAGACAATCCCATTGGTAATACCTCACAGATATAGTGTCCTTGTGGTGTGGAGAAAACTGTGAATTTCTTGCTTTCTTCCTGCATTCGAAAATGATAAAAACCAGACTTACAATCAAACTTAGAGAATATCTTTGCATTGCGTATGCAACTAATTAGATATTCTCTACTAGGTATGAAATACCCATCAAACTCCAGTATCTTATTAATCTCCTGATAATTAATAACATGTCTGGCTTTGTTTCTTTTTATTTCACCATGATTTCTTACCAGGAATCCTGGGTTGCTGTATGGTGAAATTCCTGCTTTGATCAAACCAAGGTCCAATGTTCATTGATTATAATTTGCATATCTTTTTGATGAATTATGTTCATTGGGATAGGCTTGCAACGGAAAAATTTATACTTTTTGCCTTCCTTAATTTTAAGACAAGCTTTGAGTTGATTTTTATCTCATCATGCCAAGGGATCTTCATTGTAATTTTCTTTGAACCTTTTCTTGACATCTTCTAAAGATACCTTAGATTCAAACTCTACATCATTCTTATGTAGAGCTGTCTTAAGGCATTCTATTTCTTCTGATTGGAGATCTTTATCTGGTCTTAGTTGGAGCATTGTTTCTCCACCGTCTAGAATCTTTCATTTTTGGGTTCAGAATTTTTCCTTCATCACCACGCTTACTGCGAAACTGGATTGACAATTTTCTATAAAATGCCTCTCTTAGTCTCTGGACTATGATTTGGTGATCACAAGGTGTTGTAAACACTAATCGTCTAGTGTCATTTTCTTGCGTATAGGACTTAAACATTTGTAAGAAATTGTTTCCTAGCAAAATGTCAGCTCGTGTATCATGAAAATAAATTGGTGGTGTTTTTGCCTTATACCAAGGTGTTTGTCCAGCACCGTCAATTACGATTTCAGTCATCTTAATCCATTTGCATAAGATTAAGATTCTTCTAGAAAAATCTCTTCCAGCAATTTTTGGTAATTCTTCTTCCAAATTATTTGGAAAAACTCCTCTTTTTGCTGTACAGATTCCAGCACCTGAATCAATATAAACAGCGAAATATTATGCCTTGTATTGTTCGTATAACATTCCTACTGGAATGTATATCGAGAATGAGCTTGTGGTCATTGGAATTTCCACATTCTATCATCTGCCATAAAACTCCATTACATACTCTAAATGAAACGTCTGCTTATTCGTTTACTTAAAAAGTACTAGAATTATTTTTTTTTTAAACCCCTCTAGCATCGGCCGAACCACCAAAAATTACATAAAATATTTTGAACATCGTTTTAAAATAAGACAACCAACTATATATTTGAGAAATACAGCCCATACTATAATCTCTCAAAAACCTCTCAAAACATAAATAAAAAGTCGTAAAATATTTTTAACATAACTTGGAATCATAAATCATAACTAGTGCGGAAAACTAGCGTCGGTCCTCAGGTTATGTGCACCTGCAGTCCAGTCAGATCAACCATCAAGACCTCCATAAACATAATCATCATAATCACCTGCATCAATCACACCTAGTGAGTCTAAAGACTCAACACGTCATATCCTTGATAACGAGTAATACGTAATACAGTTAACATATAACAGTGAAAAATACTTGTACTTAAAATATCGTTTTCATGAAGATGCATAAACTTAAACATTTTCGTAAATATTTTCATGATGCATAAAACTTAAACTTAAACATTTTCGTAAACATTTTCATGATGCATAAAAACATTTTCATAAAAACATAAACATATTCATATTCGTATTCATATTCATATGCATATCCATATTCGTATCCATATTCATATTCGTATTCATGTTCATGTTCGTGCTTGTTGAATTCAGATCGTGATTGTGACTCGTATTCTTGATCCTATTGGGCGATGGATCCATCTAAAAAAAACCACAGTACTGTGCGGCGGGGACACCAGCGACACTCTCACCCGTCAACTGGGCCTTGGCCAATGTATTAACATATTCGTATTTGTATCACGTATTCGTATTCGTATCAATGGAAACACGATCGTCGGGCTCCCACTGGGACCATAACTCTCACGATATTTCCAACATGTAGTAGTCACAATCCTTTCACGTCCTTCAACATGTTATCATCACTTAATAAAAACATGCATATAATATCATTTTTATTTTGAAACCAAGCATGCAACATGTCTTTTAAATGTCCATATTTAAATCATAAATATCATAGCATTTAAAAATCATAACTTAACATATTAAAAATCATAAACATCTATGAACCGTTTTAAAATAAACATTTTATTTCATAAACATTTAAAATAAATATTTAGATCATAAACATTTAAAATAAACATTTTAGCATATTAAATCATAAAACATTAAGCATATTAACGTCTTAAAATTTCATAAACATTTAAAATTGACATATTAACATATAAACATCCATAATCATTGAAAATAATCGTATTAACATATAAAACAGTATTCGGGACACTGCCATGACGTTTACTAATTTTTAGGTGTAAAAAGACCGTTTTACCCCTAGACGTAAAATTTCACGTTTTTGACATTTTCTTAATTTCATTGACTCTAACATGTCCCAAATAATTATTTAAGCTTACATGAATTTTCTCATATTTTTATTTAGCTTAATTCGACGACTTTTAAATTAATCTTTAAATGTGACGTATTACTGCGTTTTAATCCCGAATTAAACCAACCCTTAATATAAAATTACCAAATTGAAAAATTAGACTTATAATAATTATTTAAGGTTAAACATAATTTTTCATAATTTTATAAAGCCTAAAAATCGGCGTTTCAATTAACTTAACATTAGCGTTTCGTGCGCCGATTAAATCCCGAATAAATCCAAAACTCGTTATTTTGATCCCAAATTTTAAATATAAGATTTCTAATATTTATTCTACCCTTCCAAATCATGAGCCACCCCCGTGGACCCATGGATCCATTTTTAGCCCTTTAATTTTCGTTTTTGACATACCGACGAACATACCGAGCCATCTCCCAATTTACTCGAGCCACGCCCGAGCCACCTTGAGCCAAAACCTAGCCAACCCACCTAGGGACCCTACTGACCAAGACTAGCCCGAAAAACCAGCCCTGGCCCGCTCAAAAACCTTCTGCCCCTCAACCCAATTGCATGCATGTGTACGTGTGTTAGTGCCCTTGAACAAAGGAACTCCTATCTAGTCTAGGACTCCTCCCAACCTTTAACCATCAAGCCACCCTGACCCTAACTAACCCTGGACCACACCCAGACCATACCCAGACCAACCCAAGCCCCTGGACGTGAGCAGCAAACCACTGAACCAGTGGCAGCATCCTCGCGTGTATCATGCTGTCAATGCTTCATCATGTTCCTTCGAGCCACAGCACATCCAAGCCGCACCAGCCCCTGCCCAGACCCTAGTGCACCCTCTTAGGACCCTAATGACTTGACCTAGCCCAGCCCAAAGCCCCCAGGCCGAGCCATCTCTCCCCTGCACCAGCTTCTGTACCTGCGCTACTCCCCTTTCAAATTCTCGGGTGGAGTCCTTCTCAACAAGGACTCCTCCCAGCCCACTTAGCTCGAGTCCTAGCATGGGGAGGACTCTTCCGTAGGCCCCTCATGGACCATAGCCAAGCCCTGGTCCCACCCCATAAAAAAAACGAACCCCCTCAATTCCATGACAACAAGTTGGTTCTTGCTAACGTTTCTGTTTTTTTTCCTCTTTTTTGCACAGCGTTTTGGTTGCTTTTGTGTGCGATTCTAGACCTTTAAACTTGTGGAAATACATACTAATTCATGTCCTAATTCATGGCAGCCCCTAAACCACATAATAAACAAGTTTTTGGATGACAACACAAGCCTTAAAAATCACCTAAGATGCAAATCCGAAAATATAACATGATGCAACTTGTTTTTCATGCAAAACACAATTAAATGAATACTATGGTGTGATGAATGAGTAAAAGGAGAATATGTCGTGCCTTTGCGTAATTTACGCACGAATAAACGTTGACGATTGCGAAGAACGGCGACGAGAAAACGACGGCTTGAAACCCTTGCAAACTTTCAACTTTTTCTTCAAAATTGTGGTGTGTGTGTCGTGTATATGGCTGATGGGGAGTGTTTTGAGTTGGTTGGAGTGTGTGGCCGTGAGTATGGTATAGGTTGGGGAGGGTTCCATATATTTATACACTAATTAACTCACCAATTAAGGCTTAGGCCTAATAAGAAAAGTTTAGGCTCATTAAGCTCATTAGTGTTTAATTAAAATATTAAAAATAATTTTTGTTTTATAAAGTTTGTGAATTTATTAGTCGGGTTGCCAAAACATCTACATTTTTGCTGAAAAACCATCACCGATAAAATTTACGTCTCGGTGTATAAAATCACCTTAAAACCCCTTATTTTCAAAAATACTAAAAAGGCATCATCCATATTTTAAATAATTAAAATAAATTATTTAATAAAAACATTTTCTATTTTTCAGCCATCGGTCTCCGTTCCTCGATCGCAACTCGAATAACCTTTTAAAAATAAATTTTAATGCAACCCTGTAGAAAAATATATTTTAAACATGCAAATATGCACAACATAATTAATTTAATGCAATTAAAACAATTAATTAAAATACAAGAGAATTTAATAAATCGCATGCATGTGGTTCGCGTGGACCTTTAAATTTTCGGGGCGTTACACTAAACGTTTCCAAGGTTAATGTTCCTCGAGAAAGTCTAGTCCAAGAACCAATCGATCTAATTCTTTCCCTGGAATTCCTTTGATATGAACTTCCAATTCTCCGATATTGATCATTCCTTGGTAAGTTCCTATCATATGTTGTTCTAAATAGTATATGGTATTACAAGAGAATTGATTCCTTGGTTTCGTAATATCAATAACTATTTCTACTTCTTTCTACCCTTCTGGGCATCTAAGCTTTCCTATTGTGGAAAAGATTTTTGGTTCCTGTTGGGTTTCTTGGATATGTGTTTTTCCCCACCTAAAACTTGTAATTATATCCCCTTGAAAGGATAGTATTCTTGATTCCAATCTAAGACTTTGATTCCTCTGTAGATATGGTTTGTCTTGTATTTGGATATATGTTTCCTGTATTAAGGGAAGCTCAACTCTTTCTGGATAAATTGCCTGACCAACATTTCCAAATATCTCAGGTATTTCAATGAACTCGTTTCTAATAAAAAATTCTGAATTATGTGTATTAGATATAGCATATGAAATTTGATATGTAATAGAATATGGGTCTATTACCTTCTTTCATCTGTCTTTTTTCCTTGAAATTCTGATGTAATGTCAAGTCTCGACTGAAATCTCGATCTGCTAAGTTGTAGGCAATTCTTGGATAGATTACTCCTACAATCTTTCCTGCGCAGAGATTTCCTGAGATAGTTTCCAATACTGAATCTTGAAGGTTCCCAATTTTTTTATCGCATATAACAATATCAATAGGTGAATCTATTCCTTCTTTGAAAGTAGCTTTTATCATAATCTGGATTGCTCCGATATGAATCCATGACATAGTCATTGCTACTTCTATCTTGATTTTCTCTAATTCCTGCTTAATTTCTTCAGAAGAAATTAATTGCATCTCCATTCTATTTCATGTCGGTTCCATTGGATTGTCATTTCCCTTCTAGAAATTTTATAGATTAGATGATGCTTTCTGTTTCTTAGGCCGAGACTTCCTAAGAACTTTTCTACCTGTCCTGCAGAGAACCCTTGATATCCCTATAGACTAGGATTTTCTCTCATGATCCTTTGAACCATGTAATGAGATATTGTTGTCTGGCTAAAGAAACCGGACAAATATTCATGTGTTGCGTATCGAAACACCTCGTCTTCAGTCATATTCCGATTCAGTTCCATCAGATTCTCCCTTACTTAAGACTTCCTCTTTTTCGTATATACTTTCATCTGAGGCAATATCCTCAAATCGGTATACCTGAATAAGATCTTGGTAATAAACTGCTTCTTTAATATACGGGGTTGGCTCAAAGCGTTTAATACCTCTTTTTTTTCATTTTCTGGACAGTTGGTTGAGATATGACCTCTTGCTCCACATGTCCAGCAATTACAATCTTCAAAACTTTCATTAGCTTGAGTATGAGCCCTTCTAAAAGTTTTCTTTGTATGTGTTCTTCCCGTGCTACGAGATCTACTCTATGCTTGGGATGATATCCTACTTCTTGATGGTCCATTTCTTTGTCCAGATTTGTAAGATATAGCTTTCTGTCTAGACCATATTGTTCTTGGTTTCCAAGAACTTCTTCCACTTCTAGCGTAAGGATGAGATCTAAAATTCTTCCTTTTCTGACTTTGTGGTTTACTTCCAATAATTGTTGGAAGATCGTTTTCTTTACAACACAATGGAGTTATTTTATTGATATCCCTTAAGCGTTTGTAATTCTTTTGTAATGTTGTCATATGGCACCATTCTGTCAATTTTCTTTTGAGAAAAGAAGCTCTTTGTGCCAACGTATCTGGATTGCCAGTGACATATTCCCTTATAAGCATTTCTCTCCAAGGACTCGGCATTTTGGCGAAGAAAAGCTGCATAACTATATTTTCTTCGAACCCTTAATTCCATCTATATTTAGTGAATAACATAATATATTTATCCACTAAACACACATAATGTAATTCAAAGCTATACAGAGCTTGAGTATATTTCTTCCTCTTCTCTGTATCTTGACTGTTAAAATAGTCCACCCCTATAAACTGTGCTTTAAATAGGGTAACCATTTTTCCAGCTATCTCGCTAAGAGATTCTTCAGTTACGACTAACTCTTTAGTTTCTAATGAAGTCATGTCCCAAGCAATTTTAACTGATCCCATAAGACTCATTTCTAAAAGTTTAATGAATCTTTTTCTGTTGAGATCAAGTGTTCCTGCAGTAATTCTCATAGCAGATGTCCAGTCATCTATGATATCTTCCCTGTTTTTGAAATCTAGTACATCAAGGTTAAGCATAACTCCATAAGGATGTATATGTTCTAAAACAGTTTTATCATAGGGTGTTTGGTGCAAGGAAATTTGATTTCTCCTTATCTTTGTTTCCGCTGGGTGTGATTCTCCACCAGTATGAAAATCGGGTTGAGATTCTCTCATATTTATATTCTGAGATCTCACACTTTCCCTTGGTGGTTCCTGAAAAGATGATCAGGTTATAGAAGGTAGTTCACCTCCTATTTTGTTCATCTTCAGATCTACGACCTTGAGATTTGCAAATGATTCTGCAAGATCTTGTAGATCATCAAGACCAATCTTTTCTAAAGTTGTCATCAGATTAATTTTTTTTCTGAGACAGATTTAATTAGACTGATCATTTTTTCTTCTTCAGTCAAAGGTTTTGACACTACTTTGGCCTTCCCTTGTTGATGTAACAAGGGTTCAGTCCCAAAGAATGGTGGTAACCTTCCTTCTGAAGTTCTCTTACTAGAACTTGGTTGTTGTTCTAGGATTTGAATTCTTATTTGAATATCCTTTAATATTCCAACAATTTTTTCCTGGTTTTCAAGGATTTTCTCCATATTTTATGGTACATAATATATCATATTGCCATAATTTTGTATCGTCTTTTGAATTTCTCTAAGATCTCTCGAGAGTTTAGAGAAATCCGGTACTATTTTTAAGAACCTATTATTTTGAATCATAAGTTTACCTTAGGACTCTGATAAGTTCCTTTTTGATGTCCAACCTTGGTTAGATCTTCCTGTTGCAAGTTTTCCAAATTTTTGGAATAGGTCTTGTAAAGAATTAATCTCGAACTTGGGTCCAGATTCATTTAATTTGAGAAAATTCTCCTCCTCACACATTTAATTACTTCATAATAATAAATTTGTATGTTTGAAATAATTTTATCTAGGCTCTGATATCATATTCGACCCAGAAAATCAACCATTTGAATTTTTCACATATAAGTATAAATAATGGTATTTTTGTCTTTTTAAACTCTTTTTAGGTAGTGGAACCAAAGTTTTTTAGTGTGGGTATTAAATTTAAAATTTAGTTTGGTTTGGTATTTTTTCACAATTTACCCTTAATATTATTATATCATTCAATTTCTATTAGTATTATTATTAATATTTTTATTGTTGCAATAAAAAGAAAAAAATTCTAATTGAATCCATCGTTGGGTTGGATGACTTCAAATTGAACTCCCAACAGCAGTTTGTTTTAAAATTAAAGCATTTAATTTGGGATGGTCAGCAAAATCTCGAGCTAAATAATAATATATATATAAAAGCTAAGTTTTTGCTTAAAATAGTAAATTCGCACCAAAATGACAATCCTAAAAAAAATATATATCATGAATCTCGAAATAGGTATACTGCAATAAATGATTGAAAACATTTAATTTTATGCCATTTTTATGATATTTTTTTATAAATAATTCTCTATTTTCTTTTTAAAAAATTCAAATGTGAATTTGAAGACATTGAAAACATGAACTTCGATTATTGTTTGAATTCATTATATCAATTCCTTTATTAATACAAAAATTTGAATTTAATTTATTTTTATATTAATTCAAATTATTCAAATTGAAACTGAACTCCTTTGAAAACATAAACTACTTAAAATTTTTACATCAATTATATCATTTTATTTAATTTGGGATATGATTTTATATTACTATGATATATTTAGTTGTTATTATAAGTTGTATAAATAATTCAGTCTGATATCACATTCAGAGAATCAATTTTCAATCAGAATAAAAAAAATGTGCTATGTTCAGTATTATTCGTGAGATAAATCATTCAAAAATACATTAGGCAAATACATTAGGCGCTTAAACTCTGATTAGTTTGTTGATATAATCTTACTGCATATAGAAACAACAAAGATTTCAGTTTAAAATATATTTTCCATTATCAAGAGGTTTTTTCATACATTTTATTTTTTTGATTTATGGATATTATTTAGATTTTCTTTATTTTATAGGGTTCATACATATATAGAACAATCAAGCGCACGATAATGGAAAGACCGAAACATATTCTCAAATAATGTCATATATCTATATCTATATATATAAATATAGTTTTTGCCATATTTGAAAAGTTTACACCAAAAATAATTTGCTATAAAATAAAAATTTATCATTATTAATGTATTCACATACTACATTAAATATTTGAAACAAATAGAAAATAAATACGTAATTAAATGTAAATTATTTTCAAATTATTTTTTAAAATTCAAATTTGATGTTCTTTGAAAATATAAACTACATTTAAGTATCAACATTGATTATATCATTTTATTTCATTTCAATTATGGTTTTGAGATGTGTGTTATTTTTATACATTTAATTTTTACTACTCTCTGTCATACTAAATAAAATATTAAAGTTTTAATATAATACTAGGTTTTTCAACTTTCTAAAAAAGTGTCGTGAATTTTTGGTATATTAACTGTTCGTAAAATGTTATTATTATTATTATGTATCTTAATAGAACTTTAATATATGTATCTAAATAGAACGCTAATATAAATATTTTATATATGTCCAAAAAATAATTAAATTTTTAATCAAAATTTATTCATCTAATAAATGACAAAAATTTGAATTTTTGAAAAATGTTAATTTATTGTTTAAAATTTTGATAAACAAGATGATATATGATTTTTTAAATGTTATGTTCTATATTTATTAATAACAGTTTCACTTAACCAAGTTAAATAAATTCAATTTAATGACATAATATTGTTATCATTATTATCTCAAATGACATAAATATTTTGATATAATATTTTTTTATAACAATATTTAAGATTTAAATATATTCATCATATTTCGATAATATTTAAAATTTAAGTATATTCATTATATTATAACAATAAATTTAAATAATTATTGAAATGCTAATACTTAATAATTTTAATAATTAATTACAAATAATGACATTTCGTGCATTGCACGAGTGAAATACTAGTTCGCTAATAAATTCTATGAAGAACTATTTTGACAGCTAGCAAAAATGCATTGTTTTCCTTGCATTTGCCGAAATGGACATTTTCACGTTTTATCAGTATGATTGATTGTTTGTCAATCGATAAAAAAACTATAAATAATGACTAATGATCTCTTGGCCTAATGGAAAAAGGTAGAGTCTCAACGCCAATATGGACTTGGGTTTAAATATTACTTGTGTGGGTGATAGTTATGTTAGATAGAAATTTCCTCATCTCTATTGTATATATATAAAAAAGATATAAAAATATAACATCTAATTTTTAGAATCATACAACAGCTCAAACTTTATGAATAGTTATGAGCAATGAATGAACCTCAAAATTAATATTTACTAACTCTTTTTTTCTTAAATTTTTTTAGCATATATGTATATATGATATAATTAATTACTCTATAGTGGATAACATCTTTAAATTTTTATCCAAAATATTTAATAGAAAACGTTTTGTTAGGTTTAGAAATTCTAATAATCTTGATTTTAATTATAAAAAAAACTTGTTATTGTGTTTATAACATATATTTACTCAAATGTCACTACAACAGAAATGGCTTTCCGCAAGTTGCAAGCGGTTAAAAGCTCAAGATTATCTGCGGCGTGCATGTGCACGCTGTTAATACTATTATCAACGGCGTGCATATGTACACTGTTAATACACTTTTTCGCAGCGTGCAATGTACGCCGTTAATAGTTAAAAAAAATAAAATATTAGCGACGGTTTGGACAAAACCGTCGCAAATCAGCGACGGACAAAAACCTCAAACATGTCGCTAATTCAGCGACGATCTTTAAATTTAGTGACAGTTTTATAAATTTCGCGACAGTTCCAAAACCGTCGCTAAATTTTGCGTAAAAATAAAAAAAAATTTACTTTTATAATTTAATAAATTTTATAAAAACTAACAATACAACTATAATAATAATACTCATTCTCTTAATTAACTATTAAAAAATTAACCATAAATTGAAACAATAACACGTATCTAAATCGAAACTAAAGAAAAATTTTAAGTGCTCTAAGATCGTATAAGTAGAGAAAAATTTTAAGTGAGTAAAATTAAAAAAAATCGGATATAAATAGAGAATTTGCGATTTTTTGCGACGGTTTTTTATTAAACCGTCGCCGATGTACGTATATTAGCGACGGTTGAAGAAAACCGTCGCCGATTTATCGGTGACGGTTTTATGTAAACCGTCGCTATATTAGCGACGGTTTTACAAAACTGTCGCTAATTTAAAAATACGTACTCATTTTCCGCAGCGTGCTAATAATATGCCTGTCGTGAATAATACTATTGACGGCGTGCGATTAATGTACGCCGTTAATGTCTGAACACAATTTTTTTTCAAAAAAAATGATTTACTTTTAACAACACACATAAACATGCACGCCGTTAATAGTATTATTAACAGCGTACATTTATTGTGCGCTGCGGATAGTCTGCGGATATTACTATCCGCAGCGTGCTTTTAATGCACGCCGTCAGTAGTAATATCCGCAGCGTGCTTATAATGCACGCCGTTAATAGTATCAAGTTACTATCCGCAGCGTGCTTTTAATGTACGCCGTCACTAGTAATATCCGCAGCGTGCTTTTAATGCACGTCGTTAATAGTATCAAGTGCAACACTATTAACGGCGCACATATGGGTGCACGCCGTGAAAAGTAGTATTCGCAGCGTGCTTTTAATGCACGCTGTTGATGACGTGCTGCAGGAAAATCATTTTTCTTGTAGTGTGTGAAGTTGCTAACTCAAGATAAAAACTGAAACTCGAATTTAGCCAAACTGAAAATATGACAAGCTGCAGTTTTTTAATGATATCTCCTCACTCAGTAATGCAAATGACCCGTCGCCAAAACGATCGAACAAAAAAATCAATTTGGAACAAGTTTTATGTCAAGTTTGTTGGGCTAAATCGAATGTTGTATAGCCAAATTGATGACAGCATCAGCAAGTATAAGTTGGGCATGAGCAGTTGCGGTATTTCGATCAGTCTGATCAGCTCGTTATCCAAATGAAAATGATTCAGTATGTGTTGACAAAACTAAGACGATAATCTATAAATCATATTCACTAATCAAAGTATGATTAAGAATTTAAGATGCTGATAAATGATGAAGAAAATGTGAGTTCTGTGCAGGCTGAAATCAACAAGACTGATTTCGACAGACCTCATCAGTTTGGTTTAGTATAGCTAACGCGCCCAACTGGCAGCCAACTCAAAATCAGTTAGGCCGAGGAAAAGTGGCTAGCAAGATGGAAATGACCGTTTCAATATCAGAAAAAAATACAGAAACTTTCCAAATGATCATATTCTTGTGTCTAACATATATATCATTCGTGGAGCCTATGAATACAATATCTTGAAGACCAAATACAAAATTTTGAAAGGGATTCAAAACATGGGCAGTCTACATGAAGAAATTAGCTAGAATGAGAGCAAACCAAATGTGATGATACATTTGATATATACATGCACTGTAAAAATCATCACATACAATTATTCACATATATACACGAGAGTCGAGTTTCAAAGTTTAGTTGAGTGAGTCTTCACACAAAGATATTAAGATTGTGTTTGTAGTATGTCATAAAAGACGTTAAATATTTATGCGGATTGTGAGGTTGCAGCCTAAAATCGAGAATGTGTTACGAGTTTCAATTATATAAAAGATAAGTCCTAAGTTGAAATTAGTTTGTACAAGGAGTTGTAAAAATCAAAGTCGTCTAGTGGATTCTTCCTAAGGGGAAGAAGATGTGACATAGAAGCTTGAACTCTCCGAACATCCATAAACAAATTCATGTCTATTTATTTATCGCATTTACTTATTATTGTTACTGTTTTTAAAAGATGCATTGTGAAACATTTTGTGTTATTCAAATATCAAAATATTGCATACCAAATGTTTGATAAAACGCTTCAACCAAAATGTTTTTACACATTCAACTTGCATATTTTTTAAATATTTTACCAAAATATTTATTCAGTTTTTGTGAATGATTATTTTGAATGTATTCCGCTTGATTTGAAAACCAAACTCAATTTAATTTATCGATGTTAAATATTTTAAGACCCGAACTATTGTAATTCAACGATTATCCCCAATTGATGATATCACTTTTTAACTCTCAAATATATATATATATATATATATATTATGTGATCACAATTATTTATTTTCATTAGATTTTTTAACATTAATTAGCAAAATTTAAAAAATTACAAAAATCCGTCTTATTAGGCAATCAACGAAATTACCTTTTTTTAAAAATAATTAATAAAATATTAGACATTAAATTAAAATGGAACAAAATAATTAAATAATGGTAAGAATCAAATAAAAATAGTAAAAGAAAAATAAATGTTGTTCGGAAAAGGAATTAGTATTATTTTATGTGATGATGACACCTCATTCCTCATCGCCATCCAACGCCAACCAATCAACCAACCAAAGGAATCAAAAGGACTTTTCTCGCGAAGAAAAACCCCAGCGAAACTCATTCCCTCTCCCATTTTCGATTTCCCCAGTAGCCTCGTGATCGTACAAGTTGCGGTGGAGGGGCAAGAATCCGTCGGAGACTCGGGATTTGAAGATTGATAGAAGAAGTTGAGCAAGGGGAGGGTGGAAAGAAGCAGATAGATCTGAGCGGAAATGGCCACTGTTCAGACATGGAGGAAGGCTTACGGCGCCCTTAAAGACCGGACTACGGTCGGGCTTGCTCACGTGAATTCCGATTTTAAGGTTCCTTCGCTTTCTATTGCTTCTTTCTTTGTTTATGAATATGCCTGTGTGTGAGAAGGGGTTTTTGGTTTGCTATGTGTTTGATTTTGTGCTATGCTTGATGATTCGATTGTGGGTTTTGTTTTTCTTGTTGGGATTTTAGCGGGTTGAGGATTTTCTTGGCCCGGCGCACGGATTATTGGGTGATCGAGAAAAATATTCTGGATATTGATGAATTGGTTTATTGGGTTTGATGTTTAGCTGTGTAAGTGCGTGAGAATGGTTATGTGATTGTTTTTGTGTTATTTTGTGCCGAAAATTTAGTTTTACTGTAAAAATTGTTTCAAAGTTTGGATGATCTGATGATTTTTTTCCTTTTGCTGGCTAAAAATAGGATTTAGATGTGGCGGTTGTCAAGGCTACCAATCATGTGGAGTGTCCACCCAAAGAGAGACACATCAGAAGTGAGTTTTTCCCCTTTTTCAGTTATTCATGCTCTCAGATCCATTAATATTTATGTTTAGTGGGCTTTCTTGAGTCCTTTTTCTTCCTCTATTTATGGAGGATATTCAATTTTATGGGATTGGTTGTTTACGGGTTGTGGAAACGATAGGAGCTTTATGGATTGTGACATTTATATTTAGAAATCTTGTTCATATTGGAATCAACTCTGTCAAACAGAATTTGACCGCGGAGATGTGTGTTGATTTTTTGCTTTCCGTGGGAGAGAACTGATGTTTTTGTTTAGGGATTTGTTGTCATTTGGTTAAAAATGAGTGTACTTGAGATAATGCTTTTAATATTTGGATGTTTCTTGCAGAAATTTTGGTTGCCACATCAGCAGTCCGGCCTAGGGCTGACGTTGCATACTGCATACATGCACTTTCGAGACGATTGGCAAAGACACGTAATTGGACGGTATTGATTCTTACAGGACATGCCTCATTTTAATGATGCTTCAATTTAGTCATGGCCTCCTTTTTGGGTTATGCTCTTCTGTTTTGTTCAGTCTTTCTTATGACTTTTGTGTAATTTTCTAAATTGATGGAGCATCATAATCATCATCATCATTGGACAAGCTTGATTCCCAAGCTAATTGGGGTTGGCTGCACACCTCTCTTCTCTGTTGTGCCCGGATTACATATACAGAGATTGCATATTTTATTTGAATGCACTGTGCCACATTCCCTCTTCTTATAATGACCTCTGCTGTAGCCCCTGATATACAATTTCATTCAAGAACGCCTGTTGTAAAACCACTTCAGCAACCTGATGTGGATTACTCATCCACTGTATTGTAACAATCTTTATTAATAAAATAATAAATAGTTTCTGATCACAAAAAAAAAAAGAAAAGAGCTATTTTTTTTATGAAAGTTTATGCTAAAACAGAAGTTTTAAATTATATTCTCTCGCTTGTGACTTATTAAAGCCTTTTTTTTCAAAGAAAGCCGAACCAAACTGGGGTAGAAGCTTCTACACACAAACTCACTCTTAGGATGCATACACATTTATTATATTGCTTAGACGTCGTTAGCGGTTGAACCGTGATTTGTCCTATTGTTGCATCACATTGATTAAACTAGATTGAATTGATCCTTTTAGGAGACTCAAATGGGAGTTTGTGCAAACATTTACCACTGTCATGTATGTTTGAGTAAGAGATTCCTTTAAATTTCTCACTCATAAAGAAATTAGAAATTTTTTTGGAGGACTTGGTATCATGCTCTTGTGTAAGGTGCTTAAATATTATTTCCCATGAATTATAAGTGTTTATTACTTTACTGAGTATTGTCACACTTGAACGAATGGATTATATTTGAATTGAACTATAGTTGGTGTTGATCATGTATCATACTTTTTTCATGATTTCATTGTAATGTTATTTCTGTTTGCATAGAACTTCATGAAATGATTTATAATATATATAGTTGGATTAACATTCTTTGTTAAAAGACTTCATTAAAAGAAAGCACCATAGGTGGTGGAAAACGATCTTTGGAGATGCCGATTGTTGACTCATATTTTTTTTTTGGGTTTGTGTCACAGTATGTATTTTTTTGTTTCCATGCACTAAAAATTCATTCGACCTCAGTTGGCTTCCTTTTACTACTTGTTTTAACTCCGAGTATCACCGACCACAAACTTCTTATTCCTGGATCACTACTTACTAATTTACTGAACAATTATTTCCATTGCAAAAATTGGAACATCACAAGATAACTGGTAGTATATATATAATGAATCAATGGGAATTTGCATATCAGAAATGCAATTTTATGTCTTTTTCTTTGGATAAATAACCAAATCTTTCCTATGGACGCTGACTACGTCAGTCCTGACTGTCAAATCCCCTTTTCGAGTTTGTTAATAGATTTCATCTGAATTTTTTTAACTCTTATGATTGCTTAATGTGATGTTTTTGTAACAAATAATCATGCAGTCTGTCAAAGATAGGTTGCTGGATTGGAGTTATTTATGGTTGCCACATAGTTCATTTTCATATGTTTTGTGATTATGGAGTCCCATCGTTCATTAGGATCTGCATAACTTGAAAATCAAGGATGAGATTATATTCTCAATCGATATAACATTATTATTGGACTCAGGATGACTGCTATATCCACCCTTTATTTTTGCTAGAAGCTTTGTTTTTTAAATTTTCTCTCATAAGATCTTGTTAATTCTGCATTTCACCAGTTTAATAAATCTGAAATAGGAATTTATTTTGTTACTTTCTATTCTTCATAGGTTGCATTGAAGACGCTAATAGTTATTCACCGAACATTGAGAGAAGGTGATCCCACGTTTAGGGAGGAGATCTTGAATTACCAACAGAGAGGACACGTCTTTCAAATGTCCAATTTCAAAGACGATTCAAGCCCAATTGGTAAGTTGCTATTGTTTATAACATCCCACTGGACTTCAAACATAATTTCTAACCCCGTGGAAGACAAATGCAATTATCTTAAAAGATCTGTTAATAAGTTATTACTGAAAAAGGTAAATAATAGTCATGGACAACTGCTTTTTCTACAGCTTGGGATTGCTCTGCCTGGGTACGAACTTATGCACTCTTCTTGGAAGAACGACTTGAATGCTTTAGAATACTTAAGTATGACATTGAAGCTGAACGCCTTCCTAAACCTGCACAAGGCCAAGATAAGGTAATCAGTTTTATCAATGACATAGTATATTCATGCCTTTGTGTTTTGTAAGTGTTCTAATTGTGACAGCATGCAGTTTAAACCGCAAGTCGGCTGGAATTTATACGATGAATTTGTTTATCTATTATCATGGCTATAACTGCAGCAATTTTAAACACAAAGAACATTAAAACAAATTTTTTAGTTCCACTGTTGTCGAAGTCATGTTTATGGTTTATATCTATGATTTTAGTGACATTTTGGTTATCTTTTTACCAGGGTTACAGTAAAACTAGGGACTTGGACAGTGAAGAGCTTTTAGAGCAAATACCTGCTTTGCAGCAGCTGCTGTATCGCCTTATTGGATGTCGGGTACTCCCTGAATTCTTTAATACCTTATTCTTTGGCAAATTCATATGCATTGCATTATGGATACTGTTATCAATGTATGCAAACCCATTAATCTTTTAGTTTCTAATATATAAAATCCCAAGCATAAAATGAATTCAGGTAATTTTTATTTCTTTTACAGCCTGAAGGAGCAGCTGTAGGGAATTATGTAATTCAGTATGCCCTCGCATTGGTATGTACTCTTTTGTCTCCTTCTATCATCAAAATGCGGATCTAAATGGATAACGCTGTTGCTGAGATTAATTATCATGATTATTTATGGGAAACAAATTCTAAATTGAGTTGAATTTTCAGGTTCTCAAAGAGAGCTTTAAAATATATTGCGCCATAAATGATGGGATAATCAATCTCGTTGACAAGGTGAAATGAATATAATGCCATTTTCATAAATTTGTGAATAACAATTATTTTATTTGCTTAAATCATATCAAAAGTTTTTTCCTGTTATCTACTACCTTATTCGTTTCAGTTTTTTGAGATGGCAAGACATGAAGCCATTAAAGCCCTTGAGATCTATAAAAGAGCTGGCCAGCAGGTACCTTTTTGCTCTACAGCATTCATTTGACTTTCTTTTTTCCAGTTGAAATTGTTAAGCTATTTAGCAATTAGTGTATGAAGTTGAAGATTCCAGCTGAGTTCGTGGTGTGTTAACTCTTATTATAGGCAGGTAGTCTTTCTGATTTCTATGAAATCTGCAGAGGACTTGAACTTGCTAGAAATTTCCAGTTCCCGGTGTTGAGGGAGGTAAGCAGTCTGAAGAATTGATGCTTAGATTTTTAATCAATCTCTTATAAGCTTCTCTAACAAGGTGATCTATTATTATGCTTCCTGTGTTTCCCAGCCTCCGCAGTCCTTTCTAGTGACCATGGAAGAGTATATAAAAGAAGCACCACGAATGGTTTCTGTTCCAAGTGTAGCCTTGGTTAGTATACATGTATCCATTGAACATTCAATATACTGTTGACTCTGGTTGGACAAGTTGATTTAAATGCTAATTCATGGTCGTCCGACACCAGGATTATCCAGAGAGGCTCATGCTGACATATAAGCAAGATGATGCTCCTTCACCTTCTAAAAATACTAAGGTTTTGGAAGAGGAACCAGAACCCCTGCCGCCACCTTTAGACGATGCTACTATCTCTGTTTCAGAATCTGTTCCTCCACCTCCAACCCTCTTGGAGACAGACGATTTACTGGTGACTTCTTCAGTACTCGTCTTTTCGTGGATCTTTGAGTAGATAAAATTGCTGGTTAAAATTTCTCTACATTCTTTTATGACTGCGTATGCTGACACATCAATCTACACATGATAACTATAGCTTTTGGTGACGATAGAGACTTGGTCCTACAGCTAGTTGTAATTGGCTGGTATGTACACACTGTTTCATTGTCACTAACCTTTTTTGCGAATGTATTATTTCAGGGGTTGCAGGTGAATGAGCAAAATGCATCTGTCATTGAAGAAAGCAATGCATTGGCTTTAGCTATTGTTCCAGCCGGTAAGTGTTGTATACTGTCTTTAGTTTTTCTTTGGCGTTTAGGGTTTGTCTTCATCTTTTATTATCTCACCTTATGCATAATGGATAATTCTCTAGGAACGACACCTTTTGATTCTGATGCCACCCATGCAAAAGATTTCTCGGTTACTGGATGGGAACTTGCTCTTGTTAATACCCCCAGCACCAATTTATCTTCAGCGCAAGAGAGAAAATTGGTATGTCTGTGATTTTGAATTTTGGTTGTCTGAAGGCTTTTTAAATCCCTTGTGTTACCCTTCAATACCATTTTTACTTTTTTATTTATCCACGTGCTATATAAGGCAAGTAATAAAATTGAAGACTATAATTGACCAATCTATAATGTTTAGCAGAATTTCTTTCTTCTGGCCCCATTTAATATCTCTTGCATATTTCGTAACTTCGCAAATTAACAGCTAAACTGGACTAGCTAGGCGAGGGGGTTCAACTAGCCTGAACTATTTGTTGAAATTTGATTAAGAGAGGTCGGGGCTAAAGAATATTATGATCCTGTAATATTCTATTTGATGCTAAATGATACTCACGGGAAATTTAGGGTCCGATTCCGGCAAGTGTCACTAGTCCAGACGCAGGTTCTGAAATTACCCTGAGCCTGAAATCACAAATAAGATCGTTAGGAGGGGGCCAGGAGGGTGTCCTGGCGTAGCCCCTCCGACGCTCAAGTCAGTGACTGAGGATATATGGGGGGAGCAGCTAAGGGTGCTGCTGAAAACAATATATTGAATTTTATATCATACGCTCAAACCTGGTATTTATAGGAGAATACCTGGGTCCTTGATGGGCCTGTCTTCCATTTGGGCTTGGGATGAGCCAGGGGTTTGGGCCGGATCTTGATGGGTTACCTGATCTGGATGGGTTCATCCTTGGGGTATCATCAGTCTCCCCCTCCCGAGTCGAACTGAATCGCAGGTTCGAAGTTCGATTAATTGTATTGTCCTCGGTATGCAACATGTGAGTTGTGCATTTTTGCTCTGCTGCTCACTAGTCTCCTCAAAATTTCCTTTGCGTTACATTCAACAATTCTCCTTTGCTTACACATCACACCGCAAATCACCGCCCTGGCCACCTCGCCCAGCCAGCCTCTCCGCGCGCACGCCCTGCCCAGCACAACCCCGCCCTCGCCTGCTCCGACGCTCAGCAAGTCGAGTGTTCGTCCCATGCAAGAGCCCCGCGAGCTCGCCCCGCAGCATGCCGCGAGCTCGCCCAGCAGCCGCGAGCTCGCCCTGCACGCTCGCCCAGCAGCACGCCGCGAGCTCGCCCACCGCCTGCGTGCCATCTCGCCCCTGCCCCTCGGCAGCCCTGCACACCATCTCGCCCAGCAGCGCCATCTCGCCCAGCAGCACGCGCGCTCGCCCAGCAGCACGGCGCGCGCTCGCCCACCGCACAGCAGTTTATCTCGCCCCTCGCCCCTCGGCAGCCCTGCACACCATCTCGCCCAGCAGCGCCATCTCGCTCCTCGCCCAGCACATAAGCTCGCCCAGCAGAATGCGCGCTCGCCCAGCATGCCACGCGCCTGCCCTGCACGCTCGCCCAGCAGCGCCATCTCGCCCCTCTCCCAGCACATAAGCTCGCCCACACGAGCCTCGCCCCTGCAGCTCGCCCCTGCAGCTCGCCCATCGCCAACGTTCGAGCTCGCCCTTCATCCGCCAGCTCGCCCCGACGCCCAAACATGCCCTCGCCCAAGCACGCCCCTTGCGAATGATTGTCTAATTTCTGATAAAAATTATGGGGGCGTTGCCCCCACACCCCTACGACCTGACCGGAATTTCTGAAAAAATTATGGGGGCGTTGCCCCCACACCCCCACGACCTGACCAGGCAGGTCGATCCCCGCGACCTGACCGGTCAGGTCGATCCCCGTAATTTTCGCAGTGGCAAACATTGTTCGTTAACGACAAACGAAATAAATTTTTCTAACACAATATACCCTCGTCGCCCCCATCTTCAAGGTCCTCTACTAAGCTTTTGAAGGGAAATAGTTTCCACTTCCCCGTGCCCTTGACTCCTCTGCTAAAATAGTTCATAGAAGGAAAATAAAATCAACACCTCCATTCTCTAACTCCTCTGCTAGGCGATGCCTTAGCAGGAAAATAAAATTCAACGCGTCCACCCTCTAACTCCTCTGCTAGGCGATGCCTTAGCAGAAAAATAAAATTCAACGCCCCCACCCTCTAACTCCTCTGCTAGGCGATGCGTTAGCAGGAAAATAAAATCAACACCCCCACCCTGTAACTCCTCTGCTAAGCCGGGGCCTTAGCAGGAAAAATCAAACTCTCACCTTATCATCTCATAACTCATCTGCTAAACCGGGCCTTAGCAGGAAAATAAAATTCATCACCTCCACCCTCTAACTCCTTTGCTAGGCTATGCCTTAGCAGGAAAATAAAATCAACATCTCCACCCTCTAACTCCTCTGCTAAGCTGGGCCTTAGCAGGAAAAATCAAACTCTCACCTCATCATCTCATAACTCCT
Source organism: Primulina tabacum (assembly GCF_025594145.1). NCBI lineage: Eukaryota > Viridiplantae > Streptophyta > Magnoliopsida > Lamiales > Gesneriaceae > Primulina > Primulina tabacum. Next base: position 17,710,900 of record NC_134562.1, on the reverse strand, counting down.
CTGCTAAGCCGGGCCTAAGTAGGAAAATAAAATCAACACCTCCACCCTCTAACTCCTCTGCTAAGCCAGGCCTTAGCAGGAAAAATCAAACTCTCACCTCATCATCTCGTAACTCCGCTGCTAAGCCGGGCCTTAGCAGGAAAATAAAATCAACACCTCCACCCTTTAACTCCTCTGCTAAGCCGGGCCTTAGCAGGAAAATAAAATTCAACACCTCCACCCTAACTCTGCTCCTCTGCTAGGCGATGCCTTAGCAGAAAAATAAAGATTCAACACCCCCGCCCTCTAACTCCTCTGCTAGGGGACACCTTAGCAGGAAAATAAAGATTCAACACCCCCGCCTTCTAACTCCTCTGCTAGGTGATACCTTAGCAGGAAAATAAAAATTCAACATTCCCGCCCTCTAACTCCTCTGCTAGGGGACACCTTAGCAGGAAAATAAAGATTCAACACCCCCGCCCTCTAACTCCTCTGCTAGGCGATACCTTAGCAGGAAAATAAAGATTCAACACCCCCGCCCTCTAACTCCTCTGCTAGGCGATGCCTTAGCAGGAAAATAAAATTCAACACCCCCGCCCTCTAACTCCTCTGCTAGGTGATCCTCTAGCAGGAAAATAAAATTGAACACCTCCACCCTCTAACTCTTCTGCTAGGTGATACCTTAGCAGGAAAATAAAACTTCTCCTCATCCCCAACTCCGCTCACCCCCTAACTCCTCTGCTAGGCGACACCTTAGCAGGAAGATAAAGATTCTCGACCCTCACCCCTAACTCCTCTGCTAGGTGACGCCATAGCAGGAAAATAAAATTCAACGCGCCTACTCTCTAACTCCTCTGCTAGGCGATGCCTTAGCAGGAAAATAAAACTTCTCCTCATCCCCAACTCCGCTCACCCCCTAACTCCTCTGCTAGGTGATCCCTTAGCAGGAAAATAAAATTGAACACCTCCACCCTCTAACTCTTCTGCTAGGTGATACCTTAGCAGGAAAATAAAACTTCTCCTCATCCCCAACTCCGCTCACCCCCTAACTCCTCTGCTAGGCGACACCTTTGCAGGAAGATAAAGATTCTCGACCCTCACCCCTAACTCCTCTGCTAGGTGACGCCATAGCAGGAAAATAAAATTCAACGCGCCCACCCTCTAACTCCTCTGCTAGGCGATGCCTTAGCAGGAAAATAAAACTTCTCCTCATCCCCAACTCCGCTCACCCCCTAACTCCTCTATTAGGCGACGCCCTAGCAGGAAAATAAAATTCAACGCGCCCACCCTCTAACTTCCTCTGCTAGGAGATACCTTAGCAGGAAAATAAAAATTCTTCTCTTCCACTCTGCTCCTCTCATCGCCGACTCTGCTCCTCTGCTAGGCGATGCCTTAGCAGGAAAATAAATATTCTCCACCTCACCCTCTACTCCTCTGCTAGGCGATGCCTTAGCAGGAAAATAAATATTCTCCACCTCACCCTCTACTCCTCTGCTAGGCGATGCCTTAGCAGGAAAAATTTAACTTTTCTCCCCCCCACTCTTCTCTTCTACTAGGCGCAGCCTAAGTAGGTAAAATAAAATTCATATAATCCTCATAATACAAGAACAACTACGAACTTAATATAAGAACTTGGCTTTATTAAATATCAACTAATAACGTAAGACAAATTCAGGAACGAAATACATAAAAAATGAAGTAAAGATATTTTCTAAGGTGGTAAGCGTTCCTATGCCTCTTTAGAGCCTTACCCAGCGCATTCTCCAACTTTTCTCTCAGCTCCTCCTGTACCACCACAGGACAAAGTTACCCATTTAGAAACTTCTCCGAATGACTCTACAACTGCAAGACTGAGCTCAAGCTTCCATGCGAATGCTCGTGACCTCTCTTTTCTTCTTCCTTCACGATTCTTTCATAACAACGACGTGCGACTTTTTGGTCCCCGCACAGGACTCCAACTCCTCTTCCCACAGGAAACTTAAGCTTCTGATGATAACTGGAAGCTACTGCTCTAAAATCCTTCAGGGCTGGTCGTCCTAGAATTCCACTATACGCTGACGGGGTATCTACTACAGTGAAGGCTATCACCTTTGTTACCCGCCGAGGATCAGTCCCCAAGGATAGGGGAAGAACAATCTGACCCAAAGGCAAGATGACGTGTTCTGCAAACCCATACAGCGGGGTGGATACCGGCTCAAACTCAAATCCTCTCATCGTCATTTGATCCAACGTGCTCTTGAACAAGACGTTCACGGAGCTTCCATTATCAATAAATATTCTCGCCACATCATAATTGGCAATGGTGGTCGTTACCACCAAGGCATCGTTATGTGGAGTCACAACGCCTCGGAGGTCTTCCGGCCCAAAGCTGATGACGAGGTCTTGTGGTAAGTCTGCACCCCTAGATATCTCAAAGTTCTCCAACCTTCTCCCATGTGCCTTCCGAGCTCGCCCAGAGTCTCCATCAGTAGCACCCCCCGAGATCATATGAATCATTCATCTCGTAGGGTTGTTATCCTCATTCATTCCCCTCCTCGGTTCCACGAGCTCCTGAGGGACATCTTGACATCCACCTTCCCCTCTCTGCTCACCCATCCTCTGATTTATCCATGGAGGGCCTTGACCACGCCTAGGGGGCGAGCGAGACCTTTTGTCGACTCCTTAATGAGGATCCTTCTCGTCTATCCCGTGAAGACAATCTAGCACTGTACCCAACCCTTCGCGACTTCTCCCACCTCCCCGCGGGCTCCCTCACCTCGTCCCGACTCCTATCTAGGGTAACATGGGATGAGAATTGTCTTCTACTACTAGTTCTGTCTTCCTCTCTTTCCCCCGCACCCCTCTTCCTTCCTCCTTTCTCCGCTCCCTCAACTCTACTTCCTCCGGGCCGGCTCTCCATCCTTCTGTACCGTTGGGACATCTTCCAAGTTTACATATTTCTCAGCTCGAGCCAACAGATCATCATAGCTCAACGGAGGTTTCTTGACCAGCGACTTGAAAAACTCCCATCCCCTCAGTCCTTGTGTGAAGGCACTTATCATGATGTCAGGGGTAGCCGCTGGTATTTCCAGCGCTGCACTGTTGAAACGCTGGACAAATTCTCGCAAAGTTTCATTCTCTTGCTGTTTCATCACGAACAGGCTCAAATAATTTTTCTGGTGCCTCTTGCTGCTGGCAAATCTGTGCAAGAAAGCTGTAGCAAAATCGTCAAAAGACTGTATGGAGTTGGGCTGCAGGGTATTAAACCATTGCTGGGCTGACCTCACCAACGTGCCCAGGAACACCCTGCACCTGACTCCATCTGAATATTGATGTAACAGGGCCACATTCTCAAATCTCCCCAAGTGTTCCTCGGGATCAGTATGTCCATCGTACTCTCCCACATTCGACTGTCGAAAATTCGGAGGAAGTCCTTCCTCCAATATGGCTAGTGAAAAAGGGCTTCCTCTCTTGGGTACCGGCGCCCTACTCTCTACCTGCTCCCTCAACCTCCGTATGTATCTCCTTCCACATCTCCCCCATCTCACTAATCTCTCCACTTTGTCAACATTTCCCTCATGCTCCTGACGAGGGGCCTGTTCCCCAGCACCCATGGACTCTTGGTTCCTCCTCATGACCTCATCTACTGTACGGGCGATGAATTGGCCCAACTGTTCCAGGGTCAAGTTTCCCACGTTCTCATTAGGACGGGTTTGCTCAACCCTCGTCTCGTGACGGGGCTGCTCAGCTCTTGTCTCTTGACGAGGTTGTTCCTATCTCGTCTCCAGACGCGGTTGTTCCTGTCTTGTCTCAACATGAGATTGTTCGGGTCCCCTCTGAGGACGCGATGATGCTGAGGTAGCTCTTCTACTTCCTTTCCTGCCTGCCATCTCTACGTATTAACTCAAGTTTTCCCACAGACGGCGCCAAGTGATACTCACGGGAAATTTAGGGTTCGATTCCGGCAAGTGTCACTAGTCCAGACGCAGGTTCTGAAATTACCCTGATCCTAAAATCACAAATAAGATCGTTAGGAGGGGGCCAGGAGGGTGTCCTGGCGTAGCCCCTCCGACGCTCAAGTCAGTGACTGAGGATATATGGGGGGAGCAGCTAAGGGTGCTGCTGAAAACAATATATTGAATTTTATATCATACGCTCAAACCTGGTATTTATAGGAGAATACCTGGGCCCTTGATGGGCCTGTCTTCCATTTGGGCTTGGGATGAGCCAGGGGTTTGGGCCGGATCTTGATGGGTTACCTGATCTAGATGGGTTCATCCTTGGGTATCATGAACAGATGTATTCTAAAGCATTCGTCTACAAGTATACTGATCATCTCTTTCATTCTCATTCTTACTGTACAAAAATGATAAACCGAAGTTGCTGGAGTAGCTCATCGCCCATCCTCCTCTAATAAACATTTGTCTTGTACATTACATGCACGATCACTGAAGATACGTATAAGTAATTGATTCGTGGACTTCTTTATGGCAGGCCGGTGGACTTGACTCACTTCTCCTCGACAGTTTATACGATGAAGGTGCATATAGAGCTTCTCAGCAACCAAGATACGGAGCTCCGGCCCCTAATCCATTTGAAGTCTCGGATCCATTTGCCATGTCCAATGGTGTTCCGGCGCCCCCATCTGTACATATGGCTGGGATGACGCAACCTCAGAACCCCCTCTTTTCTCCTTTTCAACCGGCATATCCACAGATCCAACAGCAACATAATTATATGACGAGCCCACAAAATCCTTTTGGGGACACGGGCTTTGGGACTTTTCCGGTTGCCAATGCCCCTCACCCTCAGTCAAACAATCCATTCGGGAATCCCGGGCTTTTGTGATGAAATTGGTGTTGGGTTGATTCTGGTTAGTGTATTTTGATACCATATTCGATATAGGCACTGGTTTGATGGTGTAAACTATGATGAATGATGCATCTTCAAAGAAAGTTGGTTTTTGGGTTTGAATCGCATATTTTTGTAAGGAGTTGTAAAGTTGGCCATTCTGCCATTGTGGGATGTTATAATTTTCTTAAATTCGTTACAATTGTGGTCGATGTTTATATTATGTGAATATAAGTTAGTTTTCCGTATATAGTTTTTATGCTTTACGGTAATTGTCTAAAAATATTAGTGATTATATTGAAATCTTCAACCTTAGAAATAGTTTTTTTTTTTTAATTGTAATTAAGTAGAATAAATATTTAAATATGATAATATTTTTTGTTGTTTATATAAAAAATATGTTGTTTTGTAATACCTAATAAATGTAAATAGTATTTGTGTGCCGATGGTTTATCACAAAAGTTGATGACTGATAAGTTCATCTGTCATTTAAGATATTAAGGTTTTAGGTCTTTTGTGAGACGGTCTCACGAATCTTTATCTGTGAGACATATCAATCCTACTGATATTCACAATAAAAATTAATATTCTTAGCATAAAAAGTAATATTTTTTTATAGATGACTCAAATAAGAGATCTGTCTGATAAAATACGACATGTGAGATCGTCTTATACAAGTTTTTGTCAAATAAAATTATAAATATAATATCTATAATAATGTTTGCAATTTTTACGGTAAATTGAAAATCATTTTTATTCATTTAACAACAATATAGGCATGTCGTGGCTTGATTTTATTCCATTCCTCCAAATTTCCATATTTTTCTTCCTTCTATATTTACAACGTTTCCGGATCGGAGAAAGTGGGAGAGACGATTAGGTCGTTATGGGAAGGAAATACAAGTAGGTCAGCGAATCGACTAACTTGAGGTCTAATGACTATCAAATGCTCAAATTCCTTGATGTCAGGAACTTTCGCAATTTCATCTTATCAAATTTCGGTACGAGAAAAAACAATGGCTAAAGGTTAGAACTTTTTCCAAAATTTAATTTTTTCGCACATCGATCTTTACGTGTTATGTTTGTTGTAGTACCGTTTTCTCACACCCAAGGAGCAACGACAATTAAAAATATTTGTGTTTTGATAATAAAAGGTCCCTTAGACATTTCATAATTTAAATCTTTATCTTTGCGTTTAAGTACGTTGGACACTAAACCGGTCTGAAATTATTGGAGTTGGTTCTTTTTGTAAATCCTTACGAATGATCTACTGAAATCAACCACATTCTTCAATATCATAAATCAAGTCTACGATCATATGCTTTGTTCATCGTGTAGATTGTAATAGAAATCCACACGAAATTTGCATCAATATTAGCTCGCATGGATTTCAATGACCTCCGGCGAAGTGGCGGCGAATACGGTTGGCGGCAGCATTGGGAAGTCTCGGCAGTGGGAATTGTTTCCCAAAGTGGCTGACAATTTTCAGTGAGAGAGAAGGGAGAAGATTTTTGTTGTCAAAATTTGATGGACAAAATTTTTGGTGGAAAAACATGTGTAAATTTTTTTATCTATATTCAGCCATTTATTATATACTAGGTAAAGACACGTGCGACGCACGTGAAAATACATTTCTATTATCAATAATTGTTGTTAAAGAAATGAGATCAGAAGAGATTAATTTACAAAAAATTATATATTAATGATTTCATGCTATATTAGTCGATATAAATCAGTAATGCTACATGTGCAACCAAATTTGTACAATAATTCTTACAATTCAAAAAAATCAATACATCAATTTCATTTATCAAAATGTAATGATAAATTAAATATAAAATCTCATTATATAATAACAAAATCTCACGATATAATTGTTGTAAATATCGCAGTACTATATATTGGTTGTACTTTTAGCATTATCCGTAGGAAATTCAATGTAATATAATTTATACTACATGTATTATAAAATGAGTGCAAAAGATATTTGTTTAAAAATTTTATGTGTTATAAATCTAAGGTTATTCTTGAATGGAAGGATTTCAAATCCATGGATTTCAATACATTCAAATGTATTTTTGTTATTTAGAGATGTAACATCATAAACTTCAAATCCACTCATTTCATGTTTATATAGTAGTATTTCATGTTAGTTATGATATTGTTCAAGTCCACCCAATAATAATGTTATTTGAAATTTATTCTACTTTATATAAATAATAATACGTAAATAGGTAATGTGTAGATTCAAGATTTGATATATTGTTTCATTGTTAACAATAAAATTATAATTCTAATCCATAAATTTGAAATCAATTTATCCAAGCACAATCTAAATAAATTAATAATTGTTGAAAAACATATTAGTAATAAATATTATAATTTTGTATAAATTAGACATTGGAGAAAATATAATATAAAATTGATATCACAATAGGTATTAAAATTAAATTTGAGAGAAGAAAAAAGTATAATACATAACGTTGACCACTTATTTTACCACGTGTTATTGATTTATGAAAAATAAAAATATAATATAGATAATTTATTCTAAACCTTAAATTAAATTATTGCGTCAAATTTTTTCTTCTTTTATATTTTCAATTTATATTGCTTTCACGATTTTTTTTTTGTCATCAATTTTTTCTTCTCTGTGTAAAAACAATAGTCTCGCCATCTTCATTAGCAAATCTTATGAGAAAAAATGTATATTCTTCTCTATTTGATATCTCTACAAATCTCCACACAATTAAGTGTTTTGTAGAAAAAAAATTTGTTTCATCAAGCAAACGAAACCAAAGAATTTTGTTATTTCAGCATTCTACAAATTATATTTATTTTTTGTAAATATTTTAACTTAATCTACAAGCAAATAAAATCAATGAATTTTGGTTATTCTATCTTCTAGACAACTGACAAAATATGATATAATTAATATTTTATTATATTTATCAAAAAATGTTCAACTCTTAATGATATAACATATTTATGTAATATGTTATTTAAATACAAAAATTCAAAATTACGATAACATATTTTTTTTATATTTCATACTATATTATTGGAAGTATTAAATTTGTATATATTAATTTTTTTCTGAGAAACTTCTTGCATATATAACTCATTCAAAAGATTATAGATTTACAAAATAAAACAAATCATATTCAATTTAATATTTTGTGAAAATATATGTTCACTTCATCTACAAGCAAATAAAAACAAATAAATTTGACATTTCTTATTATAAATCATAACTCATAAGGAGAAATATTGAGCAATAATGAATAATTTTTGTAAAGATTTATTCATAATAATTTTAAAAATTTACCTTCAAAGATATGTCATTTCAGATTACATAAATCTATAATTTATTTACTTATATCCATCCTTTATAAAAATACATCTTCGTCAATTGCAAGATCATCAAATAAGTAATTGTTATAGTTTCTGATCTTTACAAAGACGAAAATAGTTAAAATTAGTAAAACTGTATGTATTCAATCATATATTGTTAAATTTTAATAATAAACTAAGGCTTTGAAAAATATTCGTTGGATTTTTTTATAAAGAAAAATAGGTAGAATAAATACTCACGAAATATTTATAGGGTCATATTTCTTCTATATCCAATAATGCTTTGTATCATTTTTGTAAAATGTAATTAACCGTCGAACCTTCTTCATAACACCAACCCACATTATTTAATTATTTGGCTTCATTATTTTAATTCGTCGTTTTAAATTAATTATTCTCAATTAATGCAAAATAGAGGATATTTAATATCATGTCCTTACAAAATTATGTTTTTTGTGTGGAAAAAATTCACTATATTTACAACCAAATAAAACAAAAGAATTTTGGTATTTCAATATTGTACAAACTAATTTTTTTGGGAAAAAATTATTTTTGCTTCATCTATAAACAAATAAAACCCATGATTTTTTGTATTTCAATATTCTCAAATTAATATTTTGCGGAAAAAAAAATGTTCAATTCATCTACAAGAAAATAAAAACCAAAGAATTTTGGAGTTTAATTAAGTAATAAATTATAATATCACAAAAAAAAAATATGCTAATTTATTTCTTTTGTTATATTTCAAATTTTAATGGTGAAAATTTTATCAATAGTTTAAAATCTATATTTAATAATTATTATATGAGTTTATTTGATATTTATCATATAATCTTATTTGAACTGTGCATTTCTTTACATATATTGAATGTGCATCAATTAGTTAAATTAAATATTATAAATTATATTTTACTATCAATATTATTATTTCATTTATTTTAATATCGTTTTTATGAGTTAGTCACAGTTATTTTAAATTGATAATTATTTGTCTTTAGTATATTTCGCTTTTGTAGATTATGATTTATATATTCATAAAATCCATAATTCGATTGATTTTTAGGTTATTATGCTTTATACAAGGTGTTTGAATATATAATTTTTTTTAAAATTTTTTTCAAGTTCATTTTGTTCTATATATTATGTTCATTACAATTTATTATATAACATACAATCAACTGCTTGAATTTTAATTTGAGAAACAATTTTTAAAGTAAGTTATATAAGTTCTTATAAATCGTCTAATATGATAAGAAATTAAGTCCAGATAAATAACAAAATGATTCAAATTTTTTTTTGAAAATCAAATTATTTAAATTTTTATAATATAATTGATATTACGTGCAACACACGTGCATCATGTTAGTTTTATACAAGTGGAGCTATGTCCTGCAGGATTTTTTTTTTATTATGTAGTGCATAAATGAGCTGTCATGTTGGAAGAAAAATAACTGTTATCATAACACTGGTTGTGCGCTTGCTTGCAAAAAAGGGGGAAAACAAGTCGAAGGAACAGTTGTTTTCATTCAACTTAGCCTATTTGAATAAACGTGGTCCTCATTATTTCACAGGGGAAAAAATCACACGCATATATGAGAAAAGTTAATTGATTTGTGTTCAATTTTGTTATTACGATTCATTTTAAAGGAAAAGTGGGAGATAAGCATCTTTAGTAAGTCTCAAATTTGAAACCTACTCCCCAAAGTCAAAATGGTAAAGTGGGTACTATCATCAATACAAGTAAGTCTACCGAAAAATGAATGAATCCCAAAATATATAAAAGTTGGGTCTCATATCTCAAGGAGTGCTGTCAACTACTTTTAAGATCTATTTTTTTTTTTTAACAATATTAGGCTATTAGATTATATGAAATATTGCTTGAATATGATACCTGTATCTGCTCTATAAATTTTAATTAGATATAATGTGCGTAAATATATATATTTTGATACAATTTTATTAGAATCCAACCTAATAACTTATATTTGAGAAGCTCATATCCCAAAAAGTAAAATAAAAGATATTTAACATCGTATCGTAATACAAATTAAGTTTTTGTGGAAAAAATATTTTCACTTTATTTACAAGAAAATAAAACAAAAGAATTTTATTATTTTAATCTTATACAAGTTAACTTTTTTGTGAAAAAATTTACAAATTAAGTTTTTTGTGAAAAAATTCTTTTTCACTTCATCTATAAGCAAATAAAACCAATATATTTTGGTTTTTCAATCTTTTCAAATTAATATTTTTTGTGAAAAAGGTTTGTTCAATTCATCTACAAGAAAATAAAAATCAAAGAATTTTAATGTTTCAGCTTTTTTGGCAACTTGATCATTATCTAACATAAATGTAGTTTGACAATTTTGTTCTTATCATAGTAACTGATTTGACAAAAACATCCTCACTAAATTTTTCCTGTATGTACAAACTAAGGACAAATTTGACAATACACAATAGAAAAACTTTGACCTTGATTCACACTTCTATAATATAATATGTATAGATATATAAAATCTCTTTCTCGTCTGATCATGATTCTCTTTTTATCAATATATTTTATTTTCATTATTTAAAATTCTCATCTTGTATTTTTCATTCTTGAAAAATACTTTACTTAATTAAATATTTATCAAATTTTGATAATGTACAATATACATATATATAATTAAATAAAAATTATTTAAGTACTTAATTAATTATTAATCAATTAATCGATTCTAGATTTTTTAAGAATATTCTATGAGCATTTTTTTTTTACTTAGTAGTCACTACTATAATTTATTATTTAATTAGTATATTATCAATTAACTAAATAAATAACTGTAAGTTCATTATAACCTCGACTGATTACCAGATTACGTCAATGTATCAAATGTACAAATCACTCGATACAAATCTCGTTCATATAATGAAAAATGAAATTTTCGAGGACAATTTTTCACTGACCCATTTTTTCCAGCTTCCAGTTCTCTCCTCACTTAATTAGCAGGTAAGCTAACTTCCACAACGTTGAATATATGAAATTCACTTATAAACTCCTTCATAAGCAATCTGGTTAATCTCCATTAAACTACAGTTGCCAAATTCAATTCCTTGAATTATACTATCTCAACGGGAACACAAAATCTAATAATTGTGTTACATTTAATGGTTCATGGATACAACTAGTCACGAGTTCATAACTTCATGTAATTTAGAAAAATATTTGTTCTTACTCGGGCTCACCCTTATTATCCCAATCACGAGTTTACAACTTCATGTGATTTAGAAAATATTTGTTCTTATCCGGGCTCACCTTTATTAGACCAATTCTTTTCATCAACCCCTTGATCAAGAAGTTAGAACTCAAGTTTTATTGCAACCATCAGATCATGAAAAGAGCGTCGAGTAGAATCGTCCCATGATCCCCTAGGTATCACTGATAGTACATGCAAGAACCTTAAGTTATTGTTAGCATATAGTGTGGTCCTTTCAACTCATATATCCCGATTGAATATGCAACTATTGGTATATAGAGAATTGCAAATATTTTTATAACGATGTCATATATCTTTAAGTAAGACATGATATGTGCAATTGAGGATATGTTTCCAAGATGCACATGTATTACTTTGGACAGAGGTTTCTTACATTATTAACTAATCAGATCACATAGGATATCTTCAACTGTAGGTGAGTGGTGAATCCCCGACTACAATTCGTTGACTCCTTTGTATTTCAAAACTACAGCCAACCTCGCCACCTGATGACTCTCAATGAAGTCAGTAAAAGGATCAAAGCACATGCTAGTACGTAAAACATCCACATTGTCCTGGGTCAAATGACTAATGGTGTACAACCATAACCATAGAATATTACACTCGATATATGATAACCACTTAGAAAGCCCGAGGGAGGGTTGTTCAGTATCATTAAATGATCACCAATCTATAGTAATAGACATCTCTATGTCCTTACTACTGAAACATGAAATTTATATCACATATTCTAGTCTCAAGCTCGAGCGACTTTTATCCTTATTTTAGGCGGCTGAATCGACTATGAACCAATTTAGAATATACCAATATGATTTTTAATAAGTTCCATGATCTTACGTTTAGAGGCATATCTCATGGTATTTGTTGCATCTATACAGCTTGTATGTGTATACAGATAAAGTAAATGTCAATAATGAGTATATCTGAATTTCGCTCGCTTGGTACCTAGTATAATAATCTCCTACTTGCCTTATAGAAAACTACCCATAGATCTCAAAACCATTGCTTCACGATGCTTATCAAACAATGGTCCATGCATGAGATTTGTCAGTGGATCAGCAAAGTTATCTTTAGAGGCGAATCTCCTTACTGATCTGTCTCATCTTCCTACCATCTCTCGGATTATGTGGGAATTCCTCAGTAAATGTTTGGATCACTGATGGAACCTCGGTTCCTTTGCTTGCGCGAAGGCACAAGTGTTTTCGCAGTAGACCGAGACTGAAACGTACTCTACAAATTTTTTTTATATAAATCATAAACTCGAAAATCACTAATTTAAAATAACTTAACATTTCATAAATCATAATAATTTAAAATTTAAAATCTTAAGTAAATAAAAACCCCTAAATCGTCACTAACCAAAAATACTACGTCGACCTTTAAAAAGATCAACTAACAATAAAATATAAAATATCTCTAATAAAATTATTAACAATAATCTTTTAAATCCTTTATCTATCAAGCTAATGCGGAAAATAAATGTCCCTCGGGTGTGTACTGCCGCACTCGATCCACTCAAGCGTCAGTGCCTCCTCATATCATCAAATCCTGCAACATTCAAACGTAGTGAGTCTAATGACTCAGCACGTTCTAAACATGAGTAGAAAATAATACATATACAATCACAAGCATAAAAAAAATCATAATTTTATTTAAAATATCTTTTATGCAAAAATAAATCGCAAATCGTAAAATTATTTAATTGTAAAGCTTTCAATCCTTTTATCATTTTGGATGAAGTTTGATATTTGAAAGTGACTAGCTTTTATTCTCTGGTCGACTGATTAGTCTTCAGCTCCACATGACCCATGGGGATGGGCACTAGGCACCGTAATGGAAATACGATCGTCGGGCTCCCTCTGGGCCTTTTCCCGTAAACAGGCCTCACGACATTCCCATAAAATTGTTAGTTCACCGTTTCTTTTTTAAAAACGATCTCCCACATATCTTCTATTCTTTGTCACAGTCAATTCACATCCCTCAAAATATTTTTCGTTTTCTTTTTAAAGCATAAAATATCATGACTTTCAAAAATAGCATTTTAACAATAAAAATTGCACAGCTTTACCATAAATCATAAAATATCATATTTTCATAAAAATCATCATTTTATATCATTTAACATGCGTTATAACCCTTCAGGATGTTGCCAACCTTTTTCGTATCACCCCAGTGTAAACTGACCGTTTTGCCCATAGACGTAATATTTCTCGATTTTGAAATTTCTTACTTTTATTGACAGGGGCTGTAAGGCCCGAGAAATTTATCCGGTTAATCTAAAAGGATTTGGCGATAATTATTATAATCTATTGGTGATAATTGATATGATTATAGACGGAACGGATCAGAACGGGAAAGACGAAAGAAAATCAAAATGAGGAGCAAAAAAGAGTCCTCGCGCACATGCGCGACGTGATGGGCGCACATGCGCGAGGTAGACAGAACCTTGCGCGCACATGCGCGAAGAAAGACGCGCATATGCGCGAGCAGCTCATGGCGAAGGCAGAGGACCTCGCGCATATGCGCGAGGAGGTGTATCGGTACGACTCGAGTCCAGAGAATGTCGCGCACAATGCGCGGAAGGACGTCGCGCATATGCGCGACTTGCTGTAAGTTAGGACAGAACGTTCGGCGCATATGCGCTGGACTTGGGCGCGCATATGCGCCAGGCATGCATCACGAAAAGTCGACATTTGGTCTCTTGGAGTGCAACGTGTGTGTATATATATATACATTACACAAATTGATTCAGAGGAAGAAAAGGTAACCGAGGGAAAGCTTGAGGAATTTTCAATTCTTTAATCGTAAATGTAGGATTGTGAAAGATCCGCTGATCTGATTTTAAATCCGACTTCAGTACCGAGTTCCTAACGACGTAGGCTACAACTGGACGTAAGTTTTACTACGTTTTGATATGTCTTGAAATTATGATATTGCAAGAATTGAATGGAATTCATATATGATGTTCTTGACATGTTAGACATCATAGAATCGAAGTCAGATTAAGAAACGGACTGATTATGGAATTGTTATGAATTTTGGAGTCGATTAATTGAGATTCGATATCAAATTTGTATTGTTATTGAAATTATGAGTTGCATCGATATTGATTATGAGTTCTGATATTATATCTGTGGTGTTGGAATTGACGGGGTTATCGAGACTGTATTGTTATGCCGTCGAAACATCAATTGATTGATATTGATCAGATTCGGTATTGATTGAGATGGTATCATGGTATCATATGTCGATTGGCATTGATCCGATTATGTTTTGATTTGAGTATTGATCAGAACATGTTTTGAACTGAGTTATATACTGATATTGTATCTATTCGATTGTCATTATCAGATTGGGTATGAACAGAGTTGACTTCAATACTTCTTCTTCGTCGGACCGAGAAGATAAATGTATAAATTAATATTGAGTTGGGATTGCACAACTCGAGTGAGGTTTGGCTCGAGTTTCCCTAAATCACATACTTTACCTTATTGTATTGATTTGATTGATATACTTGTTCTCTTGATTGATAGATAGCAGGTATTAGACGAGTATCTTGGGACAGAAGTGCCTGATAGTGGTGGGATCGCCACGGGCACATTGCACGATGTCACAAGATAGTGTAGTGGCGATAGTGCCAAAGTCTGTCACCGAATGATTGGCTATCGATGTGGATAGAAATGTGGCTTCTTCTATTACTGGTGATCGGTACTATATTGATGTGGATAGAATGTAACTCTTCTATTACTGATGATCGATATCATATCGATGTGGATAGAATTGGAGTTTTTTCTATTACTGGTGATCGATACTATATCGATGTGGATAGAATCAGAGCTTCTTCTATTACTGGTGATCGATACCCTATCGACGTGGATAGAACTTGAGTCTTTTCTATTACTGTTGGTCGATATGGGAATGCTAACATCTGGAAACCGGGATCCCTAGACTAGGATTGAGTCTAGTCTTAAATGTGAAGTCATGAGTCTAATTGATAGTTATATTGATTCATGTTGATTATGTTCCTGAATATGGTACATATTGATTTATGTTCCTGATGATGGTACATGTTTAGAGTAGGATTTATTCTTGATGTGGATTTATATTCTGATCTGAATACATGTTAGACATATCTGTTATATGCTTTTATATTGTTTTTATGATTGCATGTATACATGATTTATACTGAGGATATAATTCTCACCGGAGTTATCCGACTGTTGTCTTGTTTGTATGTGTGCATGACAACAGGTGGGATAGGATCAGGGTCAAGAAGAGAACGAGGCTGGACTAGATAGCGTGGAGATCCGGGCTTCGAAGCAACTTAGGATTCAGCACTGATATATAGTTGAACCTAGTTGAATTCTTGTATATAATACAAGATTTATATGTTTATGTTTAATATGTAATCTGAATTGAATTACATTACGTTTCCGCTTTGTATTTTAAAAAAAATTTAGACCCTGTTTATTATAATTGTTTGAATTATTCCTAAAGACGATTAAGGAATGAATTAGCGTCCGGGTCCCCACAACAGGTGGTATCAGAGCATTAGGTTCCAGAACCGTAGGTTCCAGAACTGTAATTCTTGAGATTGAGATAGAAGAGAGCAGCGGGGTACGGTGATTACGTGGGAAGTCTTTAAAGCTGAATTTTATCGAAGATTCTTCTCAGGATCGTACCGAGAGGACAAGAGAGCAGAGTTTGAGAATTTGAGACAAGGCCAACTGAATATTGAAGAATATGTTGATAAATTCTCTACTCTACTGCGTTTTGTTCCTCAGATAGCTGGGAATGATGAAGCTGTAACTGAGCAGTTCATCAAAGGATTGAATTTAGAGATAGTTGCATTGATAAATATGAAGCGGCCTTACTATTTTGCTGATACTTTGAATACAGCAAAAAGGGCTGAGGCGAGTCTGATTAGACAACAAGAAAGGTTGTGTGCAATGCAACCTCAGACACAACAATTCCCTCTCCGATTGGATAGTGGCAGTATGAGTAGGAAGCAAGATTTGTTGAAAGCTCGAAAGAAACAGTTCAAGAAGTTAGGGAGCGGTTCATCTAGCTCCAGTGGTTCTAGCCCGAGTTATACTGGAGTTTATTGCAGGACTTGCGGAGGGAGACATCCCATGGAGCAGTGCCATGGAGTGACTGGTAGGTGCAATATCTGTAAACAGCAGGGACACTTTGCTAGAGTCTGTCCACAGAAAGGTTCCCGAAGATTTCAGGGAGCAAAATCATCTGGTGGTAATGATCGAGGAACGGACCCAAGACACATGTGATGATACAGTGGCAGGTAATAATCTTTTATGATTATGTTGCATATGTATTGATATATAATAATGCATTCCCTACGATTATCTTTGACTGAGTTGTATTGATATATGTTGTACCTGCTGGGTCTGTATTACTGTAGTATTGATCCTTGTACCTTTTGGGGAAAGGAATTGATATCAGTGAATTCTGTGATATATTGTGTACTGCAGTAAAAAGAGAATGAGATTGAATTAGATTGTATTGTACTTGTATTATCTGATTCTGACTACATTATTGAGATTAATATGCTAACAAATACAGAACTATTAGATTCTTGCCAGGAGATGGTAAGATTCGGACCTGAAATGGCCGATGAACGAATGATATATGGTAAGGATTCTCGATTTTGAATTCCTGGATATCTGTATTATGTATGATTCGATGATTATCGAAAAGAATGGAGTAATTCTTTATGTATTCAGTTGATTACTGAAGTTGAGCCTATCTGGGAATGATTTGTCAGTAGCAGGAGAGTTGCTATAGTCGTTCCAGATGAAATTCCGGGTTTGTCTTAGATCCGAGAGAGCAACTTCAGCCTTGATTTGATATCAGGTATGAATTTCATTCTAGACTTCTGTACAGAATGATATTGATTGAATTGAAAGAACTGAAATGTCAGTTAGAAGATTTACTGCCTGAGAGTTAGAGTTACATCTGATTATGTGTTCCTCTGGGAAATACTTCAGTTCTGTGTATGGGTTGATAAATCCTGTGTTCCGAAGTATTCTGATGATTTTATGCTCGTTTTATCTATGATATTTTGATATATTCGCAGCGTATGATTGATTGAATCGAACAGTTGAAATTTGTATTGAATATTCTGGGAACTGAGATTGTTGTATACAGAATTATTCGGCTATGAATCCAGATTGCAACAGATTGTATTCAGAGTCTGTGATATCTGAAGATAGTATACTGATTGATTGTAGCACAGTTGAGACAGTGATCAGATTGTTCAGAACTTGATTTCGATAGTCAGAACAATGTGTCAATCAGAATACCAGGTAGGTAATGCTTTATTTTATATAATTAACTGATTTGTTTGTGCCAGATATTTCGAATTTGAAATGACAGGTATTGTCAGATGCACACAGTAGTGGATTCAGTATTATTCTGGTAACATGAGATATGTGATAATTCGAACGGACAGTTTTGATGTAAATAAATGAAATCAGTTATGTCAGAATTTGTATTGAAATGTCTAAATCGCTGACAGATGAAGACAGGAAGATAGAAACCAGGAGATTGGTTATACAGATTATCGATTCCTGAATAGAAATAGGAGTACATTTCTATGGATCTGGTGATAGACTTACCGAAATCGTGCCAAGAATGTACCAGGATGTGGTTATGATTGAACGATTGTTCAAATCGGCATATGTATATTGTACAGGATGACGTACAGATATGACAAGACGAGTGAGAGGTAAGTCGGAAAAGGGGGTCAAATGGTATTGAATGCCAGAGTAAATTATATCATACCGTGATTTTTGGTTGATTTAGTACTGTTGGCAGAATGTATAGCATGATTTTTATCTATGGTTCATAGATTGACGGATAGTTGGAGTAAACTATCTAGATACTGGAGGATATCCAGAAACTGTAGTGCTGGATTTTCGCACTAGTGACCTGATGTCTTGTCACGTTATGAATTATTGTACAATAATAGCTATTAGATGAGTATCGAGATAGCTCTAGTCGAGGTATTGTACAATGAGTACTGCAAATTTCCTCTGAATGGGAATGATATTACGGTGATATCTGAGATTGAAGTTGATAAAAGCAGAAATCTTATAAAGAAAATGAAGCTGATTCAGAAAAGGATGAACACCAGCTTCGAATGAACCGACTTAATATGCCGACGTCGGATGGTGACGATTGGTATTTGAAGTCGAAGATTGAGTAAATCCTTGACTGGGATAAACATATTTGATAACAGCTGATGATATGGATTTGGTATGAGCTGTTGATTGGTATATACGGATGTTGTACAGACAGTATTTGCAAGTAATTTTATCTGAATGGTTTGATAGAATGAATTTGCTGAAGTAACCTCTATTATACATTCCTTCTTTATCTGATTTGATTGCCTGTGATTTCGAGGACGAAATCATATCTTAGAGGGGGAGAAATGTAAGGCCCGAGAAATTTATCCGGTTAATCTAAAAGGATTTGGCGATAATTATTATAATCTATTGGTGATAATTGATATGATTATAGACGGAACGGATCAGACCGAGAAAGACGAAAGAAAATCAAAATGAGGAGCAAGAAAGAGTCCTCGCGCACATGCGCGACGTGATGGGCGCACATGCGCGAGGTAGACAGAACCTTGCGCGCACATGCGCGAAGAAAGACGCGCATATGCGCGAGCAGCTCATGGCGAAGGCAGAGGACCTCGCGCATATGCGCGAGATAGGGCGCGCATATGCGCGAGGAGGTGTATCGGTACAACTCTAGTCTAGAGAATGTCGCGCACATGCGCGGAAGGACGTCGCGCATATGCGCGACTTGCTGTAAGTTCGGACAGAACGTTCGGCGCATATGCGCGGGACTTGGGCGCGCATATGCGCCAGGCATGCATCACGAAAAATCGACATTTGGTCTCTTGGAGTGCAACGTGTGTATATATATATATATACATTACACAAATTGATTCAGAGGAAGAAAAGGTAACCGAGGGAAAGCTTGTGGAATTTTCAATTCTTTGATCGTAAATGTAGGATTGTGAAAGATCCGCTGATCTGATTTTAAATCCGACTTCAGTACCGAGTTCCTAACGACGTAGGATACAACTGGACGTAAGTTTTACTACGTTTTGATATGTCTTGAAATTATGATATTGCAAGAATTGAATGGAATTCATATATGATGTTCTTGACATGTTAGACATCATAGGATCGAAGTCAGATTAAAAAAAGGACTGATTATGGAATTGTTATGAATTTTGGAGTCGATTAATTGAGATTCGATATCAGATTTGTATTGTTATTGAAATTATGAGTTGCACCGATATTGATTATGAGTTCTGATATTATATCTGTGGTGTTGGAATTGACGGGGTTATCGAGACTGTATTGTTATGCCGTCGAAACATCAATTGATTGATATTGATCAGATTCGGTATTGATTGAGATGGTATCGTGGTATCATATGTCGATTGGCATTGATCCGATTATGTTTTGATTTGAGTATTGATCAGAACAGGTTTTGAACTGAGTTATATACTGATATTGTATCTATTCGATTGTCATTATCAGATTGGGTATGAACAGAGTTGACTTCAATACTTCTTCTTCGTCGGACCGAGAAGATAAATGTATAAATTAATATTGAGTTGGGATTGCACAACTCGAGTGAGGTTTGGCTCGAGTTTCCCTAAATCACATACTTTACCTTATTGTATTGATTTGAT
This sequence comes from Primulina tabacum, assembly GCF_025594145.1. Lineage (NCBI taxonomy): Eukaryota > Viridiplantae > Streptophyta > Magnoliopsida > Lamiales > Gesneriaceae > Primulina > Primulina tabacum. Next base: position 17,690,743 of record NC_134562.1, on the reverse strand, counting down.
TGATATACTTGTTCTCTTGATTGATAGATAGCAGGTATTAGACGAGTATCTTGGGACAGAAGTGCCTGATAGTGGTGGGATCGCCACGGGCACATTGCACGATGTCACAAGATATTGTAGTGGCGATAGTGCCAAAGTCTGTCACCGGATGATTGGCTATCGATGTGGATAGAAATGTAGCTTCTTCTATTACTGGTGATCGGTACTGTATTGATGTGGATAAAATGTAACTCTTCTATTACTGATGATCGATATCATATCGATGTGGATGGAATTGGAGTTTCTTCTATTACTTGTGATCGATACTATATCGATGTGGATAGAATCAGAGCTTCTTCTATTACTGGTGATCGATACCCTATCGACGTGGATAGAACTGGAGTCTTTTCTATTACTGTTGGTCGATATGGGAATGCTAACTTCTGGAAACCGGGATCCCTAGACTAGGATTGAGTCTAGTCTTAAATGTGAAGTCATGAGTCTAATTGATAGTTATATTGATTCATGTTGATTATGTTCCTGAATATGGTACATATTGATTTATGTTCCTGATGATGGTACATGTTTAGATTAGGATTTATTCTTGATGTGGATTTATATTCTGATCTGAATACATGTTAGACATATCTGTTATATGCTTTTATATTGTTTTTATGATTGCATGTATACATGATTTATACTGAGGATATAATTCTCACCGGAGTTATCCGACTGTTGTCTTGTTTGTATGTGTGCATGACAACAGGTGGGATAGGATCAGGGTCAAGAAGAGAACGAGGCTGGACTAGATAGCGTGGAGACCCGGGCTTCGAAGCAACTTAGGATTCAACACTGATATATAGTTGAATCTAGTTGAATTCTTGTATATAATACAAGATTTATATGTTTATGTTTAATATGTATCTGAATTGAATTACATTACGTTTCCGCTTTGTATTTTAAAAAAAATTTAGACCCTGTTTATTATAATTGTTTGAATTATTCCTAAAGACGATTAAGGAATGAATTAGCGTCCGGGTCCCCACAGGGGCTTATCTCAAATAATTATTTAAACTTAAATCTAATTTTTTCGTAATTTTATTTAGCTTTAATTCATGGGTTTTGATTTAATTTCCTATTTAATTATTCGTGAGGCGTTTAATTCCAAAATTAATTCAAACTTTATTATTTTCTTCTCAAATTTTAATAACAGACTTTTTTATTACTTAAAATACCCTTGTGAGTCGTGATCCACCCCTGTGGACCCACAATTCCAGCCATTTTCTATTAAACTTGATTTTTTTGACCCATGCATGAACCCACCGAGCCATATTTCAATTTAACGAACCACTCCCCGACCCACCTCGTGCCAAACCCTGACCAACCCTCCTAGGGACCCTACTGACTAGCACTGACCCAAGGAACCAGCCCCTAACTCACGCACGAACCCTGCACAAGGACCCGAGATGCGCAAGATCTTCTGATATGAATCTAGCCAGGCATGACGCGCTAAATCTTGCGATTAGTAGCCTCAAAGAATTCCGCATGGATAGCAATGAAGTTGGAAGATATTTTAATGTTATTCAAGTGCTAAATTATGAAGAGGAGGCCAAATCAAGACCCCGGACCCGAGAACCCCGCGCTAGGGCGGCCAAACATTACCGCCCCAGCGCCAAAGACACTGTCCAGAAGGTGAAGTCCAGAGAGTCTCGTGCTAGGGCGGTCAAAATTTACCGCCCCAGCGTGCCTAGTCCAGAAGAGTTAGCGCTAGGGCGGCCAAACTTTACCGCCCTAGCGTGCCGTCTGTGTGAAAAAAATTTTATTTACCTAATTTGGAGTCCAACTTAGTTAGGTAACTAGATTTTGTTATCTTTAGATTTTGTTAACAATGTATGCACGAATATTATTGATTGCAAACATTATTCATTGAGTTCTATCATATTGGTAGAGTTTTTCTCTTAACTTTTCAAAGCATGGCTTTGTATACACCTTTGTGCGTTTCTCAAATCAAACTTATCAAAGTTTAATACTTTGTGGTGTTTGTCGATTGTTTTTCACTCGGATTTTCAAAGAAGAGTTCTTTGAAGGATCGCTTTAATTTCAATTGTTTATCTTCGTTAATATTTATTGTTAAATTCTTTGTAATTTAGAGGTGAATATTACAACCTTACTTGTGTCAAAAAGACCGGGACAACACAACCGTTTCTTTATTTCATCGAATCGAGGGCGTGACTCCGTTTTGAGCGCGTTTGCTTTTCGTGGTTTGAAGAATCATATCATTTGGTGTCAGAGATTTGGCTCATTGAAGTCAAGTAAGTTTATCTTGTTCTTAAATTTTCAGATCTGTGTTATTTCTTCGTTTGTTTACAGATCTGTTTTTGTTCTATCATTCTTCAACTATTGTAAAAAAAAAACGAGTACAAAAATTCCGAAATTTGCCTATAAATTTGTGTTGGTATTTTATTCTATTTCCTTTGGTGAGTAATATTCAGTAGTCTCCCACAGTCAAAAAAATTCAAATTTCTTGTTTTACACAGTCCGTGTAAGTCAGTTTTCAAGTGTCGTGAAGTTTGAACTTGTGAGTTTGATGCACACAAGCTACAAAGCCTGAAAGTGTACCCTACGAGAGAACTCCCAAAAAAATCGAGTTAATTACTTGAGTGTGAGCGTTTATTTCTTGGACTTGGACTGACGTGCGAGGATTTGTAGTGAGGGTAAAAAAAAAAGAGTGCTGAGTGAATTTTCATTGGAGTGACAGTGAGGATTCGTGGTGAAGAACTTTATTCTTTATTGTTTTATACTAACCTTTTCTTGCAGGTATAATGATTGACGATCGTCAATTTCAAACAATGTTAGGAGGGTTGGATAAAATATGGGAGAAGGAGTTTAAGCCTTTACGAGAAAGGTATAGGCGGTGCGAGGAAGAAGTTGAGACATATGATGGGCATGATTGTGAGAGTAGTCGAGGTAGTGGAGTTGATGTAAATAGAGCGTTGCACGTGGATCGTTATGATGGTAGGCGATGTGATGAGTATAATTCGTATAAAAGCCGAAAAAGGTATAGACTGAGTGGTACGAAGATGACAGTTCCATCTTTCAGTGGGGAAACTGATCCAAAGGCATACCTTGAGTGGGAAGAGAGAATGGAGCGTATATTTGAGAGCCGAGAGGATTATACGGATGCAATGAAGGTAAGACGAGCTTGTAGTGAGTTTACCGACAATGCTACTACTTGGTTGGATAAGTTAGTATTGGGTAGGAGACGAAGTTGGGATGACCCTATAGTTACATGGGATGAGATGAAAAGGGTGATGAGTAATCGATTTGTTCCAAATCACGATAATAGGAGAGGTGGTAGGAGAGATGAGCGTGGCTTGTATGATGATTCGGTGGCATCCACCTGGCGGTCCAACAGAAACGAGAAAATCATGGAAATGCCAATGGTTGAGTCGAGGCATGAAGCTACAAGGCATGAACATCGAGGTACATCTAAAACTTCTAGTCTTCATACTGTTGAAATTATATGTTTAGCAGTTGGTCATGATATTAGCCAATGTCCACGTAATGAGGTGACAGTAGTAGAGTCGTCTGTTGAGCTTGAACTGCAAATTGAGGTTGAGGTTGTAGTTGAATCTGAGTTTGAGGTTGAGTGTGTAGTTGAACCTAAATCTGAAGTTGAGCTTGTAGTTGAGCCTGAACTTTGAATTGATGTGGTAGTGAAACCTGAATTTGAGTTTGTGGTTAATAAAGTTGTTGATGATAGTATTTCACTAGTTGGTGAGTTGAATGTTGTTTAACGATATACAACGAAGAATGAATAATTAGATGGAGGAGAAGTGCTTAAATTGTCTAATATGGATGTGGGGAGTAGGCAAGGAGCAATTATTGTACAACAATTTCTTGAGGAACAAAATGTTTCATTGGTTCAATTGAATCCAAATGTTATTGAGGATCAATTGAAATTTATTCATGAATTTAGTGAAAAGAACTGTGAAATGGGCGAAAGAAAGAGTGAACAAAAAAGAGAGATGACCATAGAAAAGAAAAAGGTGGGAGAAGATGAAAAAGAAAAAGAGGCCCCAGAAAAAATAAAGAAATATAATTTGAAGGACCAAAAGAGTGAGGTTGAGAGTTATTTACTTTTGTATAAACCCTTTCATGTACCTTTGTAAAAAGTAGTTTATTATCCTTGTGATGATATAGCCGGTTCAATCCCAAGCACTGTTATTTCCAATTTGCAGGATTATGATGAAGTCGTGATGAGGAGGTGAGCAAATGTTGATGGTATAAAAATTCAATGGGATGACCCATGTGACGTTGAGAGAAATCACAGTGAGGTAAGCATAGTTGCCAACGCAACAACCATGAGGTATGACTTTCGTCCTTATCTTACTTCATTGTTGTGTTGTATTCAAGAATTTAGGGTGAGTGTTGAAAGTGTGATGTCCAAATGGTCTAACTATGAGCTAACGATTTTGTCGAGGAGTCATAGAGTTGAGAATGATGATATATTGCATGAATTAAATTCAAATGTTATTTATTTTGAGTGTTCAAAGATTGTCAAATTGATGAGACTTTGTCATGGCAATGACTTGTGTGCATTAGAACTAAATTCATGTGAAGAGTTAGATGATGGCATGGATAGTACATTTAGTATGTCCTATTGGCATGACTTATATTTGATTGGTGATGACAATGAATTATATGCACTAGAATCAAACCTTTGTGAGGTGTTAAATGATTGCAAGTATAGTATATTTAGTGTGTTCAATTTGCATGGTTTAAATGTGTATGGGGATGGTCTTGAGAGATTGATGGTTGGATTTGACAATTTCTTTGAAACGTCCTGTCCTTTTTATTGCTTTAAAAGTACTAGAAATTTTTTTTTAAAACCTCACGTAGTATTCGGTCGAACCATAAAATATTTTTGAAATCATTTTAAAAATAAACATCCAACTGCCATTTAAAAATCCAAAGGAAAATATTTTAAAGCATAAAATTGTCAAACATTTTACCAACCTAAAAACATTATTTGAAAAGTATAGCCCATACTATAACCTCTCAAAAATCTCTCATAACATAAATAAAAGACGTAAAAATATCGTTAACATTACTTAAAATCATAAATAATAACTAGTGCGGAAAACTAGCGTTGGTCCTCGGGTTATGTGCACCTCCAGTCCAGTCAGATCAACCATCAAGACCTCCATTAACATAATCATAATCACCTGCATCAATCACACCTAGTGAGTCTAAAGACTCAACACACCATAATCTTTATAACGAGTAATACGTATACAGTCAACATATAACGGTGAAAAATATTTGTACTTAAAATATCGTTTTCATGAAGATGCATAAACATAAATATTTTTGTAAACATTTTCGTGATGCATAAAACTTTAAACATAAACATTTTCATAAAATACTTTTTCATGATGCATAAACTTTAAATAAAAATATCTTCATAATGATGCATCAACTTTAAACATAAACATTTTCATGACATGCATAAATAAACCTTAATCTTTTTCCTTTTTCCTCAACATGACATAAAACCTTTAACATGATCATAAACATTTTCCTTTTCCTTTTCCTTTGTTGAATTCAGATCGTTAATTGTGACTTTCCTGACATGACATGACATGACGATGGATCCATCTACGTGAAACCTCAGTACTGGGCGGCGGGGGACACCAGCAACACTCTCACCGGTCAACTGGGCCCTGGCCTAACATGATCGAATAGAAATACGATCGTCGGGGCTCCCTCTGGGGCCTTCTCCCATAAATGGGTTCCCTCTGGGGCCTTCTCCCCTCACGATATTCCCATTCTTACCTCAAACCTCATAACCTCATATTCGTAATAATGGAAACACGATCGTCGGGCTCCCACTGGGACCATCACCCTCACGACATCGCCATCATTAACAAATTAGTCACAATCACTTCACTTCCTTCTACATTTATATTCTCACCACTTTATAAAAATCATGCATAACATAACATTTTGTTTTTGAAACCAAGCATGCAACATGTCTTTTAAATGTCTTCCTTAAATCATAAAAATCCCTTAGACATTTAAAAATCATAATTTAATCATGAACATTTCATAAACATTTAAAATGACATTTTACCCTCAAAACATGTAAAATAACATTTTTACATATTAAATCATAAACATATAGAATTCCTTAAACATTTAAAATATCATTTTAACATAAAAAAAATTCCATAAACATCATAACTATAGAAAATAATCATATTAGCACATAAAACAGCATTCAGGGCACTGCCATGACGTTTACATTTTCTAGGTGTAAAATGACCGTTTTACCCCTGGACTCGACATTTTATGTTTTCGACTTTTTTCATTGATTTCATGACTCTAAAATGTCCCAAATAATTATTTAAGCTTACATGAATTTTTCCATATTTTTATTTAGCTTAAATCGAGGACTTTTAATTAAATCTTTAAATAAGACGTATTAACGCTGTTTTAATCCCGAATTAAACCAAACCTTAATATAAAATTCTCAAATTAAAAACTTAGACTTCTAATAATTATTTAAGCTTAAACTTAATTTTTCATAATTTTATAAAGCCTAAAACTAGACTTTTCAATTAACTTGTTAATTAGCGTTCCGTGCGGCGATTAAATCCCGAATAAATCCAAAACTCAATATTTTGACCCCAAATTTTAAACTTAACCTTTTTATGATTTATTCTACCCTTTCAAGTCGTGAGCCACCCCCGTGGACCCATGGAATCAATTTTGGCTTAATTAATCTCGTTTTTGACCCTTCGACGAACACACCGAGCCATCTCCTAATTTACCCGAGCCACGCCCGAGCCACTTTGAACCAAAACCTAGCCAACCCATCTAGGGACCCTACTGACCGAGCCCAGCCCAAACAACCAGCCCTAGCCTGACCAAAAACGTCCTGGAAGTCGACCTAAAATTCTGCACGTGTGTTGTGTGAGACTCCTAAGCACATAAGGACTCCAAGCCAACCTAGGACACCTCCAGCCGAGCCACCACCGAGCCCACCTGTCCCTGACCATCCCTGGACCAAGCCCAGACCCAGCCCAGACCCCTAAACCCGAGCAGCGAAACCCCTGAACTTCTGCACAAGAAACCTGCGCACATGGCTTTCCTCACGATTTTCTTGGACCAGCAGCCAACCAAGCTGCCCCAGCCTTTGTCCAGACCCTTATGCACCCTCATAGGACCCTAAAGAGTCGACTTAGCCCAGCCCAAAGCCCTCAGGCCGAGCCCCTTCTCCCTGCCCATCTGCTGCTGCGCGAGACCCTTGATACCCTCGGATGGGAGTCCTAGCAAGCTAGGACTTCTTCCCCAGCCCCTGAATCGAGTCCTAGCGTGTCTAGGACTCTATCCCTGACCCATAACAGACCCTAGCCATGCCCTGGTCCGAACCGAACCAAAGCCCAGTCCTGCAACTCCAAAAACCGAGCACTCAAAACTCACCACCACAAGTTTCGGTTCCTGCTTGATACATTCATGTTTGTGCAACGTTTAAGTTGTGTTATATGAACCTAAAGCTTCGTGTAAACATCTTTAATTATATTCCTAACATGGCAGCCCCTTTAGGTTCAAGAAATTCATGATTTTTAGATCAACATGCATGTTTTAAAAACCATAAAAGAGGCATAAACGAAAATCTTAAAAGATGCCACTTGATTTCATGCAATTTTAAACATAATTTCATAATATGGTGTGATGATGAGTAAAGGAAGAATATGGCGTGCCTTTGCGTATTTAACGCACGATAAAAACGTTGACGATTGAAGAACGACGACGAGGGACGACGCTTGAAAAGTCTAGCAAACTTTGATGCTTTTCCCTTGAACTAACAAAACTTTTCCCATGCCTTTTGCTTGTGTGTGCCGTGTAAATTTGAAAGAAAGAAGAGTTTTATTGGTTGGGGGAAAGTGGGGCTTGTAGTTAAAGGGTTTGGGGTAGGTTCATTACATAATATATAGTTAATTAAACACTAATTAAGCTTTGGCCCATTAAGAGATTAATTAAGCTCATTAATGCTTAATTAAAATATTTAAAAGATTTAAAAATAAATTTGCTTAAATAAGTTTGTGAATTTATTAGCCGGGTTGTCAAAACATTTGCATTTTTGTTGAAAAACCAACACCGATAAAATTTACTCCCCGGCGTATAAAATCACTGCAAAAACCCCATATTTTCAAAAATAAGAAAAAGCATCGCCCATACTTTAGATAATTAAAAACAATTATTTATTAAAAACATTTTCTATTTTTCAGCCCTCGGTCTCCGTTCCTCGATCGCAACTCGAATAACTTTTTTTAAAAATACATTTTAATGCAACCATGTAGAAAAATATATTTTAAACATGTCAATATGCACAACATAATTAATTAATTCAATTAAAACAATTAATTAAAATACAAAGAATTTAATAACTCAAATGCATGTGGTTCGCGTGAGCCTTAAAATTTTCGGGGCATTACATTCTTCATTCATGATGAATATATATTTAAAGAGAATAAATTTTTCATTCTATATTCATAGCATGAATTACGTGCTAGTGAAGAATATTGTTGTGGTTTTATTGCTGATAAAATGCATGATTATATGTGTTGGTTGCATATGGAACAATATGTTGACTGTCGTTGTGATACATGCATTGTATATGGGAGAATGACATGTCGACTGTATTCCTATGTCATGCATCAGTATATCTTATTCCTAGTGAACTATGGTCGTACATTTGTATGGATTTTGTTATATTGTTAACTAGGTCTAAGAAGGGGAGGAACTTAATTTTTGTGATGTTTAATGGTATTTTATCATTTGGTGTCATTTATTATTTGGTGTATGATGAGGTTGATGAGTTGATAGTGAAGGCAACCATGGAGTTAGGGATCAAAACATTGATGGCACATGTGGACGATGACATCTACAATCTAGTGTTGAAAGGTAAGCATGTTGATAATTTATTTCTTTTTATTACTAACTTGTTTCATTTTTACGTAGGTAGCCAAGATTTGATGACAAATCTTTTTGAAGAAGGGGAGTATGATATGAATCTGGCAGAGCATGACGCGCTAAATCTTGCGATTATTAGCCTTAAAGAATTCGGCATGGATAACAATGAAGTTGAAAGATATTTCAATGTTATTCAAGTGCTAAATTATGAAGAGGAAGCCAAATCAAGACCCCGGACCCGAGAGCCCCGTGCTAGGGCGGCCAAACATTACCGCCCCAGTGCCAAAGACACTATCCAGAAGGTGAAGTACAGAGAGTCTCGCGCTAGGGCGGCCAAACTTTACCGCCCAGCGCGCCTAATCCAGAAGAGTTGGCGCTAGGGCGGCCAAACTTTACCACTTCAGCGCGCCGCCTGCATGAATAAATTTTTATTTACCTAATTTAGAGTCCAACTTAGTTAGGTAACTAGATTTTGTTATCTTTAAATTTTGTTACCAATATATGCACGAATATTATTGATTGTAAACATTATCCATTGAGTTTAATCATATTGGTGGAGTTTTTTTTTCAACTTTTCAAAGCGTGGCTTTGTATACACCTTTGTGTGTTTCTCAAATCAAATTTATCAAAGTTTAATACTTTGTGCTGTTTGTCGATTGTTCTTCACTCGGATTTTCAAAGACGAGTTCTTTCAAGGTTCCCTTGAATTTCAATTGTTCATCTTTGTTAATATTTATTGCTAAATTCTTTGTAATTTAGAGGTGAATATTACAACCTTACTTGTGTCAAAAATATCGGGACAACACAATCGTTTCTTTATTTCATCGAATCGAGGGCGTCACTCCGTTTTGAGCGCGTTTGCTTTTCGTGGTTTGAAGAATCACATCATCTTCCCACCGTCACCAGGACTCCTAATCGTACTAGGAGACCATTAGCTACCTATCCAACGATCACCTCTGACCCTCACCAACCCTGAACAAGTCTCAGACCCAACCGAGCTAGCCCCTAGTCCCCTGGTCGCCGCGGCAGCCACTGCATCTAAACAAGATCAGCCGCACGAGTTGCTTCTTCATTTTTTGCTCGAGCCATCATTGAGCCCCCTGTGCTAGCCCTTGACCCGAACCCTGACCATCCTCCCTAGGCCATACTGGACCAACCCTGAACCGCCCAGCCCTAGCTGCCAGCCCCCTTGGCTGCTGCTACCTTACCCGAGCATGAGGGAGAGTCCCTCTTCGCATAGACTCTTCCCTAGCCTTTGAAATCGAGTCCTAGCCATGCTAGGACTCTTCCTGGCCCTAGACCGAGACCAACCTTTCTCCTGGACCAGCCCTGGCCGAGCCTCACGTGACCATGCAAGCTAGTCGTCCCTTGAACCCCCATAGTTCCATGAAGAGCCCTACTTTTCTACATCACCATGCACGGCCTCCTCATGCTCAACCAGCCCTCATTGTTTAAAACGCTCGAATATTCAATCGTTGGCGAGGGTGCGAAGATGGACAATTGGACGACGAAGAACCCTAGCTTTTCTTCCGTACACACGTGTGAAGATTTCGGCTGCTGAATGGTGAAAAAGACCTAGCCTTTTATTTTTATAAATTTTAATTTGCATGATAATGGGCTTTGGTTTTGGGCCTCCAAGTATAGGAGCAATTGTGCCTACTCAATTTAGTTAAATTGGGTCCAATAACTCTTATTTAATTAAAACAAAAAATTTTAGAAAAATTAGTTCCCAAAAATAATATTTTTTATCTTTTAAAAACTCCTCGTTTGCCCAAAACCGGCTTCTAGGGTAAAATCGAGCTCGTCTCATAAAATAATTTGAACTCTAAAAATTTTTAAATTTTTTTATCATTTTTAATCATATTAAGAAAGCTTGAAAATATTTAGTGAAAAATATTTATTCTTGACTTGGTCGTCCCCGGTCTTCTTTTCCCAGCCTATTATCGAATATTCTGGTAAAATACTTCAATTTCATGAAATCATGTCATATAATCATTTAATCATGCAATCTTATCTTTAATAATTTAATAAGCATCAAGTAAACATTTAAAACCAATTAAATAAAATAATTATGAAAATTTAATTTATTTGCATGCATGTGGTTTATGTAGGTTGATTTTTCGGATGTTACAGAGATTATATCAACTCCTTGAGGAATGACACCCAACTATTGAACGAAATTTCTCATGCAAAGTGCTTCCTTTGCTGCAGGTTATGCAGCAATGTATTCGACCTTAGTTTTTGAATCTGCCACGGTATCTTGTTTGGAGCTCTTCCAAGAGACATAAACACCATTGAGCTTGAATAAAAATCTAGAGGTTGATTTCGAATCATTGACTTCTGATTGGAAGTTAGAATAAATATAATCTTCGAATTTTAACTCTCCACTCTCGTAAACCATGAACAAATTTTTAGTCATTCTCATGTATTTAAGAATATTTTTCACGGTCTTCCAATTCAATGGACCTGGATTTGACTGATATCTTTTTGCAACACTCAGTGCAAATGTAATATCAGATCAAGTAGATATCATACCATGCATAATACTGTCAATGACAGATGCATATAGAATGTGAGTCATGATTTCTATCTCTTCATAATTCTTTTGACACATAGACTTAGATATAGTCACATAGACTCCTCCATTGAAAAATCTCCTCAGTATGATATCAATATAATTGGATTGGCTGAGCCCTATGATCTTCTTTGATCTATCCCTAAAGATCTGTATTCCTAATACATAGGATGCTTCACTTATATCTTTTATGGAGAATTTACAAGCCAACCATACTTTAGTTGACTGAAACTTCTCTACGTAATTCTCAATGAGTAGTATGTCATCAACATAAAGTATTAGGAACATCACTACACTCCTACCAACCTTCTTCTATACACATGGTTCCTCAGAATTTTTAACAAAGTCAAACTCTTTGATAGTGTTGTCAAATATGATGTTCCAACTCCTCGATACCTGTTTAAGTCTATAGATGAATCTTTGAAGTTTATATACTTTATGCTCACTTCCTACTGATGCGAATCCTTCAAGTTGAGATATAAAAATCTCCTTCTTAATGTCACCATTAAGGAACACTGTCTTCACATCCATCTATCATATTTCATAGTCATACCGTGTTGCTATGGCTAGCAATATCCTAATGGACTTGAAAATTGCGATTGGAGAAAAGATTTCCTCCTAGTCAATACCTTTACTTTAAGTATATCATTATTATACCAATTTTTTTTTGAAGGTCATTACTTTCCCATCCGTCCCAAGTTTTCTTTTGTAAATCCATTTGCTTCCGATGGAAACAATTCCCTCAGGTTGATCTACTAAGGACCATACTTGGTTTGAATACATTGATTCCATATCGTACCAAAAGGCTTCAATCCATTTGGAAGAATCAACATCTGATAATGCTTCTTTGAAGTTTCTTGTATCACATTCAGGAATTGACTCATCTTGGCCCTCTTCAAGAAACAAGCTCATCCTCTTAGGTGGTATTGAGAACCTTTCAGATCTCCTAGGAGCTTGTATCTCTTCAAATAATTGTTGATATTTCGGTTTTATTATTTCAGGAGTTGGTGTTTCTTGTATCTCTTCGAGTTCTATCATCTCAAATTTTCTATTTAATAGAAACTCATTCTCTAAGAAGGTGACATTCCTTGAACTAAACACCTTTATTTCATTGAGATCATATAAATAATATCCAACAAAATTATTTAGATACCCAAGAAGTAGAACAAATTGGCTATGCTATAAAATTATCTCCCACTGCCTATGATATGAATCTGGCCAGGAATTACGTGCTAACGTTTCAGACGAGATTCAAACATCTGTGTTGCCTCGATCGTACAATCTTGATGACGATTAAAGATGAAGAATCAAGCACATTCAAAAGATTGAAGGAGTTCAATGAAGCGTTTCATGAAGACATGTAGAGCAACAAAGTAGTCGAGTGTAAAATGACCGAGTCTAGTTTAAGTTTGCATTTCTTGGGTAACCGGATCCACATCATTTGGTATCTGAGCTTAGTCTCCGTTTGAAATAAGTAAGCCATACTTTAATTTTTCAAATTTTATTCGTCTATTTTTCTTGTTCTTCGTTTTCTTGTGTCTCAAGATTTTCGTTAGAAATCTTGTATTCTAGTTTTCGTATATTCGCGAATCTTGTGATTCTAAAACTTTCTTAAGTCGTTCATCGTTATTGTTGAACACGTTTCATTTCTTGTTGTGAACACTTGTAAAAAAAAAAAAACAAAAATTCAAAAATTTGTGATATTATTTAACATTGAAATTTTGTTTTTGTCTCTTTGTAAGTTTTATTCAAGTTTCAGTCCATACACAAAGAAAAAAGTTATATTTCAAATTTATTGGATTTGCTCAGTCCAAATGAGGCAGTTGCAAGTGTCCAAGAGTTGAATATGAAAGTTTGATATAAATACAAAGGTTAAGCGCAACTTCGAGAGAACTCTCAAATTCGAGTGTAATACTTGAGTGCGAGCGTTTATTCATTGGAGTGACTAATGAGTATTGGTAGAGAGCGAAAAATAAAGGAAAAAAAATAGAGAGTTTGATTGACTTTCGTTGGAGTTACTATTGAGGATTTGTGGTGAGGAAACATTATTCGTTATTGTTTTCTACTGACTTTTCTCGCAAGTACACATGTCTGACGATATACAAATTCGACATTAAAAGTTTGATGATGATTAAAGGTGAAGAATCAAGCACATTTGAATGACTGAAGGAGTTCAATGAAGCGTTTCATGAATGTGTAGAGTAACAAAGTATTCGAGTGTAAAATGACCTCGGAATGCAGCCAGGACACGCCCCTAGTGCACCAGGCTGAGGACAGCGCACCGCAGCGGAGAAAGATCCCCGCCCCAGCAGAGAAAAATCCTCACCTAGCACGCCTTTGTTCGAGAACAACGCGCTCCAGCATACATAATTCCTCACCCAGCACTCCTCAATGCATAATTCTACCTAGAAACCCTAACTTACGATTTTTGTTGTATTTTTTATATATAAACACATTGTAAAAACATTATTGAACATTATCGAAGATTATTGAATGAATTTCTGAGTTTTATCTCTTTCCAAAGCTTTGGATTTGTATACACCTTTGTGTGTTTTTTTAAAATCAAACTTATCAAAGCTTCATAACTTTGTGGCGTTTGTCGATTGTTCTTCACTCGGATTGTCAAAGAGAAGTTCTTTTAAGTTTCGTTTGAGATCAATTGTTATTCCTCATGTTATTTATTATTAAAATGCGTTATTTAGGGATGAATACACGTTAATTGTTTTCAAAGATTAAAGATCAGGGGTTAATGAAATCTCGTTGTTCATTGAATCGAGGGCACAACTAAGTCTAGTTCGCGTTTGCCTTTCATGGGTAACCAAATTCACATCATTTGGTATCAGAGCTTAGGCTATGTTTGAAACATGTAAGCTATACTTTAATTTATAACTTTTATTCATGTCTTTTTCGTGTTCTTCTTTTTCTTGCGTGGCAAGATTTCCGTTAGAAATCTTGTATTCTAGTTTTCGTGTGTTTGTGAATCTTGTGATTCTAGAACTTTCTTGAGTCTTCGTCGTTCGTCGTTCTTGTTGAACATGTTTCGTTTCTTGTTGTGACTTTGCATAAAAATATACAAAAATTCTAAAATTTGTACTATTATTAGCATTGAAAATTTCTTCTTGTCTCTCTATGAGTCTTATTCAAGTGTCAGTCACAAAGAAAAAACTACATTTCAAATTTCTTGGCTTTGCTCAGTCTAAGTGAGGCAGTTTCAAATGTCCACAAGTTGGACCCGAATGTTTGATATAAATACAAAGTTTAAGACAACTTCAAGAGAACTCTCAAATTCGAGTGAAATACTTGAGTGCAAGCATTTATTCATTGCAGTGACTAGTGAATATTCGTAGCGTAATGACCTGAATCCTTATTTGAATGAATTATTAATTAATATATGAATAAAGGGTTGCTAATTAAACATTATTAGAGAATTGATAATTCTGGATCAAACTGTTGGGATCCACCGAATTTAAAATGGACAACCAATCTACTTCAGATTACATTATCTCGAGAAATCCAACTAGAAATGAGATTCTGATACGTGGCAGATAAGATTGATTCGGATTTTCTGAACTAGTCCAGATGCAACCTATAAATAAACCTGATTTCTTTTGTTTCCTACACCGCTTTCTTCAGTGGGAGTTCTAGCCATATACCTTAGGTTTTCTAGGCAGTTTTTAGGGCACTTTGTTGTCAGGAAGTTTCAGAGATAGTATTGACTCGAGGAGGGGTAAGTGAACTGAGATCGAGACATCATCAGCGGGCTGAGGACGGACGCAATATAATCCTAAAGCCTTAAATAGTCATTTAAGGATTATTAAGGAGAACTTTGTAGCATGTTTAGTAATTCAGGATCTGGTTTGTTAGTGATTTTATTATGTTGGTATTGTCTAGGTTCAAACGAGTAATCTTTGTGTCATATTGTTTTAGTGAGGTACGTGATATACTGTAACGTCCGAAAAATCAACCTACGTAAACCACATGCATGCAAAATTATTTTAGTTGCTTAATTGTTTTATTTAATTGATTTTAAATGTTAGCATGATGTTTATTATATTATTAAATGTATAATTGCATGATTAAATGATTATATGACATGTTTACATGAAATTAAGAATTTTACCCGAATATTCGATAATAGGCAGGGAAAAGAAGACCGGTGACGACCAAGACAATAATATGTATTTTTATTTAAATAATGGCAAGGCTTCCTAATATGATTTAAAAATGATTTAATTTTCCTAAAGATGTTGGAGTTCGAATTGTTTTACGAGTCGAGCTCGATTATTCTCAGGAAGCCGGTTTTGGGCAAACAAGGAGTTTTAAAAGATCAAAAATATTATTTTATGAAAACTAATTTTATAAACTTTTATTATTTAATTTAATTAAGTGTTATTGGACCAAATTTAATTATTTAAAAAGGCTCAATTACCTTTAAACTTGCAAGCCGAAAACAAAGCTCATTAGCATGTTAATTTATTTATAAATAAGTGTTTTAGGTCTTCTAAACCTCATAATTCAGCCTCCATCAGCTGGGAACACCTTGCACACGCTCACAATATTTTTGAAAAATAGGAGCAAAGAAAAAGCTTGTGTTCTTCGTCGTCCGGTCGTCCAACGTCGCACCATCGCCGAAGATCGTATATTCGAGCGTTATAAACGCAAAGGCACATTTCCTAAACTCTTTTAACATCATACAAATCATAATATGCTTGATTTAATTGTTTATGCATGAAAAATATTGATGCTCGATTATTTTACGGTACGTTACGTATTTTCAAAGTTTTAAGGATTTTACGCTTGTTTTGAAATCGTTTATGAATCCGACGGACACGCCGTTAAGACCTGATAAAATATAAATGAATTATAGTAAAAAACATGATATAATAAGGGAGTGAAGTATGCTGGGACCGAGGTTTAAAATCAAAAAAAAAAAAGAGAAAGAAGAGGAAGAAACCGTAGGTTACTTGGCTTGTTCTTAATGCTATGGTTCGATCACTATGCTCGGGGCTTGGGGGCTCGGTCAGAGCTGGGTCAAGGTCTGGGGTGGTCTCGGTCTAGGTCTGGGTTGAGTCCTAGGCATGGTTCGCTGTCGCGGTCGCGGAGATCGGAACAGATGCTACCGTTCCAGTTACAATGAAATTTCGCGGAACGGGTATTTTAAAAAAATATTATAAATATATAAAAATTAAAAATTTTGGAAAATATATAGAAATATGAAAATTAAAATAAATATCATTTAAATAGATTATTTGATGTAAACAAGAAATTAAAATATTTTTAAAATTTTATTAACAATTCATTGAACACAATTTATATCGTCATTATATTTAAAATATTTCCAACCATATCAAAAATTAAACATACTATTAAAAATTATTTGTATTCAATTAATTAAAACTTTAAAATATTTTTGATTGGATATATATAAGTTCGCACAAATTTGAATCAATTTAGAGTGATGGACTAATAATAAGCATCAAATCTTATATAAAGTGATGTTACAAATTATTTAACATAAATTAAAATAGAAATATTTTATAATTAAATTAGTTTTTTTCACACTTTGTAATGAAAATTTCTCAATAGAAATAGTTGACTTGCGGTCTCTTCTTTACACACAGATTTTTTGTTCTTGTTGCAGCTATGTAATGCCCGAGAATTGTAGGTTGATAAGACGAGATTATGAGGTGTTACATGGAAGAGGCACCGCCCCCGCGCTCAATTTTCTACCGCACCCGCGGTGTAGTGGCAGTAGCCAGTAAGTTGGATTGTTGCACACACGAGCCACCGCACCCGCGCCAAGAAGAAGACCGCACCCGCGGTCGCTGTTTTTGAATTTCTGAACGTGGTGCCGTGAGCTGACCGCACCCGCGGTCTAGAGGGAGCGCACCCGCGGAGCAACGTGTTTGATGAAAAATAAGACACTTGCCCTTGCCATGCATATATTATGTGTTGTCTTCCTTTCCTTCTTCCTTCAACACCAGATTACCGAGAGCACCACGGTAGAATTCTCAAGTTTGCTTCAAGCTTAGAAATTGAATAGCACACAAGCCGATCAACCGATTTTCAATCCGAGTTCAGATTTATGTTCCTCTCTTCGATAGCTTCGTAAGGATGTAAATATTACTATTTTTCAGCATGTTCTGAAGTTTAGATGTTGGGGAAATTTTGATATGATTGAGATTATGTGTCCTTATGATTATTGTGAATGTATATTCGAAACCGGATCGAAGAAATGATATCGTATGCGAGTACTATAATTTTCCAGCATATATGTGTATGAGATTATGCAGATTTTGAGCTTATGATGTATAGATTATGATGGATATGACTTGATGATATTGATTCTTGTTGGTGGAGTTGATCGGTATCGAGAAATTACGCCGTTATGCCGTCGAAATGTATCAAGATTGATTATTGATTCATACATGTGATGAATTGAGTTGTGGATTGATATTGGACATCTCAACATTGCCATTTCAGATTGATATAGACAAGCTTCGACAGATATAGACTTCGATCTCGACAAAGATTGTACGACAAGAAGGTATAATTCATGTTGATTCGGGAAGATACAACTCGAATTAGATTTGATTTGAGTTTCCCAAAATCACATACTAGATTGTTTATATTTTGATATATTTGTGCTTTGTTTATAGATTTATATTCAAGCATTTAAGATAGGAGAGTCATTGGCAGATTTGCCAAATTTCTAGATGTTCGGTGGTATCGACGCATAGGAGCAGATGTACTCCGATTGTAGACATCCGATACAGACAGGACCAAAGTCTAGGAATAAGACGTACCGTCATCGCGATTGGGAGGGTAGGTGGCAGACTGTGACGTCTTATTCACACCGGGATCCCTAGAGTTAGATACGAGTCGAGTCCAAAGTATGAATTGATTTAAGTTATTTGTCTTATATTGTTTATGTTTCATAGACTATGGGACATGTGGTTATTGATTTTATTCATGATAGTATGCTTCATGATTTATATTGTGTATATGCATGTATACATGTTTTATACTGGGATTTGTTCTCACCGGAGTTTCCGGCTGTTGTTGTGTCTGTATGTGTGCATAACAACAGGGGGGACAGGATCAGGGTCCAGAAGAACTTGACGAGATGAGAGATCGAGATAGCGTGGTGATTTCGGGCGTAGAAGATTACTAGTGATTTTACATATGATCTGTAGTTTGTATTGAACACTAGTTGTATGAATGTACTGAAACAAGACATGTATTTATGTTTGTTGAAATAAAATAAAAAAAATATCTTGTGCTTGATTTATATACACTTGATTTAATGTTAAAAGAACAATTTTGACCCACATTTTCTAGCAAAGATCCAATTAATCTTAAAAAGAATTGAGTTAGAGCCCGGGTCCCCACAACAGGTGGTATTAGAGCAGTAGGTTCTGTAGACTGAAATAGAATAGAATGAGCGGGGGTAGATTGAATTTCCTTCCTTGCTTTTATTGTGCCAGCATGATTTATTGCTTTCCCTATTACATGTTGTATTGTTATCGGAGTTGATTACATCATGTATTTGTAAAGACTAAATCAGAACCGATTCTGGATCAGAGGTATATGATCAGAGGAGGGCTGAGACAGATTGTATAGATTGTGTACTAATCCGTTTGATAATTAGATATGCCTCCTCGACGAGTACCGCAACCAGCAGCAGGTCGGGCACCAGAACAGGGCAGTAGCATCCAATGATCCGATGGATGTAACCGCTACACCAATGGAGACTTTGCTAAAGAGGTTTCAGTCGTTTCGACCACCAACATTGAAGGGCACATAAAATTCAGTTGAGTGTGAAAGTTGGCTCGATGACATAGAGATGTTATTTGAATCTCTTGACTACACCAACGAGCGACGAAGTTAAACTTATTGGGCATCAACTGCAGAAGTTGCAAAGAATTGGTGGCTTACCACGAAGAGAGCATTGGAGCATCGTGGCACAGAAATTACCTGGAAAGTTTTTAAAGCCGAGTTCTATAAGCGATTCTTTCCTGTGTCCTACCGAAAAGACAAAGGTGCTGAATTTGCTAATCTGAGACAGGGACAACTGAATATCGAAGAATATGTTGCTAAGTTCTCTGTATTGCTCCGATTTGATCCTCATGTCGCAGGAAATGACGAGGCCGTTGCGGATCAGTTTATCAATGGCCTGAATCAGGAAATTTTTACTTTGATGAATACAGGTAGACCCAATACCTTTGCAGAGGCCTTGAATCGAGCCAAGAGAGCAGAAGCTGGATTGTTTAGGCAACGAAGTACTCTTTATGTCGCTCCGACGCCGAGACCGCCACAACCTTCAGTTCAACCCCCTCCCAGATTTGAGAGTGGTGGTAGCAGCAGCGGAAGGAAAGACCAATTGAAAGCGAAGGGAAAACGGTTTAAAAGATCAGGGAGCAGTTCGTTGAGCTCCAGTGGGTCACGACAGAGAGGTCCTGGCCAGAGTACAGAGTATACAGATGTATATTGCAGTTCTTGTGGAGGCCGACATGCCACCGAGCAGTGTCAGGGTGTGATGTGTCGCTGTAATATCTGCAGACAGCAGGGACACTTCGCCAGGGTTTGTCCCCAGAAAGGTGTACAGCAGGCTCAGAGTGTAGGAGCATCTGGTTCAGTAGCTCAGCCTGAGAGGCAAGCTTCATCTGTTCATTCCTTTCAGCCCATTCCTACACAAACCCAGCCCAGAGCCAGAGGTAGCCAGACAGTGAGCCAACCTCCCAGACAACAGGCTCGAGTATTTGCACTGACAGAAGAGCAGGCCCAAGATGCACCAGACGATGTGATCGTAGGTAACTGTTTTCTTTGCAGGTTATCCTGCTTATGTATTGATAGATACAGGTGCATCTCATACATTCATTTCTGAGCGCTTTGCATTGATCCACAGTTTTACCTGTCGAGTCATTATCTGCGGTAGTGTCTATTTCTTCTCCGTTGGGAAGTGGTCTTATATCTGTGACTTCAGTTAGACATTGTATACTACAGTTTGAGGGTCACGAGATTGATTTAGATTGTATTGTTCTTGGGTTAGCTGATTTTGACTGTATTGTCGGTATCGATATGTTAACCAAGTACAGAGCCACTGTAGATTGTTTCCAGAAGATTGTCAGATTCAGACCAGAGATGTCTGATAAGTGGAAATTCTCGGTAAGGGTTCCAGATCTCGGATTCCCTTAGTATCTGTTTTGACGATGACTAGATTATTGCAGAAAGGAGCATAGGGGTTCCTTGTATATTCAGTAGATCTACTGAAATCGAGCCCAGCATTGGCAGATCTGCCAGTAGTTTGCGAGTTTGCTGATGTATTCCCAGACGAGATTCCAGGGTTACCTCCAGCCCGAGAGGTAGATTTCAGTATTGATCTCCTACCAGGTACTGTCCCTATATCTCGAGCTCCGTACAGAATGGCGCCGATTGAGTTGAAAGAACTGAAAACACAACTAGAAGATCTTCTAGCCAAAGGGTATATCAGACCGAGTGTTTCCCCTTGGGGCGCTCCAGTGCTATTTGTGCGAAAGAAAGACGGTTCGATGAGATTATGTATTGATTACCGGCAGCTGAACAAGGCAACGGTAAAGAACAAATATCCATTGCCTCGTATCGACGATTTATTTGAACAGTTGCAGGGATCCTCCGTCTATTCCAAGATTGATTTGAGGTCTGGATATCACCAGCTGAGAGTCCGAGATGTTGATATACCGAAGACAGCGTTCCGAACCAGGTAGGACATTATGAATTTATTGTCATGCCTTTTGGTTTTACGAATGCTCCAGCGGTGTTTATAATACTGATGAACCGTGTCTTTCAGAGGTATCTAGATGAGTTTGTTATTGTTTTTATTGATGATATTTTGGTTTACTCGAGAAGTGAGACTGATCATGCCGAGCATTTAAGAATTGTGTTGCAGACGCTGAGAAATGAGAAATTATATGCTAAACTGTCAAAATGTGAGTTTTGGCTGAGACAGGTTGTCTTTTTGGGACATATCATATCTGGAGACGGTATATCTGTTGATCCTAGCAAGGTTGATGCGGTGATCAGTTGGCCTAGACCGACATCAGTGCCAGAGATACGCAGTTTCATGGGTCTAGCAGGCTATTATCGTCGATTTATCAGAGATTTCTCCAGTATTGCAAAGCCGATTACTCAGCTGACTCAGAAGAATACGCCATTTGTGTGGTCTGAAGCCTGTGAGTCTAGCTTCTTGGAGTTGAAGAAACGATTGACCAGTGCTCCAGTATTGACGATACCTTCAGGTACTGGGGATTTCATTGTATATTGCGATGCATCTCACAGAGGGTTAGGGTGTGTTCTTAAGCAGTGAGGACATGTGATCGCATATGCCTCGAGACAGTTGAAACCACACGAGATTCGTTACCCAATTCATGATCTTGAATTGGCGGCCATTGTATTTTCACTGAAGATATGGCGACACTATCTCTATGGCGAGAAGTTTGAAATCTACTATGATCATAAAAGCCTGAAATATCTGTTTTCACAGTCAGAGTTGAACATGAGACAGCGTAGATGGCTTGATTTATTAAAGGACTTTGATTGCGAGATCAAATACTATCCAGGAAAGTCAAATGCAGCAGCGGACGCCTTGAGTCGAAAGGTATGTTCCCTATCCTTGTCGACGATAGGTGTTTCGAATATGATTGAAGATTGCTGTTTGTCTGGATTAGCATTTGATACAGATAGTAGACCACTACGACTTGCTACGATTCAAGTTGAGCCAGATTTGATTTTGAGAATTAAAGAAGCACAAAGAACTGATTAGAATATTCAGAAGTCAGTTGAGATGGTCAGATCAGGGCATAATTCAGAGTATCAGGTACATGATCATGTTTTGTATGTGAATAACCGTTTTGTAGTGCCAGATGTTTCAGATTTGAAACAACAGATATTGTCAGAAGTGCACTGCAGTCGGTTCAGTATTCATCCTGGTGGCAGGAAGATGTACAACGATCTGAAGACACAATTCTGGTGGAAACAGATGAAGTCAGATATTGCAGAGTTTGTGTCTAAGTGCTTGAATTGCCAACAGGTGAAGGCCGAGAGAAAGAAGCCCGGAGGTTTACTTCAGAGTTTATCTGTCCCTGAATGGAAATGGGATCACATTTCCATGGATTTCGTTACGAGGTTACCACGATCATCCCAGGGTTATGATGCGATTTGGGTTGTTATTGATAGATTGACCAAATCAGCATGCTTTATTCCGTACAGAATGACGTACCGATATGATCAGATGGCGGAGATATATGTCCGAGAGGTAGTCAGATTGCATGGTGTGCCAAAGTCGATCATATCAGATTGTGATCCACGATTCACTTCACACTTTTGGCACAGTTTGCAGCAGGCTTTAGGTACGACATTGCACCTGAGCACTGCATATCATACTCAGACAGACGGACAGTCAGAGCGGACTATCCAGACCTTAGAGGATATGCTGAGAGCTGTAGTGCTAGACTTTGGCACTAGTTGGCAAGATTCACTATCACTTTGTGAATTGTCGTACAACAACAGCTATCAGACGAGCATCGAGATGGCACCGTTTGAAGCGTTATATGGCAAGAAGTGCAGATCTCCTCTGTATGGGGATGATATATCTGAGGTAACAGAACTTGGGCCTGATATGATTCGTGAAATGACTGAGAAGGTGAAGATAATTCAGAAGAGAATGAAGACGACACAGGATAGACAAGCCAAGTATGCGAACATCAGACGTAGACCGTTAGTATTTGAATAGGAGACAGAGTGTTTTTGAAGATTTCTCCTTTCAGAGGCGTTGTCAGATTTTGCAAACGTGGAAAGTTATCTCCTAGATACATCGGTCCGTACGAAATTCTTGAGAAGATTGGCGATCGAGCATATCGACTTGCTCTTCCTACTTCTTTATATGGGATACATGACGTTTTTCACGTATCGATGCTGCATAGATACATGCCTGATGCTTCTCATGTCATTCAGCCTGACGAGGCCGAGCTTGACGATACACTGAGTTATTTTGAGCAACCATTACAGATTCTTGATCGAAAGGAAAAACAGCTCAGGACGAAGACTATTCCGCTTGTGAAAGTCCAGTGAAGTTGTCATGGCATTGAAGAAGCGACTTGGGAAACAGAATCAGAAATGAGACAGAGATATCCAGAGCTATTTTCATGACATGAGTAATTATTCTGTTTTTTTATTATATTGCTTGTTTTACATACTTTAATTGATTGCCTGCGAGTTCGAGGACGAACTCATATCTAAGAGGGGGAGAAATGTAATGCCCGAGAATTGTAGGTTGATAAGACGAGATTATGAGGTGTTACATGGAAGAGGCACCGCCCCCGTGCTCAATTTTCTACCGCACCCGCGATGTAGTGGCAGTAAGTTGGATTGTTGCACACACGAGCCACCGCACCCGCGCCAAGAAGAAGACCGCACCCGCGGTCGCTGTTTTTGAATTTCTGAACGTGGTGCCGTGAGCTGACCGCACCCGCGGTCTAGAGGGAGCGCACCCGCGGTGCAACTTGTTTGATGAAAAATAAGACACTTGCCCTTACCATGCATATATTATGTGTTGTCTTCCTTTCCTTCTTCCTTCAACACCATATTACCGAGAGCACCATGGTAGAATTCTCAAGTTTGCTTAAAGCTTAGAAATTGAATAGCACACAAGCCGATCAACCGATTTTCAATCCGAGTTCAGATTTATGTTCCTCTTTTCGATAGCTTCGTAAGGATGTAAGTATTACTATTTTTCAGCATGTTCTGAAGTTTAGATGTTGGGGGAATTTTGATATGATTGAGATCATGTGTCCTTATGATTATTGTGAACGTATATTCGAAATCGGATCGAAGAAATGATATCGTATGCGAGTACTATGATTTTCCAGCATATATGTGTATGAGATTATGCAGATTTTGAGCTTATGATGTATAGATTATGATGGATATGACTTGATGATATTGATTCTTGTTGGTGGAGTTGATCGGTATCGAGAAATTACGCCGTTATGCCGTCGAAATGTATCAAGATTGATTATTGATTCAATCATGTGTTGAATTGAGTTGTGGATTGATATTGGACATCTCAACATTGCCATTTCAGATTGATATAGACAAGCTTCGACAGATATAGACTTCGATCTCGACAAAGATTGTACGACAAGAAGGTATAATTCATGTTGATTCGGGAAGATACAACTCGAATTAGATTTGATTTGAGTTTCCCAAAATCACATACTAGATTGTTTATATTTTGATATGTTTGTGCTTTGTTTATAGATTTATATTTAAGCATTTAAGATAGGAGAGTCATTGGCAGATTTGCCAAATTTCTAGATGTTCGGTGGTATCGACGCATAGGAGCAGATGTACTCCGATTGTAGACATCCGATACAGACAGGACCGAAGTCTAGGAATAAGACGTACCGTCACCGCGATTGGGAGGGTAGGTGGCAGAATGTGACGTCTTATTCACACCGGGATCCCTAGAGTTAGATACGAGTCGAGTCCAAGGTATGAATTGATTTAAGTTACTTGTCTTATATTGTTTATGTTTCATAGACTATGGGACATGTGGTTATTGATTTTATTCATGATAGTATGCTTCATGATTTATATTGTGTATATGCATGTATACATGTTTTATACTGGGATTTGTTCTCACCGGATTTTCCGGCTGTTGTTGTGTCTGTATGTGTGCATAACAACAGGGGGGACATGATCAGGGTCTAGAAGAACTTGACGAGATGAGAGATCGAGATAGCGTGGTGATTTTGGGCGTAGAAGATTACTAGTGATTTTACATATGATCTGTAGTTTGTATTGTACACTAGTTGTATGAATGTACTGAAACAAGACATTTATTTATGTTTGTTGAAATAAAATAGAAAAAGATCTTGTGCTTGACTTATATATACTTGATTTAATGTTAAAAGCAAAATTTTGACCCACATTTTCTAGCAAAGATCCAATTAATCTAAAAAAGAATTGAGTTAGACCCCAGGTCCCCAGATGTACAAATCCCTTCCGTTCCGTGCTGTTCCGCGTGTCCCGTTCCGTTCCACCGTTAAATCCCCGTTTTCGGTATATGAAACGCCGATACAAGCCATCAACCTACACACCCCGGAAACTCGTCAAGGTTGCTTGCGTTCCGGTTCCGGAACGCCCGTTCCGGCCGTTCCGTACCCGTTTCGTCCAACCATGATTGCATCCAATGTAAAAGAGTGTGCCTCTTCTACACATAACCGTTCCGCTCTGCCATTCCGTTCCGTATCGCCGTTAAATCGCCGCTAAAAAGTCAAAGAACATCGCTACAAAACAATCACCAATTTGCCCTGGAACTTTGGAACGGCGGTCACCGTTCCAGTTTCGGAACGATCGTTCCGGCCGCGTCGAGGCCGTTTCGGCGAACCATGGTCCTAGGGTGGCTAGGGTTCGGGATCTAGGCTTGGGGAAGGAGTCCACCCAAAGTGGGACTCCTCCCATAATCAGGCACAGGAGCTGTCGAGGACGAAGAAGGGCGCGCGGCTGGGCCTGAGGGCGAGCCAGGTTGGTCCATGAGGGTCCTAAGATGATGGGAAGGGGTCGGGCCAGGGGTTGGTGCGGCTGGGTTTGCTGCTGGCTCGGCTAGAAGTGGAAGAACATGAGGAACCTCCTTATGCGCGCAGGCTGTTGTCTACTTCAGGCAGCTCGTGCGCGGGTTCCAGGGCTTGGGCTGGTATGGGTAGGGTCCAGGTGGTCCAGGTAAGGTTAGGGTCAGGTGGGCTCGGTGGTGGCTCAGCTGGAAGTGTCCTAGTTGGGTTAGGAGTTCTAGAGGAGCTAGGAGACTCACACTCAAAAGATGCAGAATTTGGGGTCAAGTTTCAGCTGGGTTTGTTAGAGCTAGGGGATGGTTCTTTGGGCTGGGCTTGGTCAGTAGGGTCCCTAGGTGGGTTGGCTAGGGTTTGGCTCGAGGCAGCTTGGTTAGTAGGGTCCCTAGGCGTGGCTCGAGTAAATCGGGAGATGGCTCGGGTTGATCGGTTAAGGGTCAATTTCGAAAATTAAAAGGCTAAAATTGAATCCATGGACCCACGGGTGTGGCTCATGACTTGGAAGGGTAGAATAAATACTAAAAATTTTATGTTTAAAATTTGGGATCAAAATAATGAGTTTTGGTATTTTTCGGGATTTAATCGCCTCACGAAACGCTAATTAACGAGTTAATTGAAACACCTAGTTTTAGCCTTTATAAAATTATGAAAAATTAGTGTTAAGCTTAAATAATTATTAAAAGTATAAGTTTTTAATTTGAGAATTTTATATTAAGGTTTGGTTTAATTCGGGATTACGCGTAATATGTCTTATTTAAAGATTAATTTAAAAGTCATCGATTTAAGCCAAATAAAAATATGAGAAAATTCATGTAAGCTTAAATAATTATTTAGAAGAATCTCATGTCATTAAATGTGGGAAAAAGATAAATTCGAGAATTTTTACGTCCAGGGGAAAAACAGTCTTTTTACACTTAGGAAAATTCATAAACGCTTGAGAGCGTTCCGAAGGATCATAGCGCATGTTAAATAATATTTTATAATTATTATGATGATTTTGATGATAATATGTATTTTTACAATTTATGATAAAGCTGTGCAATTTATACTGTCTAAAATGCTATTTTTGGAAAGCTGTCTTATTTTATGATTTTTAAAGAAAAATAAAAATATTTTGAGGGATGTGAAATGACTGTGACAAAAGATATGATATTTGATTTGTGGGGGATCCGTTTATGTTGAGGACGGTGAACTTACATTTTTGTGGGGATGTCGTGAGGGGAAAAGGCCCCAGAGAGAGCCCTATTTATGGGACAAGGCCCCAGAGGGAGCCCGTCTATGGGAGTAGGCCCCCGAGGGAGCTCCGACGATCGTATTTCCATGGTGGAGCCTAGTGCACACCCCCATGGGCCATGTGGAGCTAAGACTACAGTCGACCAAAGGATAAAAGCTAGTCACTTTCAAGGATCAAACTTCACCCAAAATGATATATGATTGAAAGCTTAAGATTAAAAATGATATTATGATATATGATTCAAGATGATGATTAAAGCTGTTTTTAAAATGATTTATTTATGCTCAAAGCTTATTTTTAAATGATTTTTGAAGGATTTATTTATGCTTAAGGTTATTTTAAAATGGTTATTTATGTGCAAAAGATATTTTAAATAAAAGTATTATTTTAATTAATGTGATTGTATATGTATTATTTGTTATCCATGTTTAGAACGTGCAGAGTCTTTAGACTCACTAAATTTGTATGATGCAGGACTTGATGATTTTTGGAGGCGGTGACGATTGAGTCGATCGAGTGCAGCAGTACACACCCGAGGGCCTTTTTGTTTCCGCACTAGCTTATTAGATTTATGATTTAAAGATTTATGTTCATGATTTTTATTAAAGATATTTTTATGCTTTAATTATTGTTAGTTGATCTTTTTAAAGATCAATTTAGGATGTTTTGGTTAGACAATGATTTAGGATTTTGTTTTATGCACTTGGGATTTAACTTGTTAAATTATTATGATTTGTGATTATGTTAAATTATTTAATTTAGTTTAGTATTTAGAATTTAGGATTTAAGACTTGAAAAAAAAATTTAGAGGTCGTTTCAGTTGGTATCAGAGCGAAGGTTTTCCCCAAAGGGTTGTGTACTGTCACTTCGAGAAGCTCAAGAAGTCACGCCTCATATATGTGAGTTTTTACTGCTTTATATTTTATATGCTTAAAATTCTTTTAAATGTTTATATGATACATGATATACATGTTAGATGCATGTTGCATGAAAATTTTTAAATGCATGTTGGGTAGTGGCAATTGTTTGATATATTGAAGAACTTAGAAAAATAGTATGCATGCACTACTTGAGCTGGATTGGGAGTCTACTTTGGGAAATTTTTGGGTTAGATTTGAAATTTTCAAGATTTTGAGGACCGAATCGAATAATAAGATTTAAGTTAGATGTTGAGTTTGAGGTGGATAAGAGAATCTAAGCTTTGCAATTTTCAGGTCAAGGAAAATTTCGAGGACGAAATTCAATTTAAGGGGAGGAGAATTATAACGTCCGAAAAATCAACCTACGTAAACCACATGCATGCAAAATTATTTTAGTTGCTTAATTGTTTTATTTAATTGATTTTAAATGTTAGCATGATGTTTATTATATGATTAAATGTATAATTACATGATTAAATGATTATATGACACGTTTACATGAAATTAAGGATTTTACCCGAATATTCGATAATAGGCAGGGAAAAGAAGACCGGTGACGACCAAGACAATAATATGTATTTTTATTTAAATAATGGCAAGGCTTCCTAATATGATTTAAAAATGATTTAATTTTCCTAAAGATGTTGGAGTTCGAATTATTTTACGAGTCGAGCTCGATTTTTCTCAGGAATCCGGTTTTGGGCAAACAAGGAGTTTTAAAAGATCAAAAATATTATTTTATGAAAAGTAATTTTATAAACTTTTATTATTTAATTAATTAAGTGTTATTGTGCCCAATTTAATTATTTAAAGAAGGCTCAATTACCTTTAAACTTGCAAGCCCAAAACAAAGCTCATTAGCATGTTAATTTATTTATAAATAAGTGTTTTAGGTCTTCTAAACCTCATAATTCAGCCTCCATCAGCTGGGAACACCTTGCACACACTCACAATATTTTCAAAAAATAAGAGCAAAGAAAAAGCTTGTGTTCTTCGATGTCCGGTCGTCCAACGTCGCACCCTCGCCGAAGATCGTATATTCGAGCGTTATAAACGCAAAGACACGTTTCCTAAACTCTTTTAACATCATACAAATCATAATATGCTTGATTTAATTGTTTATGCATGAAAAATATTGATGCTCGATTATTTTACGGTACGTTACGTATTTTCAAAGTTTTAAAGATTTTACGCTTGTTTTGAAATCGTTTTTGAATCCGACGGACACGCCGCCAAAACCTGATATAATATAAATGAATTATAGTAAAAAAACATGATATAATAAGGGAGTAAAGTATGCTGGGACCGAGGTTTAAAATCAAAAAAAAAAAAAAAGAGAAAGAAGAGGAAGAAACCGTAGGTTACTTGGCTTGTTCTTAATGCTATGGTTCGATCACTATTGTCGGGGCTTGGGGGATCGGTCAGAGCTGGGTCAGGGTCTGGGGTGGTCTCGGTCTAGGTCTGGGTTGAGTCCTAGGGTGGCTAGGGTTCGGGATCTAGGCTTGGGGAAGGAGTCCACCCAAAGTGGGACTCCTCCCATAATCACGCACAGGAGCTGTCGAGGAAGAAGAAGGGCGCGCGGGTGGCCTGGGGGCGAGCCAGGTTGGTCCATGAGGGTCCTAAGGTGATGGGCAGGGGTCGGGCCAGGGGTTGGTGCGGCTGGGTTCGCTGCTGGCTCGGCTGAAAGTGGAAAAACGTGAGGAACCTCCTTATGCGCGCAGGCTGCTATCTACTTCAGGCTGCTCGTGCGAGGGTTCCAGGGCTTGGGCTGGTATGGGTAGGGTCCAGGCGTGGTCCAGGTAAGGTTAGGGTCAAGTGGGCTCGGTGGTGGCTCAGCTGGAAGTGTCCTAGTTGGGTTAGGAGTTCTAGAGGAGCTAGGAGACTCACGCTCAAAAGATGCAGAATTTGGGGTCAAGTTTCAGCTGGGTTTGTGCGAGCTAGGGGCTGGTTCTTTGGGCTGGGCTTGGTCAGTAGGGTCCCTAGGTGGGTTGGCTAGGGTTTGGCTTGAGGCGGCTCGGGCGTGGCTCGAGTAAATCGGGAGATGGCTCGGGTTGATCGGTTAAGGGTCAATTTCGAAAATAAAAAGGCTAAAATTGAATCCATGGGTCCACGGGTGTGACTCATGACTTGGAAGGGTAGAATAAATACTAAAAATTTTATGTTTAAAATTTGGGATCAAAATAATGAGTTTTGGTATTTTTCGGGATTTAATCGTATCACGAAACGCTAATTAACGAGTTAATTGAAACACCTAGTTTTAGGCTTTATAAAATTATGGAAAATTAGTGTTAAGCTTAAATAATTATTAAAATTATAAGTTTTTAATTTGAGAATTTTATATTAAGGTTTGGTTTAATTCGGGATTAAAACGCGTTAATATGTCTTATTTAAGGATTAATTTAAAAGTCATCGATTTAAGCAAAATAAAAATATGAGAAAATTCATGTAAGCTTATATAATTATTTAGAATAATCTCATGTCATTAAATGTGGGAAAAAGATAAATTCGAAAATTTTTACGTCCAGGGGCAAAACAGTCTTTTTACACTTAGGAAAATTCATAAACGCTTGGCAGCGTCCCGAAGGATCATAACGCATGTTAAATGATATTTTATGATTTATTATGATGATTTTGATGATAATATGTATTTTTACAATTTATGATAAATCTGTGCAATTTATACTGTATAAAATGCTATTTTTGGAAAGCTGTCTTATTTTATGATTTTTAAAGAAAAATAAAAATATTTTGAGGGATGTGAATTGACTGTGACAAAAGATATGATATATGATATATGATTTGTGGGGGATCTGTTTATGTTGAGGACGGTGAACTTACATTTTTGTGGGGATGTCGTGAGGGGAAAAGGCCCCAGAGGGAGCCCATTTATGGGACAAGGCCTCAGAGGGAGCCCGTCTATGAGAGAAGGCCCCGAGGGAGCCCCGACGATCGTATTTCCATGTGGAGCCTAGTGCACACCCCCATGGGCCATGTGGAGCTAAGACTGCAGTCGACCAAAGGATAAAAGCTAGTCACTTTCAAGGATCAAACTTCACCCAAAATGATATATGATTGAAAGCTTAAAAAATGATATTATAATATATGATTCAAGATGATGATTAAAGCTGTTTTTAAAATGATTTATTTATGCTCAAAGCTTATTTTTAAATGATTTTTGAAGGATTTATTTATGTTTAAGGTTATTTTAAAATGGTTATTTATGTGCAAAAGATATTTTAAATAAAAGTATTATTTTAATTAATGTGATTGTATATGTATTATTTGTTATCCATGTTTAGAACGTGCAGAGTCTTTAGACTCACTAGGTTTGTATGATGCAGGACTTGATGATTTTTGGAGGCGGTGACGATTGAGTCGATCGAGTGCAGCAGTACACACCCGAGGGCCTTTATGTTTCCGCACTAGCTTATTAGATTTATGATTTAAAGATTTATGTTCATGATTTTTATTAAAGATATTTTTATGCTTTAATTATTGTTAGTTGATCTTTTTAAAGATCAATTTAGGATGTTTTGGTTAGGCGATGATTTAGGATTTTGTTTTATGCACTTGAGATTTAACTTGTTAAATTATTATGATTCGTGATTATGTTAAATTATTTAATTTAGTTTAGTATTTAGAATTTAGGATTTAAGACTTGAAAAAAAAATTTAGAGGTCGTTTCATATACAAGCGTAGTATACACACTTATATGCTGCATATTTATTTATTGCATGATATATGTTTTACTGCTTTAGCCCTATTCTGTATTGTGGACGATGGGGGAGTATCGAGAGCTACACTGTCCGACGGGATCCACATGCTTTAATGACCTGGACATTGTAGGTCCACGTCTTGATGATGAGTGTTGGGAGACAAAAATGCCTAGGGAAGATCAGAGACTACACACTCAGGAACCTCTAGACTGAGTATGAGATTCTTGACTCGATCCTTGATATCCGAGCATATTGCATTTCGCATGCATCATATCAATTTGTATACTCGTACATTCTTGTATTGGGCGATTGTTGCTCACGTCCTTGTTTTTATCTTGGGGATCCCATTCCACGGGACATGTCTTAGGTTGGATGGTTCGGATGGCTAGGGCAGTGACTAGAGTAGTTGGGTTTTCGATGGTGATCCAGTGGAGGTTTTATTTGGTTTTTCGTTTTCTCGTGTAGTCTTATATTTTTGATATGGTTGTATATAATGTTTAAGACTTCTGTTATTGTTCTGTTTCATTTGGGTTGTAAGATAATTAAGTTATTTGGTTTCCGCTGTGTAATGCTGTTATTAAGTTTTAATTTTGCATGCTTATTAGTCTGTTTAGTAGTTGCTCGGGAATGGGCGCTACATTTTGTGGTATCAGAGCATTAAATATTTTTGGGACATTAGTAATTCTGTTTCGAGGTTTTATAGGTTGATTTTGTTTTCGTTTTAGATTTCAGGAGATGGAAGCAGTCATGGAAGTGTGAGACATACTGTTATGGCGTCGATGAGGCTGGTCGAGAACATCGTCGTAGAGATCGTGACAGAATGCGTCACCGAGACTATAATGAAAGGAGACGCACACCTATATCCAGAACGCTTTATAGATTGGCACTAACGGAGATGAAAGAGTTGAAAAAACAGTTACAATATCTTCTTGACAAGGGGTACGTTAGACCCAGTGTGTCTCCTTGGGGAGCACTGATCGAGCAAAACTTGCACTGTGGAATCCTTAATAAAAATATAATTTTGTATGCTCAAAAGTTAATCGCAAGTGCACGATGTCAAGTAATAGTATAATATACGTGAGTACGAGTATCGTTCCACTGAAAACTGTATTTGACAATTATTATTTCCAGTTATCAAATCTTTAGTACCGAAAATTTGATTGATTGATTATTACTACTTTGATCAAATAAACATGCAAATAAAAATATTCAGGAATTAAATGATGAGATATAATATCTAGAATGGTTGATTTAAAATTCAACGAGAAATGAATTTGTTAGGAATATCGATTCACCTATCCCTCGTTAATTAATTAATTCGTTCGATAGTGATTGTATGCTTCCGACATGATTTCCTATTCAATTAAACACACTCTCTCGAGCTATGTCAAACTAATTCTACTCATTGAAATAATTAAATTTCTTTAATTATTTATCAAGAGCGAATTGCATGTCGATCTATGAAATCCCCTAGTTTTCGACCCTTAGGACTATAACTATCGGCGCGTATCCAATTTCATATATCTATGTAAATTGTAGATCCACGGATTATGTTACTCGTTCCTATCACAAGATATTCTCTCGAACTCACTCGCAATATAAAACGCTGTTAAAGTTAGCTACGCTCTAACAACACAATGAAAAACAGTAACACAATCAAGAATAATGCAACAATCGAAATATAAATTAATTAAATCAAAGTTTGGGGTAGGATCCCCTTAAATCCCAACAAATATTTTTAAGTTAACTACTAGAATTCATAGTAAAAATAAACAAAACAATGGTTAAAGGATAAAAACTAGATTAGAAATACTAGATTTGATGAAAAACGCAAAGACGATGCCCGGACGCGAATTCCTCTCCAAAGCTTGTGGCGGCTGATGAATAATGATCAATCTTTGTGCCATCTCCCTTCCATATCCACCCCATTCAGAATTAAGGGAAGAAATCGTCCAAAATCTTTCCAAAAATACAAGCGCGCCCGGGCGGACATAAGTTTCCGCCCGGGCGGATGACCTTCGCAAAAACTCTTTCTTTCATGCTTTGGAGGTGCCTGGGCGGACATGAATGTGCGCCCGGGCGGATGTCTTTCGATTTTTTTCTTTAATTTTCAGTTTATGCACGACTCACCTGCATTTTCACCAACTAAACACATGAACAACAATAAAACATGAATTATGCTAAAATAATACAAAATGCATGCAATCTAAATGATAAATGCAACACAATACGACATAATATGATAAGAAAAACAAGTAAAATCCTCCTATATCAAGCACCAGTGTTGTTCGTTAAAAAGAAAGATGGGTCTATGCGGCTTTGCATAGATTATCGACAGTTGAATGGAGTAACAATAAAGAATAAATATCTGTTACCACATATCGATGATTTGTTTGAGCAACTGCAAGGGACTTTAGTGTACTCGAAGATCGATTTGCAGTCTCGATATCATCAAATTCGAGTTCATCAACGTGATATCCATAAGACCGCGTTTTGAACAAGGTATGGGCATTACGAGTTTCTAGTGATGCCATTTGGTTTGATGAATGCTCCAGCAGTATTTACGGATTTGATGAACCGAGTATTCCAGGAGTATCTGGACAAGTATGTCATTGTATTTATTGATGAAAGACTTGTATACTCTTGTAGTCTTAAAGAGAATGTTTAAGGATTGTGTTGCTAACCTTAAGGAATCACCAACTGTACCCTAAGTTGAACAAGTGCGAGTTTTGGCTTCTTGGGACATGTTATATCCAGAGATGAGATATTAGTGGATCCTAGCAAGATCGAAGCAGTTTTTAGTTGGCCACGACCGGAATCAGCTCAAGAGATAAGAAGTTTTCTAGGTTTGGCAGGTTATTACCGGAGATTCATCTCGGGATTTTCTTAGATTGACAAACCATTGACACAACTGACGTGTAAGAATGTGCAGTTTGAATGGACACCTGATTGTGAAAATCGTTTCAATGAACTGCGTCAACGTTTGACAACCGCACCAGTTTTAACTCTGCCATCTGGATCAGGAGGATACATTGTGTACAATGATGCATCACTTCAAAGACTTGGGTGTGTTTTAACTCAGAATGGTCATGTGATTGCATATGCATCCAGACAGTTGAAGAAGCATAAAGAGAATTATCCAGTTCATGATCTGGAATTGACAGTGAATGTGTTTACTTTGAAGATCTGGCGACATTATCTCTACATAGAGAGATTTGAGATTTTTACATATCACAAGAGCTTGAAGTATATCTTCACTCAAGCAGAGTTAAATATGTCCCAAAGAAGATGGATGGATTTGTTAAAAGATTATGATTGCGAAATCAAGTATCATCCAGATCAACGAATCTTAAAGTTGATACTCTTAGTCGCAAGGTGAGATTATCTGCACTTCAGACAAGTTTCATATCAAGTGTAATCTAAGATTGTTGTTCTCTGGAATTTCACTTCCATCATAAGAAAAGAATGGAATATTGTAAAGTCCAAAAGTCAACCCACGTAAACCGCATGCATGCAAATGATTTAAATTGCTTATTTATTTTATTTAATTGATTTTAAATGCTCATAGTATATGACTGAATGACTAATTGCACGATTTCATGAAAACTGAAGATTTTATCCGAATATTCGTAATAAGCTGGGGAAAGGAGACCTGTGACGACCAAGAAAAAATATTTTTCGATGAATATTTTTGAGGATTAATAATATGATTATATATGATTAAAATTTTCAAAAAATGCTGGTTCCCAAATTATTTTACGAGACGAGCTCGATTTTATTCGGGAAGCTGGTTTTGGGCAGACAAAGGCATTTTAAAGTCCAAAAAATTATTATTTTTGATAACATATTTTGTTAACTTTTATTTTTCAATTAAATAGTTATTATTGAGCCTAATTTATCTAAGATTAGAAGGTCAAAATTACTGCTAAAATTAAAAGCCCAAAACCCCAACCCATTAACATATAAAATTTTCAAAATTTAAATAGAAACCTAGGGTTATTTGGACTCCATAGCACCGAAAAATTTACACCACACACACTCAAATTTTTGAGATTTTGGAGAGCCAAACTTGAGGAGTTTTCGTCGCCCGTTCGTCTCCCTTCGCAACCCACGCCAACGATTGTATATTCGAGCGTGTTAAACACAAAGGCACGCTTCTAAACTATTTTTACGCACCATTCAAATAATATTATGCATGTGTAATGTATTTTAGCATGAAGAATATTTGAGTAGAAATCGTTTAACGTTTGGATGATTATTTTCAAAGTTTTGATTATTTTACGATTCATATGTGAATGTTATGAATTATAAGGGACATGCTGCCAATATAGGACAATTAAGAGATGGAAAAAGGGTCGTTTAAGGAATAAAATGAGGGCTGGATGGCAAGGAAGGAGCTGTGCATGATAAAGGGTAGAACCTAGTGTTTTATGGGTTTTCCTTGGGACGAAAGGGCTCGGCCATGAGGGAGGCTACACCAAGGCTCAACCAGGCTTGGTCATGGTCCTGTGCTGGCTGTGTGTGAGGGATAGAAGGAGTCCTAGCATGGCTGGACTCTTGGTTCGCAAGGGAAGAGGCGCGACCAAGGGGTTATTCTCAATTGGGCGTGCTAGATGCGGGGCTCTAGGGGCGGGCAAGAAGGGTCCATAAGGGTGGTTTAGGGATGGCTAGGTGTGTGGGGGCCGTGTCTAGAGGCTAGGAGGAGTCCTAGCATGGCTAGACTCCAAATTGCGCAAGGAAGGGGCTGCGGCTTAGAAGTTTCATGCGCAAGGGTGGTTTGCATGTGCTAGGGCTGGTGCGCTGGTCCAGGAGGGTTCAGGTAGGGTCCAGGAGGGTCAGGGTTAGGTCTGGTCCTAGGTGGCTTATGGGTGGCTTGGTGTTTGGGTAAAATAATGTCTTGGTTTAATGGCCAGGGTTCAGTTATAGCTTAGAAAGGAAAGTGGTTCGAACCAAGGTCCACGGTTGTGGCTCATGGCTCACGGGGATAGTTTAGGTATGAAAAGTTAATGTTTAAAGTTTGAGAAGAAAATATTAAGTTTCTAATTAATTCGAGATTAAAACGCTTCATGGTTTAGTAATTAAGGAAATAAATCGAAAGGCTCATGTTTACGTCTAAGAAAAATATTAGAAATAAATTTAAGCTTATATGATGGTTTGGATAGGCTCGAGTCGATAAAATTAAGAAAACATCAAAATCAGAAATTTTACAGTCCAGGGGTAAAATGTTCATTTTACGTCCTGGTTAGTTCGAAAGGTCTGGCAGTGTCCTGAAGAATCATAATACATGTTAATGATATTTTTGAAAATGTTTATGATGAAAATATGGAATTTTATGATTTATGCTAAAGTTGTACGATTTTTCCTGTTAAAATGCTATTTTATGAATTTGGAAAGGACACGATATTTTATGAATAAAAAGGAAAGAAAAATATTCTGAAGGATGTGAATTGACTGTGACAAATATGATACGATATGATTGAGAATATTGTGAGGGAGAAGGCCCTAGAGGGAGCTCGTTTACGGGAAAAAGCCCTAGAAGGAGCCTAACAATCTTATTTTCATTTACGACGGTGCTTAGTGCCCGTCCCCATGCGAAATGCTGAGTTAAGACTGATCAGTCGTCCACATGATACGATTACAACTAGTCACTTTCAAGAATAAAACTTCAGCCAAAAATGATATATGATGATGGAAAGCTTTAAGATTAAATGATTTATGACTACAAGCTTAATTTCAATAAAAATATAATGTTCGTGCATGTGCCTGTGTATATATTATTTGTTACTCATGGTTATAACGTATTGAGTCATTAGATTTACTAGGTTTGGATGGTTGCAGGTGAGGATAATATTGAGGGAGGTGCTGAAGCTTGAGTAGGCCGAGTCTGTCAGTACACTCCTGAGGGACACTTATTTCCACATTAGCTTGATAGTAGAAGTTTTGAAATAAAGATTTTGAAATGATTTATTTAGTGATTTTTATACTTTATTTTGAAGTTTAGTTTTGATCATGTTAAATGTTGACGTATGATTTTTTTAATTGACGACTTAGGGATTTTATGCACTTAAGCATTTTAAATCTTAAATTAATTTTTGGATTTTGGAAATGTTGAGTTATTTTGGTATATAAGTTTCGACTTTTATAAAAAAATAAAATAAAAAATATAGTAGAATTTTAAATTTAAAAAGTAGTGTACATTTCAAATACATTCGAGTAACGAGCATTTTATCTGAACAGACTTTGTATGCCAAAATCAGAGAAAATCAATTGTCTAATCTGAAGGTGAAAAAGTTAGCGAGGTCAGCTAACGGAAACAACACATCTGGCTTTGCTTTCCAAACAGATGGAACCTTGTGTTTGCCAGGGAGAATCATAGTTCCAGAAGATTATAAACTAAGAAACGAGATTTTATCTCAAGCCCATAGGAGTAAGTTGAGTATCCACCCTGGAAGAATGAAAATGTATAAAGATTTGAATACAATGTGTTGTTCGAAATGTATGAAGAAAAGTGTTTACCATTTTTTAGCCAAGTGTTTGGTTTTTCAGCAAGTGAAAGCTGAACATCATCGACCAGGAGAATTACTTCAGAATCTTTCTATCCTTGAATGAAAGTAGGAGCATGTAATGATGGATTTTGTCACCCACTTGTCGTTGTCATCTAAGAATTGTGATGCCATTTGGGTTGTTGTAGACCGACTGACTAAGGAAGCACATTTCATTTCGTAGAGTCGGGAATATAGTTTCAATCACATGGCAAGACTATACATCCAAGAGATTCTTAAATATCACGATGTGCCAACAATTATAGTCAGTGACAGAGACCCACGCTTTACCTCAAGTTTCTGGGGAAGTTTTCAAAAAGTGATGGGAACAAAATTGAGTCTGAATACTGCCTATCATTTAGAGACCGATGGTCAGTCTGAGAGGATTATTCAGACATTCGAGGATATGTTGCGTGCTTGTGCTTTGGATTTTGGACCAACATGGTATGATCATCTACCGCTTGTGGAGTTTTGTTTGGATCTGTTTGGAGGTTTAAATTGTTTAAAATGGGGGAGAAGTTGAATAAACACTTCGAGATTTTCAAATATTTTTCGATAAAGGGGAATCAATTTAGTGATAAACTGAATTCAAGAATCTTGTTATCGATGTCAATCAGTTAACTACTATAGTGCGGAAATAAACTGACTGACAGATTGAATACTCAAAGAATGACCGAGATAAAGAACACAAAGATTTTATGGATGTTCAGAGACTTCAAATGCTCCTACGTCACCTCTTCTATCACAAGGATAGATTTTCACTAAAAGACTGATTGATTACAGAAACTGTAATAACCTACTTCCGTTTGGACTTAGACACAACCAAACTGAAACTCTTATTTCTCTTTACAACTTTTCTAGCACAACTGATCTTAAAAAATCGAATACAAAAATGTAATGTGCTAGTACTTTAGCTCAGATGATAGCCTGAAAGCTATGAAATATCTTCGTTAATTATGAGCTTTTTTGTGAGAATATCGTAATTGAACTTGTGTGCTTGAATTCAAAATTCTCTCAGAATGATTGTTCGCGCTTAGTCTTTCTTAGTTGAACTCCTCGGCTATTTATAATCTTTGCTTCCAAAGGTAACATTGAATGCATTAAATGACTCATATCCGTTGGTTTGTCTTTTATGAATATGTCAACATTCTTCTGACAATAGTACACTGTGACAGTCTGATATGCGGCGCTCCTACTGAGTCAAAGTCTGTGGTGGTATCACTATGTGTCACAGTCTGCTTCTGTACAAATTGTCATTTGATAGCTACGCTTCAACTGATGATGTGTCAATGTAACCTCCAAAATCCAACCCACGTAAACCACATGTATGCA
This sequence comes from Primulina tabacum, assembly GCF_025594145.1. Lineage (NCBI taxonomy): Eukaryota > Viridiplantae > Streptophyta > Magnoliopsida > Lamiales > Gesneriaceae > Primulina > Primulina tabacum. The sequence goes on along the minus strand of NC_134562.1, from coordinate 17,650,857 downwards.
AATGATTTAAATTGCATATTTATTCTACTTAATTTGATTTTAAATATTTAATTGATATATTTTATATGCTTAAATGTTTAAATTGCATTATTTCATGAAATTGAAGGATTTGACCCTAATATTCGATAATAGGCTGGGGAAAAGAGGCCAGGGACGACCAAAACAAAATAAATATTTTTCAATAAATAATTTCAAGGCTTATTAATACGATTAAAATTGATTCAATTTTTCTAAAAACGATAGAGTTCAAATTATTTTACGAAACGAGCTCGATTTTATCCGGAAGCTGATTTTGGGCAAACGATAGACTCTTAAAATAGCAAGTTCAATATTTTTGAAAACTAATTTGTATAAAATTATATTTTTTAATTAAATAGGTGTTATTATTGGGTCCAGTTTACCTAGGATGAGTATGTCCAATTGCTCCTAAACTTGAAAGCCCGAAATCCAATCCCATTATCATAAAAATTAAAATCTATAAAACTAAAAAGTTAGGTCTTCTAGCACCCTAGCAGCCGAAAACACCTCACACACACCACAAACTGATTTTTGAAAATTGGAGAGGAGAAAACAAGGAGTTTTCGTCGCATATTGGTTCTTCCTCGAACCCCACGCCGACGATCATATTTTTGAGCGTTCTAAAATGCAGAGGCATGTTTCTAAACTCCCTTGATGCATCATTCAATCCATAATAAGCATGATTTGTATATTTTTGCATGAAAAATATTAGAGTTCAAATTGCTTAAAGTTTTGACGATTATTTTGAAAGTTTTGAAAGTTTTTACGTTTAAGTGAACGTGTAATGATTTTTAACGAGTACGCTGCCAACATAGGATGTTTAAAGAGTGGGACATGAACAAATTAGGATGGGAATAAGTGCTGGAAACGAGTTGGATAAGGAATAATAGACTTAAGGTTTCTTACGTGTACTAGGTGATTAAAGGATCAGCTTTTGAGCTGTGCACCGGGGGCTTGGCCAGGGTTGGGCTGGGGCTCAGTGTGGTTCATGGTTCAGGGTTAGGAAGTGTCCTAGCTGGGCTAGGACCCATGGTTAGCCACATGCACGTAGGGTGCTGCCCGAGAATGGCTGCTGCGTGGAGGGTCAAGGCTGGGTCGGGGCTGGGCTAGGATAGGTCCAAGGATGGTCAAGGGTCGGGTCAGGGGTTGGTGCATGGTGGCTCGATCATAGCATGAGAGAACTCACGTGGCTTTGGTCCAGGAGCGCAAAGGGCTGGTCTTGTGGCTAGGGGCTGGTGCGCTGGGTTAGGCTAGGTTAGAGAGGGTCCAGGAGGCTTGAGTGAGGGTCAAATCCATGATGGTCCGGAGGTGGCTCGATGAAATCGAGCCGTGGCTCAATATGGTTAGGATAGGGTTCGATCTAAGCTAGGAAAAGAAAAATGGTTTGAACCATGGGCCATGAGGGTCATTTCATGGTTTACGAGGGTAATTTAGGTATGAAAAGTTCATGATAAATGTTTGAGATTAAAATATTAAAGTTTGAATTAATTCGAGAATTTAAAAACTTAACGAATTAGTAAATAAGAAATTTAATCGAAAGCCTTAAATTTAAGCTAAATAAAAATATTAAAAACTTAATATAAGCTTAAATAATTATTTGGAATGGTCTAGAGTCAATGAAAGTGAGAAAAAGTCAAAATCGAGAAATTTTACGTCCAGAGGCAAAACAGTCATTTTACACATGGGTAGTACAAAACTGGTTGGCAGCGTCCTGAAGGGTGATAACGCATGTTAAAGGATATATTATGATTATTCTAATGAAAATGTGATATTTTATGATTTATGGTAAAACTGTGAAAATTCAACTGTTAAAATGCTATTTTTGGAAAGTCATGATATTTTATGATTTAAAAAGGAAAAATGAAAAATATTTTGAAAGATGTGAATTGATTGTGACAAAAATGATATGATAATATGATTTTTGGAAATAACGTTAGGGAGAAGGCTCCAGAGAGAGCCCGTTTACGGAACAAGGCCCAGAGGGAGCCCAATGATCGTATTTCTATTTTACGTCGGTGCCTAGTGTCTGTCCCCATGCGCAATGATGAGCTAAGACTAATCAATCGACCTGAGGATAAAGGCTAGTCACTTTCAAGGATAAAACTTCACCCAAAATGATAAATTGATTGAATGTTTTATGATTTTACGATTTTACGATTTATTTATCTTACAAATTTATTTTAAATAAATGTATGATTATCAATGCATGTGCTTGTATATGTATTATTTGCTACTCATGTTTAGAACGTGCTGAGTCATTAGACTCACTAGGTTTGAATGCTGCAGGTGATGATGTTATTGAGGGAGGCGCTGACGCTTGAGTGGATCGAGTCCGGCAGTACACTTCCGAGAGCCATTTATTTTCCGCATTAGATTGATAGTTAAAAGATTTAAAGGATTTTTGTTAATGGTTTATTAGAGATATTTATGCTTTATTTTGAAGTAAGAAGATCATGTTGAAGGTTGGAGTTGAATTTTTGTAATTGATGATTTAGGGATATTTTTATCACTTGAAATTTTAAATGTTAAACAATTTTGATTTATGAAAATGTTAAGTGAATTTAATTATTAATTTTCGAAATAATGTTTATATATATAAAATTTTTTAGTAGGATTTTAAAGTTAAAAAGTAGTCGATGATGTTTCAGTCAAACTGTTCATTAATTGACTTTAGCTGATCAGTTGAGCTGACTGTATAACCGATTAGTTATAACTGATAGTTCAGTTATCTTTACAGATTCATTTAGCTTCGATCTGTTCTATCGCCTTTGATTATTTAACTCATTAATTATCAGTTCGGGCAATCTCAGTTCGGGTAGTTTCAGTTCGAATAACTTCAGTTGAGCCGATAAGTTCTGCATTCTTCAATCTCTTAATTGGTCAAACTCAGAAATTCTGATTCTAACAATTTCCCCATTTTTGTGTTTGACAAAACTTGGAATTCAAGAATTGATAAGCTTCGTCGTAGATAAAATAAACTGAATTTCTCTATATAAAATAATCTTTCAGTGTACAGATTCGTACAAGTAAAGAATGAAAGAATGAAAGAACTGTCATCTAACTGATCTTGCTAAAATATTCTTCCACTGTACATATTAGTACAAATCAAAGAATTCAAGATGAAACACTGTCTTCTAACTGATCTTGCTGTTGTTCACTTCTTTGCTCTTTTGTCAGCAGGTCTTTGATCAGATGATTGACTTGATCTTTTCTTTGATTGCTGCTGCTGCTCTTCTTCTTCCCCTTTCTCGTCAACACAAGCACAGTTCGATAGAAGGCGGACTTCTGAGATGACCTAAGATATAGCATTTAGCATCTGTTCCTACATCAAATCCATCTGCTTGTACATACTTGTGTGCATGAAATCAATTCGTTTGATGATCATATCCTGAGTTTGGAAAAGAGCCGAAACTGTCACTCGGTCCTTCTTCAGCTGATCTACGAGGAGAATTAGTGAGGTAATATCCTTAGTAACCTGCTAGAGGTTCTTCATGGTATTCTCCTTCATAGAATCAATCTTGAGTGTGTGCATCAGCTGGGTTGATTTTATATTGGAAACAATTGAGATGAGATTGTGCAAATATGACTAAATTTCTTAAATCATGAGGTCAGTAGCCATAGGTATTTCAGGAGACAAGAATTAAGATGTGGCTGGTTCTTTTCCCTTGTCTTTTTCACGGAAAATTACCATAGCTAGGTGTTGTGATTCAGTCTCAATTTGTTCTAGTTTTGTAGCAACTTCTTCAACTACTTCCTGCTGATTATCTAGGGTTGAAGTAGTCGGCTGAGCAGCAGTTGATTTGGAAGGCACATCAGTAGGAACTTGTAAATCAACAGTATGTTCAGAGTGAAACTGGGCCGTCTCAGCTTGTTTTTGTTGTTCAGTCATGACAGTTGACTGGACCATTTCATCAATTTCTTTTAACATAGCCTCCTATGGTAGTTGGGCTGAGAAGCTTGGGGCTTCATTTGTCTCAACTGGTTGAGCAGATTCGAAGTTCAGCTAGATGTCAGTGGCAACTGATCGAACTACTTCGTCAACATTGGCCAATGACAACTCGGCGTCTGTGTATAGTTGTAGTCCAGCTGGCGGAGATTTCGGATAAGCAGATGATGAGGATGGTTGGTCATCCTGAGAGACAGGAACAATCACTGGCTCAGAGCTCTATTCAGCAACTGCCTCCTTGGATGGCTCTGACTGAACTCCAGTTTGCAGAGCCTGCTCCACGGATGTTGGACTTTGTGAATCAACTGGTATATACATGTGTTGATTCATTTCCCATAATTGGGTCTTCATTTGCGGAGATAAAAGATCGGATTCCAGCTGCTGGAAGACAGCTCTGTCATTGTAAGCAGTCGGACTGATCGGATAGTAGTTCAGTTTCAGCTGAGCTGGTACTTCAGTCAGCTTCTTCATGCGCATCAGATCAAAGAAATAAGTCCTCCTCTCTAGTGCTTGAGTAATAGTGATAGGCTTGACTGTATTTAGGACTATTGTTTAAGAGCAATGAATTCATTTGAAACCAATTTATTCTTCGGTCATCTGATAAACACTACAGTCCTAAACTAGACCCATTCATCAAAATTTTCCAACTTGGACTCAGCAAACTCATTTATTTCATTCCAGATAATATCAATGTGAGTCTGAATCGGGTTGGTTGGCATGGGCTCTTCAATCATCTTGCCCTTGTCTTTTGGATCAGTTAGAACATGAGAGATACTCAGCCCTGTGTTAGTTGTATCCACTTTGTCACGTATCACCACGCCTTTTGGTCGAGCAATAGGTAGAACAGTTGGTCTGGTGACAGTGATATGTAGTGCACAGACTCTAACAAGCTTTAATATTTCACCATATTTGATGACGATCTTCTTTGGAGGATTAGCTGGCTTCTTCAGCTGAGTCTCTTCAGCTGATGTTGCAACTGGAACTGACCGAATATGTATAGCAGTTATTGGTTCCTCAGATCCAGTAAGCATTAGTCTCTCAGCTGGAATGACTTTAAAAGCAATTGATTTGGTCTTCTGAGACCGCGGCTTCTTCAAAATCTTTGGAGATGGTGTCTTATCCGAATCACTTTCACTGACAATCAGTTTCCTCTTGATTGTTAGTTTCTTGACCAAGTCCTTGGTCCTGGCATTCTTTACCGATTTGGGAGCTGCCATGTAGAACCCGTAAATCAGTAGACGTATAAGCCATGCATAATTCTAGATTTTTAAATTTAATTGACTTCATTGCATGATTATTTTAAATGCATTTGTTTGAAGTTAATTATTTATTATTTCAGTTCAGCAGTTTGATTTTTAGCATTTCAGTTATTTCAGTGAGGCCGGACTGGAGTTGGAGTTTTGAGATAGAATTTAAGATTTGAGAAATATTTCCAGAAGTTAATTTAGCTAGTAACTAAGTTCATTTAAGTTAGAAAGGAAGGTTTGAAAATTTAATTTAATTATTTGAGGTGATTAAGAAATGAACTCATTTAAGTTATTAAATTAATGGGTTAGCTCACTAAATTAATTAAAGGATTAGTAAGGCTTTCAAGGATTATTAGTTGACTAGATAACAATATTTCCCCTTCATTTTATTGCAATTTTCGGCCCCCATAGTTGCTAGACAATTTAATTGCCAACTCATCAACCTTTTGACCATTTCTTTGCATGTAAGTTGTAGGATAATTCTAGGATTTTTGGGAGCACAATTTAATTAATTAATGGACATATCCTAGACTAGAAAATAAGCAAAATTTCGGCCACCACCTCCTAGAAGCATCCACCAACTCATTTGATATCAATTCAAAATTCAAATTCAAAAGGGGAGTGGACTTGGTCTTGATATGATCCTATTTTTGTGCACCCTTCTCCTCACCTTCATAACCACTCAATCCCTCTCCCTCTCCACCGAAATACCTCACCATTCAGATCCATTTTCAGTGTAAAAATCGTGAGTCTTAGCTAGAGGGAAGGCAAGAAAAAAATCGAGAACTAGAAAGAGCAAGAGAAGCGCTCCACCTCCTCCGTGCCGCGTAGTCGTTGTTTCGTTCGTTTTCTTTCAAAACGAAACCAGGCATGTCTAGATTTCTTTCAAACCTCAATCAAGTCATATTATCATTTATTTTTCAGTACATGATCATGTTTATTCAAGTAAAAATCGAGATCCATGTCAAAACATTTTGAAACCTCACATGCAGAATTTTCGAATTTATTGGCAAGCTTCACGTTTTTCTGAGTTTTGATGGTTTCAGGTATTGGATCGACTCCAGGCTCCCAAGGCGGCTTGTATACATGTAGTAGGATGCATTAGGACCATGTTGGTCCATTCAAACCAGCCCCATGCTTGCTGGAAATTCAGAATGACAGCAAGTTCCCCATAAGTGCAGAAATGTGATTCGAAATTTCAGTTTTGTGTCAAGGGTTGTGGATCTGATCTTGGCTGCCCCAAGGGCCTTTAGCCATGGTTGGATCACTTCCCTAGCATGTCTAAGACGTGACTAAGTTGCCCTTTTGGTGGCTTGGTCCATGGCTCATCGGTTTTTAAATAATCAACAAGAACAGCCCCTTTCCCCATTCGGCCCTTCCATTTTTCAGCATATGGTTCGTTTCTTTTGTGGCTTGGTGTGGATCTTGGTTGGCCTATGGCCCTTAGCCACGGTTCATATCATGCTCCTAGATGTCTAGATCGTGCCATGGTCAATCAAATGGCCACTGGAACGACGCAAGACATCGATCATAGCATAAACACTACACACGCATGCACGTTGCTCTCGGTTGGACCCTTCGGTTAAGATTTGGTGTGATGCGGATTGTGGCTGGCCTAGGGCCCTTAGCCATGGTTCAAATCATTCCTTGGGATGTTGGTAAGAGTCTCTGGTCGGTGGTTCACGCCCCAATGGCCGGTAGCCTCGAAAACGACACAAGGAAAAACAAGTGCGCAGCTGCTGTATTTTGACAGCAAGTATGCTGCTGTTCAGAAGCGTCGTTTGAGTTCTTGGTTGGCTTTTAGCCCATGGCCTTGGACTGGACAGTGCCTCATTGAGTTGGGAAGGTCATGTTTTTGACCGTTCGTCATTTGGATCATTTTTGAGGTCGTACGAGAATTTACGGTGCAATGTGCCAAATTGACTCTCGAAAGAGCGTTTCGTGTTTTGGCCTCCATTCCACCTAGATTTCGACCCTATCATTTTAGGAACATTATTTTATGATTTTTCAGCGTATTTTAATCATGACTATATGTCGGTTCAGTGTCGGTTCAGGTTGGCTCGGAGTCATGATTAAATGCGAAGTCATTAGGCGTCATAGTCGCATCTTTTGAACGTAAATTGCATAGTTGGTTAAGTTTAAGCTATTGCATATTTTTCATGGCACAGTTAGGTTGCAGCGAGCCTGGGAACGATCCAATCCAATCCAGTTGGTAAAATTACGGGACATTTTCATTACGCCAGTTAATTATTTTACGTGCATTAAACAGAAAATGATTGTTTTTGAGATTTATGCGATATGGCTTGTGGTTCATTCACTATGTGGGAGTGTTATTTTATACGGTCGCCAGTGACCGATCAGTTCAGTATGGTACCACCCGGTCGCCAGTGACCGGCCAGCTCAGATCAGTTTCAGCCTCCCCGGTAGCCAGTTACCGATCAGTTCAGCTTAGTGCAGTGGCCACAGGCGTAAAACATAATCTCAACAGAAAATTTTACCAGATATTTCAGTACAGGCTCCAAGGAGCAAATATTTTTACAGTGACTTCCAGTTCAGTTATGCACGTATTATAATTGCTCAGTACAGATTATTTTCAGTATGCCTCAGGACAGGATATTTTATCTCATGCATATTTTAAATTCAGATTTTTACTCGTTACCTGCGATTTATGCATGCTGAGTCTTTAGGCTCACTAGACTTGATTGTTGTAGGTACTGATGAGGCCAGGGCCGAGGGCGGGGACCAGTGAGCCAGCTTGGGTCGGCAGTAGTGGCACCCGAGGACCTCAGAGCAGCAGTTGTTATTTTCTTCGCAAACAATTTTTATCAGTTGTTGGATATTTTTAAATCGTTGTTGTTGGCAAAACTTTGATTTTCTTCCGCTGCAATATTTTGAAATATTGAACTTGATTCACCAGTGATTTTATGAATAAGGCCATTTAAGTTCTTTTAAAAAGAAAATCTTTAATTTTCCGCAAATTTCCAAGAAAAGAGTTTTAGGTCCTTCACAGTTGGTATCAGAGCGGTGGTTCTGTATAGGGTTTCACTACTACTGACCGCGAGAAGCTCACGAAACCACGCCTTTGGTCTGTAAGTTTTTTTTTCAGTTCAGCATTTTGTTCAGCATTTCAGTTATAGCATGAATTATTTTGTCAGTATGATTCCAGATTTTCAGTATTTCAGAGTTCATTTAAAATAAATTATGGAATTATGCATGTTAGTTACGTATGGGTTATGTTGGACCAGTATGCCCCCTAGACGCATTTTAGAGCGCAACAGAGAAGTGGAGCCTCGCCGAGAGGACAGAGAGGAGCATAGACCGGAGGGAGACCTACCACCTCCTCCACCGCCCCCACCGGACATGAGTGCCCAGATGTTAGCTGGGATGGCACAGTTCTTCGCACAGTTTGCGGGGGGCAATGCCGCAGCCGTAGCCGCAGCCGCAGCCAGGCCGACAGGGCCCGAGGCAGTGTATGAGCGATTCTTGAAGATGCGCCCGAAGGAATTCTCTGGGACATCTGACCCCATGGTTGCCGAGGGATGGATCAAATCCCTCGAGGTTATCTTTGAGTTTATGGAGCTGGGAAACGCAGACCGAGTCCGATGTGCCACCTACCTGTTCACTGGAGACGCCCGCTTATGGTGGGAAGGAGCTTCGGTAGCCCTGACCTTGGCTACACTTTCTTGGACCCGCTTTACGGAGGTTTTCTACTCCAAGTATTTTGCTGAGGAGGTTCGCACCAGGCTGACCACCGAGTTCATGAGCCTGAGACAGGGGGATATGTCGGTTACGGAGTTTATCCGTAAGTTCGAGAGGGGCTGTCACTTTGTGCCCCTGATAGCGAATGATGCCAAAGCCAAGCTGATGCACTTCCTGGTGGGTTTACGGCCGATCTTGCGCCGGGATGTTAGGGTATCTGACCCTGCTACTTATGAGATTGCCGTCTCCAAGGCCTTAGCCGCAGAGCAGGATCTGCGGGATATCGAGAGGGATCGCCAGGGCAAGCGCCCAGTCCAGGCACCGCACCACCCTCCTCCTCATCAGCATCAGCAGCAGAATAAGAGGCCTTTTCATGGACCGCCCAGGAACAGAGGCCAGCAGCAGCAGCAGCAGCAGCAGCGGGGACGCCTAGCCCCGAGGACTCAGGAGCACCCAGTCTGTCCCAGGTGCTCACGTCGCCATCCTGGAGCATGTATGGCTGGCTCAGGAAAGTGTTTTAAGTGTGGCAGTCCAGACCACATGTTGCTGCAGTGCCCTCAGAGGAATCTGCCTACCCAAGGCAGAGTCTTTGCTCTCCATGCCGCGGAAGCCAACCCGGAGACTATGTTGTTGACAGGTACCTTTAAACTTTAAGTTATTCTTCGAATTTCCGCGTTTTGGGAATCGGGATTTAGATTTTGAACTTAGAACTGTTATAGGATTGCATGCTCTACTCAGATTTATTTCGGGGAAATTAAGCTAGAGGAACCTAGACCTTTGCATGTCTATAAGTTTAGATCTTGTAGTGGGATTCAACTTAGAGCTCCGCTCTTTCAGGGAGAATTTTTATATCTGGTTCCGCTACCAAGGCCTTGATAGATTCAGGGGCCACTCACTCATTTATTTCGGAGGTCTTTGCAAACTTTCTCAAGATCCAGACCATTGGGCTAGATACAGCCTTTTCAGTAGTGTTGCCGTCAGGAGAGGAGATGGCAGCTACCAATGTTATCCGAGATATAGACCTTGAGTTGCACGGTAATCTTGTTTATGCGGATCTGATTGTGCTACCGATGCCGGAATTTGACATCATCCTAGGGATGGACTGGCTATTGAGGAACAGAGTGTTGATAGACTTCCAGCGGAGATCCGTTCTTGTCCGACCGCCTGGAATGGAGCAGTTCTTATTTGAGCCGGACAGGTACTTTTCTTTACCGCGCATTATTCCTTATGTTCAGGCTAGGAAGCTCATGCATAGAGGGTGTCGGGCATTTCTAGCAACCTTTTTATCTGTCCCCGATGAACCCAGCCAGTCAGCCTCAGATGTTCCGATTGTTAGAGATTTCTTAGACGTTTTTCCCGAAGACGTCTCTGGTATGCCACCAGAGAGAGAGGTGGAGTTTTCCGTTGAGCTTATGCCAGGTACGACTCCGATATCCAAAGCGCCATACCGACTAGCACCGACAGAGATGGCAGAGCTTAAGAAGCAGATCCAGGAACTTCTCGACAAGGAGTTCATTCGCCCGAGCTTTTCTCCATGGGGCGCGCCAGTCTTATTCGTTAAAAAGAAGGATGGCTCGATGAGGCTTTGCATTGACTACAGGGAGTTGAACAGGGTTACAGTGAAGAATAAATACCCACTGCCGAGGATTGAGGATCTGTTTGACCAGTTGCAGGGAGCTTCGATTTTCTCCAAGATAGATCTGCGTTCCGGTTATCACCAGTTGAGGGTGAGAGATGCTGATGTCTCGAAGACAGCTTTCAGGACTCGTTATGGCCACTACGAGTTCCTAGTGATGCCGTTCGGTCTGACGAATGCACCAGCGATCTTCATGGATCTCATGAATCGCGTATTTCAGCCGTACCTCGACCAGTTTGTGATAGTGTTCATAGATGACATTCTCGTCTACTCCAAGAATCGGGAGGAGCACAGCAGGCATCTGACCACAGTGTTGCAGACATTGCAGAAACATAAACTATTCGCAAAGTTCAGTAAGTGCGAATTCTGGTTAGAGAAGGTGGCGTTCTTGGGCCACATTGTTTCTAGCAGTGGCATTGAGGTAGACCCGGCGAAAGTTGCAGCAGTCAGAGATTGGGTTGTGCCTCAGAATGCATCAGAGATCCGCAGTTTTCTTTGGCTAGCAGGATATTACAGGAAATTCATTCAGGGATTCTCATCCATTGCCGTTCCACTCACAGCACTGACCAAGAAAAATGTGAAGTTTGTGTGGAGCGAGGAGTGTCAGAAGAGCTTCGATACTTTGAAGCAAGCTCTTATCTCAGCACCCGTTTTGGCTGTACCGTCAGGATCTGGTGAGTTTGTCCTTTATACCGATGCTTCAAAGCTTGGTTTAGGTGCAGTTTTGATGCAGCATGGGAGAGTGATAGCGTATGCTTCTCGACAGCTGAAAATCCACGAGAAGAACTACCCCACCCATGATCTGGAGTTAGCGGCCGTAGTTTTTGCTTTGAAGATTTGGAGGCACTATCTGTATGGGGAGAAGTGCCAGATCTTTACCGACCATAAGAGCCTCAAGTATTTCTTTACGCAGAAGGAGCTGAACATGCGTCAGAGACGTTGGTTGGAGCTTGTGAAAGACTACGATTGTGACATTAGCTACCACCCGGGTAAAGCTAATGTAGTTGCGGATGCTTTGAGCAGGAAAGTCGCAGTGATGGCTCATTTGACGATGCAGAAACCTCTTCAGATTGAGATGCAGAGGTTTGATCTTGAGACTTACCCTCGAGGTAGAGTTCCTCGTCTATCTACCTTGACTATCCAGTCCTCTCTTATTGACCGTATTCACAGCGGTCAGGCAGCAGATGAGCAGTTGGCACAGTGGAAGAAGAGAGATGAAGCCAAGGGCAGTGTTTTGTATACAGTCAGCGACGGTATTGTGAGATACCGAGATAGGATATGGGTTCCTAGCAGTGATTCTATCCGAGCAGACATCTTATCAGAGGCCCATACGTCCCCGTACTCTATTCACCCTGGGAGTACGAAGATGTACAAAGATCTGCAGCTATTGTATTGGTGGCCAGGAATGAAGAAGGACATCAGGCGTTTTGTATCCGAGTGCCTGACTTGCCAGTTAGTGAAGGCCGAGCATCAGAGACCAGCAGGTTTGCTCAAGCCTCTCCCTATTCCCGAGTGGAAGTGGGAGAATGTTACCATGGACTTTGTGACCGGATTGCCGAGGTCAGCCAGAGGATCGAATGCTATTTGGGTGATTGTAGATCGTCTTACCAAATCAGCGCACTTCTTGCCTATTAAGACGACTTTCACCATGGTTCAGTATGCAGAGCTGTATATCCGAGAGATAGTCCGACTCCATGGTATTCCAGTTTCTATCGTATCCGACAGAGATCCCAGATTCACTTCCTCGTTTTGGAAGAGTTTGCATTCGACTTTGGGTACGAAGTTGCTGTTTAGCACAGCTTTCCATCCGCAGACAGATGGACAGTCGGAGCGAGTTATTCAGATCTTAGAGGATCTTCTCCGTGCTTGCGTCATTGATTTCTCTGGGAGTTGGGAGTCGAACTTACCATTGGTAGAGTTCACCTATAACAACAGTTTCCAGTCGTCCATAGGTATGGCTCCGTATGAAGCGCTGTATGGTCGCAAGTGTAGATCTCCTGTTCATTGGGATGAAGTAGGAGAGAGAGCAGAGTTGGGTCCAGAGATTGTTCAGCAGGCAGCAGATGTAGTAGTCAAGATCCGTGATAGGATGAGGACTGCTCAGAGCCGACAGAAGAGTTATGCCGATCAGCGGAGGAGAGAATTAGAGTTTGCAGTGGGCGATCATGTCTTCGTGAAAGTGGCACCTATGAAGGGTGTCATGAGATTTGGCAAGAAAGGGAAGCTCAGTCCGAGATTCATTGGACCGTTTGAGATCCTCGACAGAGTTGGGACGCTAGCGTATCGTGTGGCTCTTCCGCCGAATCTGGCCGGAGTACACAATGTCTTTCACGTCTCCATGCTGAGGAAGTATATGGCAAATCCTTCGCATGTGCTGAATTTCGAGCCGTTGCAGCTTACTCCGAACTTATCTTATGAGGAAAGACCCGTGCAGATCTTAGACAGACAGGAGAAGAAACTTCGGAACAAGTTGGTTAAGCGAGTCAAAGTCAAATGGCTCAACCATTCAGAGGAGGAAGCTACGTGGGAGTCTGAGCCGGAGATGAGAAGTCGATACCCTGAGTTATTCGGTGAGTTCTAATTTCGAGGACGAAATTTATTTAAGGGGGGAAGGATTGTAGAACCCGTAAATCAGTAGACGTATAAGCCATGCATAATTCTAGATTTTTAAATTTAATTGACTTCATTGCATGATTATTTTAAATGCATTTGTTTGAAGTTAATTATTTATTATTTCAGTTCAGCAGTTTGATTTTTAGCATTTCAGTTATTTCAGTGAGGCCGGACTGGAGTTGGAGTTTTGAGATAGAATTTAAGATTTGAGAAATATTTCCAGAAGTTAATTTAGCTAGTAACTAAGTTCATTTAAGTTAGAAAGGAAGGTTTGAAGATTTAATTTAATTATTTGAGGTGATTAAGAAATGAACTCATTTAAGTTATTAAATTAATGGGTTAGCTCACTAAATTAATTAAAGGATTAGTAAGGCTTTCAAGGATTATTAGTTGACTAGATAACAATATTTCCCCTTCATTTTATTGCAATTTTCGGCCCCCATAGTTGCTAGACAATTTAATTGCCAACTCATCAACCTTTTGACCATTTCTTTGCATGTAAGTTGTAGGATAATTCTAGGATTTTTGGGAGCACAATTTAATTAATTAATGGACATATCCTAGACTAGAAAATAAGCAAAATTTCGGCCACCACCTCCTAGAAGCATCCACCAACTCATTTGATATCAATTCAAAATTCAAATTCAAAAGGGGAGTGGACTTGGTCTTGATATGATCCTATTTTTGTGCACCCTTCTCCTCACCTTCATAACCACTCAATCCCTCTCCCTCTCCACCGAAATACCTCACCATTCAGATCCATTTTCAGTGTAAAAATCGTGAGTCTTAGCTAGAGGGAAGGCAAGAAAAAAATCGAGAACTAGAAAGAGCAAGAGAAGCGCTCCACCTCCTCCGTGCCGCGTAGTCGTTGTTTCGTTCGTTTTCTTTCAAAACGAAACCAGGCATGTCTAGATTTCTTTCAAACCTCAATCAAGTCATATTATCATTTATTTTTCAGTACATGATCATGTTTATTCAAGTAAAAATCGAGATCCATGTCAAAACATTTTGAAACCTCACATGCAGAATTTTCGAATTTATTGGCAAGCTTCACGTTTTTCTGAGTTTTGATGGTTTCAGGTATTGGATCGACTCCAGGCTCCCAAGGCGGCTTGTATACATGTAGTAGGATGCATTAGGACCATGTTGGTCCATTCAAACCAGCCCCATGCTTGCTGGAAATTCAGAATGACAGCAAGTTCCCCATAAGTGCAGAAATGTGATTCGAAATTTCAGTTTTGTGTCAAGGGTTGTGGATCTGATCTTGGCTGCCCCAAGGGCCTTTAGCCATGGTTGGATCACTTCCCTAGCATGTCTAAGACGTGACTAAGTTGCCCTTTTGGTGGCTTGGTCCATGGCTCATCGGTTTTTAAATAATCAACAAGAACAGCCCCTTTCCCCATTCGGCCCTTCCATTTTTCAGCATATGGTTCGTTTCTTTTGTGGCTTGGTGTGGATCTTGGTTGGCCTATGGCCCTTAGCCACGGTTCATATCATGCTCCTAGATGTCTAGATCGTGCCATGGTCAATCAAATGGCCACTGGAACGACACAAGACATCGATCATAGCATAAACACTACACACGCATGCACGTTGCTCTCGGTTGGACCCTTCGGTTAAGATTTGGTGTGATGCGGATTGTGGCTGGCCTAGGGCCCTTAGCCATGGTTCAAATCATTCCTTGGGATGTTGGTAAGAGTCTCTGGTCGGTGGTTCACGCCCCAATGGCCGGTAGCCTCGAAAACGACACAAGGAAAAACAAGTGCGCAGCTGCTGTATTTTGACAGCAAGTATGCTGCTGTTCAGAAGCGTCGTTTGAGTTCTTGGTTGGCTTTTAGCCCATGGCCTTGGACTGGACAGTGCCTCATTGAGTTGGGAAGGTCATGTTTTTGACCGTTCGTCATTTGGATCATTTTTGAGGTCGTACGAGAATTTACGGTGCAATGTGCCAAATTGACTCTCGAAAGAGCGTTTCGTGTTTTGGCCTCCATTCCACCTAGATTTCGACCCTATCATTTTAGGAACATTATTTTATGATTTTTCAGCGTATTTTAATCATGACTATATGTCGGTTCAGTGTCGGTTCAGGTTGGCTCGGAGTCATGATTAAATGCGAAGTCATTAGGCGTCATAGTCGCATCTTTTGAACGTAAATTGCATAGTTGGTTAAGTTTAAGCTATTGCATATTTTTCATGGCACAGTTAGGTTGCAGCGAGCCTGGGAACGATCCAATCCAATCCAGTTGGTAAAATTACGGGACATTTTCATTACGCCAGTTAATTATTTTACGTGCATTAAACAGAAAATGATTGTTTTTGAGATTTATGCGATATGGCTTGTGGTTCATTCACTATGTGGGAGTGTTATTTTATACGGTCGCCAGTGACCGATCAGTTCAGTATGGTACCACCCGGTCGCCAGTGACCGGCCAGCTCAGATCAGTTTCAGCCTCCCCGGTAGCCAGTTACCGATCAGTTCAGCTTAGTGCAGTGGCCACAGGCGTAAAACATAATCTCAACAGAAAATTTTACCAGATATTTCAGTACAGGCTCCAAGGAGCAAATATTTTTACAGTGACTTCCAGTTCAGTTATGCACGTATTATAATTGCTCAGTACAGATTATTTTCAGTATGCCTCAGGACAGGATATTTTATCTCATGCATATTTTAAATTCAGATTTTTACTCGTTACCTGCGATTTATGCATGCTGAGTCTTTAGGCTCACTAGACTTGATTGTTGTAGGTACTGATGAGGCCAGGGCCGAGGGCGGGGACCAGTGAGCCAGCTTGGGTCGGCAGTAGTGGCACCCGAGGACCTCAGAGCAGCAGTTGTTATTTTCTTCGCAAACAATTTTTATCAGTTGTTGGATATTTTTAAATCGTTGTTGTTGGCAAAACTTTGATTTTCTTCCGCTGCAATATTTTGAAATATTGAACTTGATTCACCAGTGATTTTATGAATAAGGCCATTTAAGTTCTTTTAAAAAGAAAATCTTTAATTTTCCGCAAATTTCCAAGAAAAGAGTTTTAGGTCCTTCACATGCCATCATCCCAATATCTTTTCTGATTTTGGTGAATTTCTCAGGTGAGATGTCCAGCTTGATCTTTGGTGTATGAACATTTTTAGCATTGAACACCTTGAACTTCGATGACTTCTCACCTAAGTCATCTACCAGACCAGAACTTTTCAGCAAATAGCTGAGCGGAAAATCGAATACATTGGACTGCTTTGAAGATTGAACCATATTTTTCAGAATATTGAAAATGATGGTTGACCAGTTCAATCTTTTTTCGTTCATGATTGCTGTCATGACTTATAATTTCTCAAGAGCGAGGGCATCAAATGAACCTGCCTTTGCGAGAACACCCTTGGCAACAATATCTGCAAGCGGTTAGATTTCTAGTTTCAGCTATTTCTTGGATCTGACACTTTAATCTTCTTCCCATCAGCAGACAACATAGTCTGCATCTCTTGAATATCGACTGGTTTAGTCTCAGAGAAATGAGATAAACCATAAGTTGGAAGTTGAAAGAGACTGCTGAAATATTCTTTGTCCACAATCACCAGTTGATTGTTGGCGGTCATGATAATTTTGCCTTCTTCCGAAACGTTACTGTTGGCATATATTTCTTGAATCTCCTTCGGGTAGATGACTTGGGTTGCCAATCCCAAGAATTTCTTCAGTCAAGCAGAGTCAAGCTTCTGAAATACGCTCCTCACAGCTTCATCATAAACAGATAGGACTGAGTCGAAGTGAATGGCCATGGCGTTGAGAAAGAATGTTGGGATTTGGCTTCCCTTTTTTGCTTAGATGTTTTTGCAAAGAAGATTTCTTTGAGAGTTTGAATCCTTTGAGAAACTAGAATAGAGTAAAGTGAACTGAATAAGGGTGGCACGATTATTTATGTTTGTGACTCTTCAATTTTTTTGTCACGTGGCAGTCCGAGATTAATTTGAATAAATACCTGTATCTCTTCATATGTAAATATGGAATTTAGTTGATTGAACTACTTGTGACCAAGTTTCCAGCCACTAAAAATGAATAACACAATTAATGACGTAATTTTGGAAGTCATAACACTTATTGTGAAACTTCAACTGAATCGATAATCAGTTAACATATGTGATAAGATCAGTTAGGTCGAGAACTGAATGATATGTTGGAAACTAAATAAACTCAGTTTCAAACCAACTGATAGTTGTCTTATCAGTTAACCAATTTTAATTCGACGTTCCCCATAAATATATGCATTAAATATTAAATGGGATTAAAAGATCTCATCCTTTGAGAATGAACCGTCGTTGGCTGACAGAAATCTCTTCATATTCTCATGTCAAAAGTAATGACTGCGTCCTTTCGTATGGTTCTGAGTCTATATATAAGAACAAACAAGTTAGTCACAAAATCACTTTGAATATTTCAGCAGATAATACTTATCAAGGCAGTAACAAATGGATAAGGCTAGAAGTTCTCAGTAACTGGACTTAGCTGAGGAGTTCAAGCAGTCCATAGTGGCTGCGAGGAAGCTAAAGATTGAGGACAACGTCTTGGAGAAGAAGCTGTCTACCTGGAGCAAGCTCCAGGATCTGCAGTCTTTCCATGAGGAAGGACTTGTTTCCACGAGGAAACGAGTGGCAACAGAAAATAAGTATCAGCGACGAATCTGCTTTGCCGATACTGCTGACATACTTGATTGACTAACTGGAGAGAGGCAGTAGATAGGGAAATCTATATTGTAAAAGTTCAACTCTATCAATAAAAATTTATTTAGTTCAATGTTGTTTTACCTTTAATGCTTTTATATTTCTTGCACTTAATCTTGGCAAAGAATCAATAAATAAAAATATTAAACAAGTTAAGATAAATCAATCAATCCAAGAATATTTTGGAAATAAGAAAACTTAATCTCGGGTAGTGTCTTGGTGAATATGTCTTCTTCTTGTTGTTCAGTTGAAATGCATTCCAATCTGATCTCCTTCTTGAGAGAATGATCTCTGATGAAGTGATGTCTGACATCGATATGCTTTGTCCTGGAGTGAAGAACTAGATTATAGGTAATCGCAATGCTGCTTGTATTATTATAGAAGATTGATGATTTCTCTGCGACGACTCCATAAACTTTCAGTTGTTGCTGAATCCAGAGCAGTTGAGCACAACAGCTTCCAGAAACTAGGTATTCTGCTTCAGTTGTGGAAGTTTCTATGGATGTTTGATTTTTGCTGAACCAGGAGATCAGTCTTTCTCCTAGAAATTGATATGATCCAATGGTGAATTTTCTATCAAGTTTACATCCTGCATAATCTGCATCTGAATAGCCAATTAAATTGAAAGACGAGTTCTTAGCATACCATAAGCCCACATTTTGTGTGCGTTTAAGATATTTCAATATGCGTACGACAGTTAAAAAATGCGATTGTTTAGGATCTGCTTGAAATCTAGCACACATGAAAACAACGAACACAATATCAAGAAGGATAGCAGTTAGTTAAAGTAAAGAACCTACTAAACCTCTGTAAAGTGCTATCTCAAGTGATATTACCCTTTCATCTTTATCTAATTTAATTGATGCGCTCATGGGAGTATTTGTAGCCGAACATGTTTCCATGCCAAACTTCTTAAGCAGTTCATTCGTGTATTTGGTTTGACTTATAAATGTACCTATTTCCAATTGATTCACTTGCAGACCAAAAAAGAATGTTAGCTCACCCATCATACTCATCTCTAATTTTTCCTGCATTAACTTAGAAAATTTCTCGCATAATTTGGGGTTAGTTGACACAAAAATAATGTCGTCAACATAAATTTGCACAAGTAAAGTATGATCTTTCTTTGTAAATTTGAACAGTGTTTTATCGACTATTCCAACACTGAAATCATGATCAGTTAAGAATTTTGATAATGTCTCATACCAAGCTCTGGGAGATTGTTTGAGACCATACAATGCTTTGTTGAGATGAAAAACATGATCAGGAAATGAGTGATTTACAAAACCTGGTGGTTTTCAACATAGACTTCTTCTTGTAGCTGACCATTTAGGAATGCACTTTTTACATCAATCTGGTACACCTTTGAAGTTTTTGAAAGAGGTGCAGTCTAGGAATATTCTTATTGCTTCCAATCGTGCAACTGGTGCATAGTCTCATCATAATAGATTCCTTCCTCTTGCCTGTATCCTTGTGCAACGAACCTGGCTTTGTGGCGCACAACCGAACCATCTTCGTTGTTTGTTTCTATAAACCCATTTTGTAGCTATAATAGATTTTGAAAGTGGTCTTGGAACTAAAGTCCAGACATTATTATGGGTAAACCAATTCAGCGCTTCATGCATAACATTTATCAAGTTAGGATCATTTAGAGCTTCATCAGTTTTATTTGGCTCAAATTGAGAAACAAATGGAGTATACAAATAAATTAAACATTTGATTTCTAGTTCTTATCGGATCAGATGGATTTCCTATCACCAAATCTCGTGGATGTGATTTATTCCATTTGTAGTTAGAACTAGTTGGATCAATTTCAGCAACGGTTTCAGTTTGTAACTGAACATTTCTTTCAGTTTCAATTGCAGTAGTTTCAATTGGTATTTAAATATCATCGCGTTGTTCTACCAAGTGATTTTTAGGAAGTTTAACTATTTAATCCATCACTTCAGGTTCTGTTGTTTGAAGGATATTTCGATTGACGTGAACTTCTTCTTCTCTATTATCCTCCAAGATAATTTCTGTTAAGCGATCAGTTAGCTCAACTGGATCAGTTGGCTTATTAGTTAGTACATGTTCATCAAATACAACATGAATTGATTCTTCTACATTTAAAGTACGCTTATTAAACATTCTGTAAGACTTTCTAACTGAAGAATAACCAAGAAATATTCATTCTTCAGATGTAGCATCAAAATTTTTCAAGATAATTTTTGCCATTATTGTGAATAAAACATCTGCAACCAAATATTCTAAAGTAGGACACTACACTTTTCTGTCCATGACAGATTTCATACGATGTTTTCAAATGATTTTTATTGATCATTGATCTGTTCTGAGTATAACATGTAGTGTTTACTGCTTCTGCCCAAAATCTCTGAGATATACCGGAATCAGCAATCATTATTCTAGCTGCTTCTTTAAGAGTACGATTTTTTCTTTCAGCTACACCGTTTTGCTGCGGTGTTCTATTTGCTGAGAAATCATGATTAATTCCAGTATTTTCTAAAAATTTATAAAGATTTAGATTGAAAAATTCAGTCCCTCGATCATACCTTATTCTGTCAATTCCAAGTAATTTTTCATTTAAAAGTCTTTTGAAAAGCTTAATCAATTGTGCAGCAGTTTGGTCTTTTGATTTGAGAAAAATAACCCAAGTAAATCTTGAAAAATAATCAACAATTACCAAGGTGTATTTCATTATCCCTTAATTCATGACTGGTATAGAACCAAAAAGATCCACGTGCAACAGTTCTAAACATCTGGAGGAAGATTTACTACCCTTTGTTTTGAAAGAAGATCTTACTTGTTTACCAAACTGACATGATGAAAAAAATTTATCTTTTGAGAAATCAATCTTAAGCAGACCAGTTACAAGATCATGATTACTCAGATGAGCAATGGATTTGAAATTCAAGTGGTTCAACCTTTTATGCCACAACCAATTCTTAGATGAATTTGAAGCTACAAAACAAACTGGTGCATTAAGTTGATTAGTCCAAATTACCTTATAAGTATTACCACATCGATTACCAGTTATGATGATGTAATCAGTTGAGTTCTTAACTGTGCATGTGTTCTTGTTGAGTTGAACTGAAAAATTATTCACATAACTGATTAATGCTAATCAAGTTGTATTTTAGATTATCAATGAGTAGAACATCATTAATAACAATATTACCATGGATAAGCTTACCCTTACCTACGATTCTACCTTTTGAGTTGTCTCCAAAACTGATGTTTGGACAAGAATACTTGATCAGTTGGGATAGCAAATTAGAATCCCCTGAAAGAAAACATCGTGAGCATCCACTGTCCAAATACCATATTCACTCTTTTATTGATGTACCTCTCACCTACAATCACGCAATGAATAATTTTGGTACCCACATCTAATTGGGTACCAAACAGATTAGTCCCTTAGGAACCCAGACTTGGACCAGTCTGACTGAATTTACATTTGCTGTGTTTCAGATGGTTTTTTCTAGCTTTTATGTGCTTGATGTGTTGTGTGCAGATGAGACACTATGATTTTGAACCTTTTTCAACTGGTTGTTCATCCAATATCTTTTCCGAATGGCTTTATTGTTATAAGAACTGGAATAGCCACTCTTAGAGTTCTGATTTTTATAGATGAACAGTTTAGGTGACTAGCTTCACGAATCAGTTAACTCGTAGGGATGTAACCGATTCCATATTTCATAACCTTGTTCTTATCTTCAATCAGTTGCTCTACAGGTTTACTCAGTTCTAAACATTTATGTGCCATAGTTGATTTTACAAAGTGAATATACTTTCCTTTGCACATTTTCAACTTTGGCAAAGTATCATTATTAGAAGATTCATCTTGGCTATTAAAGCGTAAACCAATTTTATCAGTAACTAATTTTTGTAATTTTTGCATTTCAGTCAACGTGATTGATGACTTGTTCCAAGCTTGAATCAGATCAGTTTGTCTTGAATTTTCAAGTTTCAACTGCTGAATCATAGATTGATTCTCAATCATTTCATCTTTCTGCTTAGCAATCTCTCTTTTTAGACTCAACAGTTCAATTAATCATCAGTTTCAGTTTTATTGTCTTGGGGATCAGTTTGCTTAACTTTGGTTTTTTAAATGAGAGAACAAGCTTGTGATACTCATTAACCATGTTATGCAATGTGGAAATGAGTTCTTCTTGTGTAAAGTCAGTTGAACTGAATAAAATTCCTGCTCACTGTTTGATTCTAGTTCTATATCTAGCCATTAAGCACTTTACTTAATCTTCATCGCCGGAGCTGTTCAAGCTTTCAAATTCTGATTCATCACCATCAGTTTCTGCCCACTTTGACTTACTTTCTTCAGCTAATAAGACTTCATGCTTCTTTTTGAATGATCTCTTATCATCCTTATCTCTTCTCCTGTGCTCAATTGACTTTTTTCCCTTTTCAGCTGAATGTCGACTGTACTTATTTGGTTTAGGAGAGTCAAAAATGAAGTGTCCAGTTCTGCCACAGTTGTAGCAGGTATTTGGTTCTTCCTTAGAAATGTTCTTGTCATATTGTCTTCGAAATGAACCTTGATTCCTTCTCATGAATCTTCCAAACTTCTTGACGAACAATGACATGGCGTCATTACTCATCTGTTCTACAGATTTTTCAGCAGAACCAGTTGGTTCAAGTTTCATGGCACTGAGAGCAGCTGTAACTGGTGTTGTTGAAGGTTCTCCTACTCTTGTCTGACATTCGAATTCATAGGCTTTAAGATCGGCAAATAAGTCGTGTAATTCCACCTTGCTCGGGTTTTTAGATTTTCTCATTGCCATTGTCTTCACATCTCATTCTTTAGGAAGCCCATGAACTACTTTCAATGCAACTTCTTTATTTGAATACACTTTCCCAAGTGCATTCAGCTCGTTGATAATGCTGCTGACTCGTTCATCGTATTCATTCATTGACTCTCCAGTCTTCATCTTGATATTATCAAATTTTTGTACAACGACTGAGAGTTTGTTCTCCTTTGTTTGCTCGTTGTCTTCGCATAACTGAATCATTTTTTCCCAAATTTATTTGGTTGTTTTGCATATCTTGATCTTGCTGTATGTGATCTTGTCCAATGTTTTGTATAGAATATCTTTTGATACATTGTCTAAATTTGCTTTCCTTTTGTCTTCAGCAGTCCACTCTTCTCGTGGTTTTTCAATACGATGGGGTGCTCCATCCGTTATGGCAATAGCTATATTTGCTTTCATTATCTTCATTGGTCCGTCAGTTATGACGTACCACATATCATCATCTTGTGCAGTTAAATGAGCCTGCATTCTGATTTTCTAATCATCGAATTCTTATCTTTAGAACATAGGAAATTTATTTAAAGAAGACATGGTGATCAGATGTATGAATAGAGAGTATTCAGAAACAAGATTGAAAACCGCTCTGATACCACTTGTTAGGATCGTTTCGGAGGTTTAAAGTGTTTAGAAGGGGGGTTGAATAAACACTTCGGATTTTCAAATATTTTTCAATGAAGGTGAATCGGTTTAATGATAAACTGAATTCAAGAATCTTGTTGTCGATGTTAATCAGTTCACTAGTATAGTACGAAAATAAACTGATTGACATATTGAATACTCAAAGAATAAATGAAATAAAGAACAAAAAGATTTTACGGATGTTCGGAGACTTCAAATGCTCATACGTCATCCCTTCTATCACAAGGATATGTTTCCACTAAAAGACTTTGATTGATTACAAAAACTGTAATAACCCACTTCAGTTTGGGCTTAGACATTGTCAAACTGAAACTCTTAGTCATCTTGGCAACTTTTCTTAGCACAATTGATCTTAAAAGATCGAATACAACAACGTAATGTGCTAGTGCTTTAGCTCAGATGATAGCCTGAAAGCTATGAAATATCTCTATTAATTTTGAGTTTTTTCTTTGAGAATATCGTAATTGAACTTGTGTCTTTGAATTCAAAATTCTCTCAGAATGATTGTTCACTCTTTCTTTCTTAGTTGAACTCCTCGACTATTTATAGTATTTGCTTTCAACGGTAATATTGAATGCATTAAATGCCTCATATCCATTGATTTATCTTTTATGAATATATCAACATTCTTCTGAAAATAGTACACCGTGACATTCTGATATGCGGCGCTCCCACTATGAGTCATAGTATGCGGCGCTTCCACTATGAGTCACAGTCTACTTCACTACAAATTGTCATTTGATAGCTACGCTTCAACTGATGATGTGTCAAACTGATCATTAGTTGACTTTATCCGATCAGTTGGGCTGACTGTATAAGCGATTAGATCTAACTGATAGTTCAGTTATCTTTACAGATTTATTTAGCTTCGATTAGTTCGATTGCCTATGATTATTTAACTCATAAATTATCAGTTTGGGCAATCTCAGTTTGGGTAGTTTCAGTTCGAATAACTTCAGTTGAGCCGATCAGTTCAGCAATATTCAATCATTTAATTTGTCAAACTTAGAAATTCTGATTCTAACAAGTTTTCATATAACAATAGCTACCACAACAACATCGGTATGGCTCTGTTCGAAGCATTGTATGGTAGTGATATGAATCTGGCCGGGCATGACGTGCTATATCTGGCGATTCGAACCTTCAAAGAATTTGGCATGCATAGCAATGAAGTTGGAAGATACTTCAATGTTATTCAAGTGTAAAATTATGAAGAGGAAGCCAAAACAAGACTCCTGACCCGAGAGCTCCGCGCTAGGGCGGTAAAAAAGTCGCGCCCGAGCGGTAAAACATTACCGCCCGAGCGCATACAGTCCAGAAGACCCCGCGCCCGAGCGGTAGAAATATCGCGCCCGAGCGCGCCTGCTGCGTGAAGAAAATTCATACTTTCCTATTTTAGAGTTTTTATTATCTTGGCAAGTAGATTTCATATCTTTTTGATTTGGTATCAATATATAGACGAATTTTATTGATTGAAAACAACTTTTGTTCATTAATTGAGTTTTATAAAAAAACTTTCTTTGAGAATTCTCTCAAAACGAGCTTAAGTTTCGTATAACTTTTGTGTCGTATCAAATCAAACTTATCAAAAGATTTATCTTTTGTGGCTTTTGTCAATCGAATATCACGAGGGTTGCCAAGGAAGGGTTCTTTGGAGGTTCTCTTGAACGAGATCGTTTCTATCGTAGATGAATTGTTGCTAGACCGCGTGATCTAGAGGCGATTTTCACACCTATCAATTACTTGTTTCAAAGATCGGGAAAAATCAAAGATCTTGTGGGCGGGATCACATCAGGTAGTCATTGTCGTACTCCATTTTTTTGGGACGAAGTAGGAGAAAGACAAGTGCAAGGACCTGAATTAGTGTAACAAGCGATTGACCAAGTGGATTGATCAAGAAGAGAATTAAACTGCACAAGATCGTAAATCGAGTTCTGCGAATACCAAGCGTAGACCCATACAATTTCAGTCAGGGGAAAATATTTTCCTTAAAGTTTCACCATTACGCAGAGTGATGAGATTTGGACTCAAGAGTCAAGGGAAAATGAGCCCCAAGATTCATCGGACCTTTCGAGATTTTGGAATGTGTTGGAAAATTTGGCGTATCGATTGGCTTTACCGCCGTATCCGTGTAGCATTCATAATTTCTTTTATGAATTGTTGCTACGTCGGTATGTAGTAGATGAATCACACGTTCTTGGTCCAACAGATGTTCAACTTGAAGAAGATTTGACTTATGTGGAGCAGCCGCTTTTAATCTTAGGTAGGAAAGAGAAGAAGCTCAGAAACAAGACCATTCCACTTGTTCTAGTGCAATGGCAACGCCGAGGTACTGCAGAAACAACTTGTGAATTAGAGAGTGGTATGCGCTCAGAGTATCCACATTTGTTTTATGTTGAATCTTTGTAATCATGAGTTGTATTTTATTCAGTTGTCTGGTACTTCAGTTCTGATTTTGAGGACGAAATCTTTGTAAGGAGGGGAGGATGTAATGGCCCGAATCCTTATTTTGAATGAAGTATTATTTAAGAGATGATTAAATGGTTGTTAATTAAGCATTATTAATGAATTGATAATTCGGAATTAACCATCAAAATTAAAATGGACAATCCAATCTACTTAGATTACATTATCCCGAGAAATCTAACTAGACAAATAAGATTCTGATTCTGACACATGGCACATAAGATTGATTCGGATTTTCTGAACTAGTCCGGATGCAGCCTATAAATGGAAGCTGATTTTTTTGTTTCCTACACCGCTTTCTTCAGAGAGAGTTCTAGCCATATATATAATGTTTTCTAGTCAGTTTTTAGGACACTTTGTTATCGAGAAGTTTCGGAGATAGTATCGACTCGAGGAAGGGTCGGTGAACTGAGATCGAGACATCATCAGCGGGCTGACGACGGACGCATGTATAATCTTAAAGCCTTAAATAGTGATTTAAGGATTATTAGGGAAAACTTTGTAGCTTGTTTGGTAATTAAGGATCTGGTTTGTTAATGATTTCATTATTTTGGTATTGTCTAGGTTCAGACGAGTAAACTTTCTGTCAGATTGTTTTAGTGAGGTACGTGATGTACTAACTGAGATATACAAGAGTAGTATACACACTTATGTGCTACATATTTATCTGTTGCATGATACATGTTTTACTGCTTTGGTATATTATGTATGTCATATCATGTTGAGCTTAATATCTTTTGAGATATACCTCGTTTGTTTGGGTCTCTCAGCCCTATTATTTATTGTGGATGATGGGGGCATCGAGAGCAACAGTGTCCGCCTAGACCCGCGGGCTCTGATGACCTGGACATTGTAGGTCCACGTCTTGATGATGAGTGTGGGAGCCAAAACATGCATAGGGAAGATCAGAGAATACACACTCAGGTCCCTCTAAACTGAGCATGAGATTCTTGACTTGATCCTTGATATCTGAGCATATTGCATTTTGCATGCATCATATCAGTTTGTATACTCGTACATTCTCGTATTGGGCGATTGTCGCTCACGCCCTTGTTTTCATCTTGGGCATCCCATTCCACGGGGCAGGTCTTAGGCTGGACGGTTCGGACGGCCAGGGCAGTGGCTAGAGCAGTTGGGTTTTCTGTGGTGATCTAGTGGAGGTTTTATTTGGTTTATCGTATTCTCGTGCAATATTATGTTTTCGATATGGTCGTATTGAATGTTTAAGACTGTTGTTATTGTTCTGTTTTTGTTTGGGTTGTAAGACGATTACGTTATTTGGTTTTCGCTATGTAATTGATGTTATTTTTTTTCGTTTTGCATGCTTATTAGTCTATTTAATAGTGGCTCGGATAAGGGCGCTACACGTAGAGAGCAAAAAAAAAAGAGAAAAAAAGAGCTTGAGTGACTTTCGTTGAAGTAACTAGTGACGATTTGTGGTGATGAAACATTATTCGTTATTGTTTTCTACTAACTTTTCTTGCAGGTACACATGTATGACGATACTGTAGGTACACATGTCTGACGATAGACAAATTCGATCGTACAAGCTTGATGATGATTAAAAGTGAAGAATCAAAGCACATTGAATGATTGAAGTAGTTTAATGAAGTGTTTCATGAATACATGTAGAGTAACAAAGTATTCGAGTGCAAAATGAACTTGGAATGCAGCCCAAGACGTGCCCCAACGGCCAAAAACACGCCCCTAGTGTACCAGGCCAAGGACAGCGCGGCCTAGCAGAGAAAATTGCCCGCCCCAGCGGCCAGAAACACGCCCCTAGTATATCAGGCCGAGGAAGGCGTGCCCTAGCAGAGAAATTCCCCGCCCCAGAGAGGGCTCCAGCGGACAGAATCCTCCACACCCCCCAGCACCCGTAGTGCATAATTCTACATAGAAAACCTAAATTACGATTTTTGTTATATATTTTATATAAAAACCTTGTAAAAATTATTGAAGATTATTGAATGAATTTGTAAGTTTTAAGTCTTTTCAAAGCTTTGGCTTTGTATATAACTTTTTGTGTTTCTTAAAATCAGACTTATTAAAGCTTCATAACTTTGTGGCGTTTGTCGATTATTCTTCACTCGGATTGTCAAGGACAAGTTTTTTGAAGGTTTTTTTAGATCGATTGTTATTCCTCATGTTATTTATTACTAAACTACGTGATTTAAGGTGAATACACGTTACTTGTTTCGAAGATTAAAGATCATGGTTTAAGGAAATCCAGTTGTTAATTGAATCGAGAGCGTGACTGAGTCTAGTTTGCGTTTGCCTTTCTTGGGTAATATGATTCGCTTTATTTGGTATCAGAGCTTAGGCGCTGTTTTAAACATGTAAGCTATACTTTAATTCATCAATTTTTATTCGTCTATTTTTCGTGTTTTTCGTTTCCTTGTGCCGCAAGATTTTCGTTAGAAATCTTGTATTCTAGTTTTCGTGTGTTCGTGAATCTTGTGATTCTAGAACTTTCTTGTTGTGAACATTTGTAAAAAAAATACAAAAATATGTGCTATTATTTAGCATTGAAATTTTGTTCTTGTTTCTTTGTAAGTCTTATTCAAGTGTCAGTCCACACACAAAGAAAAAAGATACATTTCAAATTTCTTGTTTTGCTCAGTCCAAGTGAGGCAGTTGCAAATGTCCACGAGAAGTGAAGGACAAATTTTTTGAAGGTTTTTTTGAGATCGATTGTTATTCCTCATGTTATCTATTACTAAAATGCACGATTTAGGGTGAATACACATTACTTGTTTTAGAAGATTAAAGATCGGGGGTTAAGGAAATCCCGTTGTTAATTGAATCGAGAGATTGACTGAGTCTAGTTTGCGTTTAATTTTCTTGGGTAATAGTATTCACATTATTTGGTATCAGAGCTTAGGCGCTGTTCGAAACATGTAAGCTATAATTTAATTTACCAATTTTTATTCGTCTATTTTTTGTGTTCTTCATTTCCTTGTGTTGCAAGATTTTTGTAGAAATCTTTTATTCTAGTTTTCGTTTGTTCGTGAATCTTGTGATTCTAGAACTTTCTTGTTGTGAACATTTGTAACAAAAAATACAAAAATAAAAAATTGCGCTATTATTTAGCATTGAAATTTTGTTCTTGTCTCTTTGTGAGACTTATTCAAGTGTCAGTCCACACAAAGAAAAAAGCTATATTTCAAATTTCTTGGCTTTGCTAAGTCCAAGTGAGGCAGTTGTAAGTGTCCCCGAGTTGAATCCGAAAGTTTGATATAAATAAAAAGTTTAAGCGCAACTTCGAGAGAACTCTCAAATTAGAGTGAATAATTGAGTGCGAGCGTTTATTCATTGGAGTGACTAGTGAGTATTCTTGGAGAGAAAAAAAGGGAAAAAAAAGAGTTTGAGTGAATTTCGTTGAAGTGACTAGTGAGGATTTGTGGTCAGGAAACATTATTCGTTATTGTTTTCTACTAACGTTTCTTGTAGGTACACATGTCTGATGCTAGACAAATTAAAACAATGTTTGGAGAGTTGGATAGAATGTGGAAAATGAGTTTAGGCCTTTACGTGAGAAGTATATGCGGTGCGAAGAAGAGGAGTTGTGTGATAGGTAATGAGAATAGGCGAGGTGATAAAGCTAAAGGGAGTAGAGCGTTGTGCTTGAATATGGATGATGGTAGGCAACGTGATGAGAGTCATAAACATAGGAGTCAGGGATAGTATAGGAGGAGTGATGTAAAGATGATATTTCCATCTTTTCGTGGGAGAGCCGATCCAAAGGAATATTTTGAATGGGAGGATATGATGAAGTGTATCTTTGAGGTACATGATTATACGAAAGTTATGAAGGTAAAACAAGCTTGTAGCGAGTTTATTGACTATGCTATTATTTGGTGGGATAAATTTGTGTTGGGCAGGAGACAATGTGGAGAGGATCCTATATTCACGTGGGATGAGTTGAAAATGGTGATGAGGAAATGGTTTATTCATAATCACTATGATATGAGGGTTAGTAGGAGAAGTGAGCGTGACTTGCATAAAGAGTTGTTGGCATCCACATGGAGGTTGAGCATGGAGGAAAATGTCGTGTCTAGGCCAATGAATGATTCAAATCATGAGGCTACCAAGCCTAAGTATCAAGGTACATATGAAATTGTCAATACTTGAACTTGTGATATTATTTATTGTTGGTGTCTAGATGTAGTACATGACATTAGTCAATGTCCAAGTGAGGCTGTGACAATGATTGGTTCTCAAGTGGAGCTTGAACCCATAGTCCTAGTTGATTGTAGATCCAATGTTGAAATTGAGCTTGACTCTACAATTAAATTAGAGGTTGAATCAAAATTTGAGGTTGATCTTGAATCTTGATTGGAGGTTGTGGTTTTAGTTGAACCTGAATGTGAAGTTGAGGTTGAGAACGTTGATGGTGATGGAAATCCACTTGTTAACTATTCGAGTGTCATTGAACAATATACTATGGAAAGATAATAATTAGGTGATGATGAAGTTTCTAATAATTTTTCAACTATGGAGAAGGAGAACATGCAAAGTGAAACTTTGGTTTGTGAATGTGTTGAGAAAAAAATGTATATCTTTTGCACAATTGAATCCAAAGGTAGTTTTTGAGGATTAATTGAAATTTATTGAAGTGAGTGAAAAATATTGTGAAATGGCCAAAAGAAAGAGTGGACAAAGAGTGAGGTGACCATAAAGAGAAAAAAAGATGAAAAAATGAGATGAAAGAAAAAGAAAAAGATGCCAAATGAAAAAAAAAACTTGATAGACCAAAAGAGTGAGATTGAGCTAGAGTTGGTTTTGCATAAACCCTTTAAAGTACCTTTGTACAAAAATTTTTATTCTCATTGAGATGATAGAGCAAGTTCAATCCCGAGCGTTGTTAGTTCTTTTTTGCAAGATTCTGGAGATGTCACTATGGGCAAGCAAGAAAGTGTTGACGGTTGGAAAATGTAATGGCTTGATCCATATGAAGTCAAGGGCAATCAAGGTGAGGTAAGAGTAGCTGCCAACATAACGACTATGATGTATGACTTACTTCCTTACCTTAACTTCGTGATTTTTTGTTTCCAAGAGTTTGGATAATGGGTTGCCAATGTGATAGTTGAGAGACATGATTTAAATTTGAATATCATCTCTAATCTTTACGAATGCGAGAGCCGTGAGAAGTCGCATGCGGTAAGCTTGACTGTTGGTAATCTTGATTTGTCACAAGTTTTCAAATGGATAAGACTTAGTCTTAGTAGTAGCAATAAATTGTATGCATTCGCTTTGAATTCTTGTGACGTGTTAAAAAATTGTATGGATGGTACGAATGGCATGACCAAGTTGCATGATTATTATTTGTTTGGTGATGGTTGTAAAGAATGCATGGATGAATATGATAATTATTTTGTTCATTATGGTTATTGTCTAAAGGGTATAAAATTGTCAGTCTATATTCATTACATGAGCTAGTTGATAGTGAGGCGTATTGTTGTGATTTTATTATTGATATAATGCATGATTATATGTGTTTGTTGCATATGAAGAGAAATGTTAGTGTGATTGTGATAGGTGCACTGTATATAGGAAAATGACATCTAGGCTTGATTCTTATGTGTTGCATGAGCTAAATATTATTCCTAGTGAACTATGGCCGTACGCGTGTATGAATTTTATTTTGGTGATAACTGGGTCTAAGAAGTGGAGGAATATGATATTTGTGATACTTAATGATATTTTATCATTTGATATTTGGTGTATGGTGAAGTTGATGTTTACATGATGAAGGCAACCTTGGAGTTAGGGTTCCAAGAGGTGATGGAGCACGTGGCCGATAGCACCTACACACTAGAGCTGAGAGGTAAGCATGTTGATAATATAATCTTTTTTATTACTAACTTGCTTCGTTTTGTGTAGGTAGCGAAGATTTGAGGACAAATATTTTTGAAGAGTTGGAGTATGATATGGATCTGACCGGGAATGATGTGCTAAACTTTCATACGAGATTCAAATAGCTATGTTGTCTCGATCGTACAAGCTTGATGATGATTAAAGGTGAGGAATCAAGCACATTTGAACGATTGAAGGAGTTCAATGAAGTGTTTTATGAAGACGTTTATAATAACAAAGTATTTGAGTGCAAAGTGACTTCGAAAGGCAGCCATGACGCGCCCCAGTTGCTAGAAACACATAGCGTGTCCCAGCGGATGAAAATCCTCAACCCAGAAGAGAAAAATCCCCACCCCAGCGTGCCTCTTTACGAGAACAGCTTGCTCCAGTGGACATAATTCCCCGCCCCAGTGCACTGCAGTGCAGAACATTATTGAAGATTATTGAATGAATTAGTGAGTTTATTTCTTTTCAAAGCTTTGGCTTTGTATACACGCATGAGCTTCATAATTTTGTGGCGTTTGTCGATTGTTCTCCACTCGGATTATCAAGTACAAGTTCTTTGCCGGTTTTTTTGAGATCGATTGTTATTCCTCATGTTATTTATTACTAAACCGTGTGATTTAGGGGTGAATACACGTTACTTATTTTCAAATATTAAAGATCATGGGTTAAAAAAATCTTGTTGTTCATTGAATCGAGGGGACGAAGGTCTAGTTCGCCTTTGCCATTCTTGGGTAACCAGATCTGCATTTGAAACGTCTCTAACTTGTTTTTCTTTAAAATGTACTAGAATTTTTTTATATACTTCTAGCACCATTTAAATAAACTCACCATCTATTTTACCCAAAACTCATGCTGCAGTAAAATTTGTAAAATTGTAAACTAAAAAAAACCTTAAGCTAGCATTTTTCAAAAGTAGCATAAACGTCATCAATCCTCTCAAAAATCACTCTTACTTCAAAAAATCATGAATATCTTTAAAGTAATGTAAAATCAATATCTGTGGGGAAAAACTAGCAATGCATAAGTCCTCGGGTTAATGTACCATCCGCCCAGTCAGTTCAGTCATCCGACCCTCCTGTCTCAACAGTCAAATCCTCACATGTATCATTCACACCTAGTGAGTCTATTGACTCAGAAAGTTTTAACAATAATAACAAGTAATACGTATATATTCACATGTAACAGTGAAAACACTCTTAATAAAAATAGCTTTTTCATGAACATGCATAAACTTAAATATTTTCTTTCATCATATACTTTACCTTTCATCATATACTTTACTTTTCATCATAAACATAT
Organism: Primulina tabacum; assembly: GCF_025594145.1. NCBI lineage: Eukaryota > Viridiplantae > Streptophyta > Magnoliopsida > Lamiales > Gesneriaceae > Primulina > Primulina tabacum. Next base: position 17,617,899 of record NC_134562.1, on the reverse strand, counting down.
ACATATACATTTCTTTTTGGGATGAAATCCGTTCGTTAATTGTGACCATCCTTTCTTCTTTCGGTCGATTGATCAATCTCAACTGTAACCATGGTACCAGGCAGCGGGAAACATCAACCACTTTTATGTTCTATGCCTTGGCTTATAGTTGAGGGGGACACCAGCTACCACTTTTCCGTTACTGGGCCTTGACTTATAGAAATTCGGTGTTGAGTTCCCATGGGGCTTAGTCCCGTAAATAGGTTCCACCTGGGCTTAGTCCCTCACGAATCCCCATTTTTTACCGTCACAACTAAGTCACTTCATTCAAAACATTTTTCATCGTTTCCATCACTTCATAAAAATACATGCATAAATATCATTTTCTTTAAAACGAAGCATGCAACACGTCTTTTAGTATTTATCATTTTTTCATCAAAACTCAATAACCTTTCAAAATAAACATTTTAAAATTTATTACAGCATTCAGGGCACTGCCAGGACTCCTAATATTTTTCAGGCGTAAAATGACTCTTTTACCCATAAAACCCTAACTTTCTCATTTTACCCCTAGACCTTAAAACTTCGACCCGAATCCATCCAAACTTACCATAAAACCTTTGTTGGAACTTTTCAAGTTAGCAATCTTGATTTCGATGATGAAAAAACTTGTTAATTGTGTTCCTAATAATCTACCTTAGTGTGCAGCATCTAGGATCACTCACGAGATGTTTACATCGCAAAATGAAGACCCAACTGATCGCACAAAATGTATCAGTCTAACTGATTACGTCAATTGAGCAGTCCAACTGATTGTCCAGTTGATAGGTGGTTCAGCAGGAGAACCTCAGAAGCCTGGCCAGCCGAAGGAGTGTTCAACTGATGAAGAAACCCTGCTGATGAGTCCAACATAACATGTAAGGTCCAGGCCAACACGAAATATTTTTCGGGAGTGTATTTAAGTTTAACGAGCCAACTTTTAAACTCATTGGGCTTAAATATTCTTTTAAACCTTTAATTAGAAAGGTTAGAGCCCATTAATCTTTTTAATTAGTATAACATTTAAACCTATTCAACCCCTTAACCTCCCGTAACCCCCACAACCGATATTTACCCTTCTCTCAGTCATCACCCTCGGTTTCAGAGCTTTGCAGTTGAAAGAATCGGCTTCCTTCTTGTTCTTGCAAAGAAAGCTCCATCCGGGTCTCCATTGTATCGTTCTTGTTCTTCAATCGTTAAGGCACGCATTCGTATCATTCTATATGCGTCATACACGTTGTATACATGCTGTAATATGTTTATTTATTTGTGAAACTCCCGATCCAAGCGTGAGTATGTATGGCTTTCGATTTTTTTCAATGTTTCTTGCATCCTTTTCGTTTGTACTCACGTTTTTCTTAATTGAGGTGCAAGGGGCTGTGGCTTGGGGCTATTCAAGGTCTGATGGTAGTGTCACGATGGAGTCTTGGAGTGAAAATGGTTTGGTGCTGCTGTAGGAGGAGAGATCGAGAGGTGATGTCTTGGGTTTTGTTCGGTTTGGCATGATTGAAAGGTTCGGAGGTGCTGCGATGCATGGGCTCGAACCAAGCTGGGTTTCAGACCTTGTAGAGTCTAGTAAGATGCTAGGAATGAGCCATGAGTGTTTGGTCGAAGGGGGAGCTCGATCCTTGGTAGTCTAGCGTGAATCGTGAATAGAGATGCTAGTTTCGGGTGGGTTCTGCACGTGTCTGGTGTAGCAATCTTAGGCATCGGTTAGCCTTGGTTTAGAAGGGTCTTTAGAGTCCTAATGGGGTGCCTTAAAGGCCGTACATGTGGGGGCTTAAAAGGGGACCGAATGGTAAAGAAATGGGGGCCATGTGTTGTATTAGGATTAGAAATATGGGGTTGGCCAAGAATGTTATTCACTTGCTGGACCATCAGCCGTAGGTGCAAGGGCTTGAGGATACAATTTTAGGATCATTATAGTGTTTTTAAAATATGATAAAAAGTTTGGAAAGTTTTGGTCCGATTCGAGTTAAAACCGGGACCTCGGTCCAAGTTTTAAAACGAATCGGTTAGGTTGTAAAATGGGCTCAAATTTATGTCTAGGAATGCTTTTGAAAATGTTTTGGGACATTTTAAGGAGTTTGGTAAGCTTCGGGTAAATTTTAGAGGTCCGGGGTTGAAACGTTAAATTTTGGGTTTCTAGAGGCAAAATGGTGTAAAATGGGCTCGTATTTATGTCTAGGAATGCTTTTGAAAATGTTTTGGGACATTTTAAGGAGTTTGGTAAGCTTCTGGTAAATTTTAGAGGTCCAGGGTTGAAACGTTAAATTTTGCCTTCCTAGGGGCAAAATGGTCATTTTGCACCCGGGTGAGATTTTGGTCCTGGCAGCGCCCTGAGCACAAATTCATGATATTTTAAATGTTTATGCATCACGTTTATGATTTTTACGCTATTATAATAATTATGGTGCATGCTTGGTTTAAAGAAAAAATTATGTATATGCATGCTTTTATTTAAGTGATGAACATGATGACACGTTTTGAAGGAAGTGATTTAGTTGTGACTAACACGATGACATGAAAGGCCCAGACTCAGTGGACGGGTAATGCCGTCGCTGATGATCCTCGCCGTCGGATACCACGGTTACACGTAGATGGATCCATCGACTGACATGATGACATGATGATACGAAAGTCACAGCTAATGAACGGAATTCAAATTAAGAAATTTAACACATATATGCTGACACGATTTTACATGCCATGATTTTACCATATTTTGACAGGACAAGATTATGTATACAATTTTTACTGCTGACATGAAATGTATGTTCATTATGCTATTTTTCACTGTTGTGTGCCTGTATATGTACTCGTTATTTCCTGGTACAGGCGTGTTAAGTCTTTAGACTCACTAGGCGTGTGTGATGCAGGTGAGCTAGATCCGGAGGAGGCTGGAGGTGCTGGACTCTGAGTCAGCGGACCTGGTGGGCGACACGACCCGAGGCTCTTTGAGTTTCCGCACTTATACGATTTTATGTTTTGGAGAGGACACGATGATTTTTACGCTGTTTCATTTACAGTTTATGATAGGATTTTTACCCATATTTACTCCGTAAATTTTTGGTAATTAATTATGTTAACTTTTAAATGATGTTTTTAATTAGGATTGCGTGCATGCGATTTATTTAAATGTTATTTTCATCATGAGAGCTTTAAAAAAATATTTCCGCATTTTAAAACGAGTAGACGTTTCAGAACAAGTGTGAAATCAGTTCAACTGACGAGTCAACTGATTTCACCAGCCCAATTGAAAGATCAGTTCAACTGACCATTTCGAAGCATCAGTCATAATCTTTCAGTTATGGATGAAGACAAAACTCTTTCAAGTAGAATCCAGCTGTACGTGAAGGTACAAAGCCATTATCCAGTCAAAGGACATTAATGGACGTTGCATCAGAGCATTAAAGACAAAACGTTTCAGAAGGGCAGTCAAAAAGTCGAGAACAAAGTCCAAGAAACGAATTCAAGATGCAACATATACAACGTATGAGTCTCACTGTACGATCAGTTTTTCCTCCTATATAAAGAGAAGATCAGTAAAGACTCAATATACACAACAACAAGAAGAAGAATAAGAAGTGAAAAAGCTTTTGAGCATATACGAGAGAAAAGAAAGGGCATGCTATTTTCACATTAGCTTTCAGAAGCAATCAGCCCAGAGGGAACTCTTTACAGTTATATCAGCATAAATTAGAAGCTTATTTCCCTTAGTGTGTGAGAACATCCTTGTTCAGTTCTCATACACAAACACTCTCATTCAGTCAAATACACTCTTGCACAAAGACGTTAAACTTGTGTATGTAGTCTTTCTCACATAGACATTAAAGAAGTGTTGACTTGAAGGTGCTACCTTCAGTCTAGTCTAGGAGTTCAGTTTAGGCAGTGGTGTAAGTCCTAACTGAGTGTGTTTGTACAAAGAGTTGTATAAATCAAAGTCTTCTAGTGGATCCTACCCGAGGCGGTAGAAGGGGTGACGTAGGAGCAGTTGAAGTCTCCGAACATCCATAAAACATATCTTGTGTATTTAACTGTTTAATTATAGTTTTCAAAATGTTTGGATCAGTTAGAGTATCCGTCAGTTCAGTTGTCACCATAACTGAACCGATGAATGCAAAAACTAATCTGTCCCTTTTTGGTTATTCAGTTTACCTAAGATAAAATGTTCTCTAATATAACAGTCTTCTTCACGAAGGATCACTTCGAGTTTCTTCCGCTTTGTTTTAAACTAAATTCGATTTAATTCATCGGTGTTAATATTCTTAGAACACGAGCTATTGCAGATCATTGGAGAATACTTTGTTTGAAACATCCCAAAGATGCCCAGCAAATGATCCTTCAATTGGTATCAAAGCAAGGTTGTTCTAAGAAGAACATTTGAAGAAAACTATGTTTTAAAACTCTACTTTAAAAATAATGTTAAAATCTATTTAAAAGTATTCATACTCTTTTCAAAACTATTTGAAAATATTTATATGTCGCTCTTTAGTAAAGAGTTGAGAGGATTGGCTCTGCGACTAATATTGTAGCCACTTCTTTAGACTCTTTACTTAGGGGTTTTAATCAGCCTGCAGGAGATTGAGAATCATCTGCAAAGATGCATAGCTAAATTGCTCCTTGAACAAGTCTTCATTTGCAAGCTTATCAGGTCAGCTGTTCTTCAGACGAAACTCATTCATGCTGGGACGTTGGATGATTAAATCACCAGCTGCATTCCAGTTGAGCCTAGTCAGAGTCTTCTCGACCAGTTAGTCTGCGAAGAAGTCAAGTTAAAGCAGTTTAACTCGTTTCTCTAGCAAAATGAACTCACAACCGATGAAGCAGTTCAAGCAGTCAAACAGTCAAGCAACCAGTTGATGGTATTTCCAGTTCTGTCGCATAAACCAACTGATATCTGATGTCGTTTAATATATGCTACTATTGTAGTAATTTGTCTTGTTCAACTGATGTATGTACTCAGATGTAAATACAAAAAAATTTATTTAAATAAAGAATATATTTGTTCAGCTGTGTTTCATTGTGACTGGATGGATATTTCCAAATCTCTTGTCTATATTGCTTGAATGATTATAATCTCTGAGTGAATGACTATATAAATATATTTGAGATACGGGTTTTATTCAGTTTATGAGGAGGAGCTTTCTGTTTTTCTCAAACTAAAAGTATTATCAATCAGTGTTAAAACTAAATTGCTTAGAAAAATTCTTTCTTTTTTATCAACTGAAAAGCAGTTTCTTAATTCTGTCCATCTCTCTTAAGATTTTTGTTTTTAATTCAGTTTTGAAGAGAGTTTTTGTTTGTTTTTCGAAATTTCCTTAAATTCAGTTATAAAGGGGGAGCCTTTAATGATGTTTAAATTTACTAACCCTTGAACTGAATATATTGCGTTAAACTGCTCAGATTTTGTAATCATAAAAAAGGGGAGATTGTTGGAACTTTTCAAGTTCGCAATCTGATTTTGATGATAACAAAACTTGTTAATTGTGTTACTAATGATCTACCTTAGTGTGCAGCATCTTGGATCACTCACGAGTTATTTACATCGCAAAACTGAAGACCCAACTGGTCGCACAAAATGAATCAGTCTAACTGATTACGTCAATTGAGCAGTCCAGATGATTGTCCAGTTGATAGGTGGTTCAGCAGGAGAACCACAGAAGCCTGGCCAGCCGAAGGAATGTTCAACTGATGAAAAAACCCAGCTCGTCAGTCCAACTGAACAAGTGTGAAATCAGTTCAACTGACGAGTCAACTGATTTCACCAGCCCAACTGAAAGATCAGTTCAACTGACCAGTTCGAAGCATCAGTCATAATCTTTCAGTTATGGATGAAGACGAAACTCTTTCAAGTGGAATCCAGCTGTAAGTGAAGGTACAAAGCCATTATCCAGTCAAAGGACATTAATGGACGTTGCATCAGAGCATTAAAGACAAAACGTTTCAGAAGGGCAGTCAAAAAGTCGAGACACAAAGTCCAAGAAACGAATTCAAGATGCAACATATACAACGTATGAGTCTCACATTACGATCAGTTTTTCCTCCTATATAAAGAGAAGATCAGTAAAGACTCAATATACACAACAACAAGAAGAAGAATAAGAAGTGAAAAAGCTTTTGAGCATATACGAGAGAAAAGAAAGGGCACGCTATTTTCACATCAGCTTTCAGAAGCAATCAGCCCAGAGGGAACTCTTTACAGTTATTTCAGCTTAGATTAGAAGCTTATTTTCCTCAGTGTGTGAGAACATCCTTGTTCAGTTCTCACACACAAACACTCTCATTCACTCAAATACAGTATTGCACAAAGACGTTAAACTCGTGTATGTAGTCTTTCTCACATAGACATTAAAGAAGTGTTGACTTGAAGGTGCTGCCTTCAGTCTAGTCTAGGAGTTCAGTTTAGGCAGTGGTGTAAGTCCTAGCTGAGTGGGTTTGTACAAAGAGTTGTATAAATCAAAGTCTTCTAGTGGATCCTACCCGAGACGTAGGAGCAGGTGAAGTCTTCTAACATTCATAAACATATCTTGTGTATTTAACTGTTTAACTATTGTTTTCAATCTGTTTGGATCAGTTAGAGTATCCATTAGTTCAGTTGTCACCATAATTGAACTGATGAATGAAAAAACTAATCTTTTACTTTTCGGTTATTCAGTTTACATAAGATAAAATATTCTCTAATATAAGAGTCTTCTTCACGAAGGATTACTTCGAGTTTCTTCCGCTTGGTTTTAAACCAAACTCGATTTAATTCATCGGTGTTAATATTCTTAGATCACGAGATATTGCAGCTCATTGGAGAATACTTTGTTTGAAGCATCCCAAAGATGCCCAGAAAACGATCCTTCAACCTTAAAACACACCCATAAATATTTCTTAGTCGTAAATTTAAGCCCCTTGACTGAATTTGTAATTCGTTTTAAAACTTGAACCGAAGTCCAGGTTTTAAAGCGAATAACCTCGAATTTTAACCAAATGTTACCAAACTTTCAACATATCTTCCTAACACCTGCCCAAACCCTTTTCAACCCAATTCAAGCCATTTAGAACCATCGAAAATTCCTATACACTTGCTGTAAATTTTTGCACCTCACGATGAAAACCTTAGCCCAACAAATCCCAAGCTCGTTCGATCCTAGCCCCAAACCGACAATATCAGACCCTAACCAACCACCCTAAGACCTAGACCGAAGCCAAATTGGACCCAAACGTGCATGGTTTCCCTATCTTGCGCGCGGCCATGGCTAGGTTGTGCCCTAGCCGTGCACGTACCCCTCCTAGCCTCTTCAGCCGTTCGTGGACGACCATGGCTCGATACTAGGACACTCACGATCTCCGCCCCTTGCCTGGAAAGCACCCTGACGGCCTCTCTTTCTTTTTCTCCCAATCGCGTGCCCTACTTCCCTTGTAAAGCCCCAGGTTTCGAACAGCACTTGCCCTTTCCTTTCCAACCTTGTATCGTGCCTCTAAGGGTCCCTAAACCCTTTGAAAATTGACTCTTATAATAGCCTTAACCTGGCAGCCCATTTGTGCATCAATATTATTAATTTTTAAGGCATGAAAATCTGACATGTATAATTCATAAAACGAAAATATAAAGACGGATATCATATTTTTCATGCAAACATGTATATTCACACATATTTTGGTATGGACGATGAGAAAATAAGGAATAAGACGTGCCTTTACGTGATTCACGCACGAAAATTCAACTCTCGACGCGAAGGAACGTTGGTGGAGAGACGGGGAAGCCTTGCTACGAATTTTCCTTCAAAAACCGACGTGAATTGCCCCTTGAACGTGTGTGTGTGTGTGTTTTGCTAAGGAGAAAACCACAGGATTCTAGTGCTTTGAGCATGAATAGGGTTTGAAAACTCAATCTTTTGATATAACTAATATGGTAGCTAATTAAGCTCAATAACCCTTGAAACGTCCACTACTCGTTTTTTTTAAAATATACTAGAATTTTTTTTCTTGTCCAACTATTCTTCCGAATCCATACCTATATATAAATATATTTAAAAATACTTTTGCACTATTTAAAAAAAAACCAACCAACTATTATTTGAAAATCCAAAGGAAAGTAATTCGAAACATAAAATCGTCAATGTTTACCAAGCCTAAACTTAGCAAAATTTCAAAATAAACTAACTCTAACATCCTCTCAAAAACCTCTCAAAAGCATCATAAAAGTCATAAAATCTTTAACGTAAACTTAAATCATTAACTTAATTTAAATGCCGAAAAATAGCACTGGTCCTCGGTGTAACGTACCGTATTTTGAACTACTTGAAATTTGCGGAAAAATTTAAAATTTTCTTAAATATAAAATAAACTTTCAAATTTGCATTAAAATAACTTGCTCGTCTAAAAATATTTGCAATAAAAACAATCAAAACCAAGTTTTCCAAAAGTAATAATCGTTTAAACATCATAAACCACTTAATGAAAATCAGAGTATTTTAAGCTTTCATAAATTCTTAAAAACATGGCGGTCCTCGGGTTTAGCCTCCCGCTCAGTCCAAGCCAGCTCACTGGTCCTCACCCCTCGTCTCCTCAAATGCATCCTCACCTGCATCGATCAAGTCTAGTGAGTCTAAAGACTCAACACGTATAAATTGAAAGTAACGATTAATACGTAATAAAACCACATGCATCTTTAAAATAGAGCGTACATACTTGAAACTTGAACTTACACTTAAACTTGAACATACATACATAACATAAGCGTGCCATCAACATAAAACTTTTATTACACATGCTTGCATACTTGTACATACTTGAACATACATAACTTCATCATTTTGCGTAGAGGCATGTTTCAAAGCAAGTGACCCATACATAAATACGCCTGATCAGACTAAACCACAATACAGGGCCGACAGAGAAAATCCACTGTCACATACATGAGATCCCCGTTCATGCTTTAACGGGTGAATTGGTCCCTGGTCATTCTTTACCGCTTTCCATTCCTGATCTAAACCCGTTCATGCTTTAACGGGGTGGAGAGGTCCTCGGCCACGTTAACCGACTTCCAAAACCATTCGTAAATTGGTCACATGACATTTAGCATACCTCAAAAATAAAATATTTTCTCATTTGCACATCGAACATACTTACTTGGCATTGAGAGATTCGTTGGATCTCGCTTGGGGCCACTGCTGCACATACTAACATGAGTTCAAACCCTTATCTTTCACAACTTAAACGTAGGTACTCGTGCTCACTACCGAAGTAAATAAATAGCTTGTGACATTCTAGATCATTCGGGACTTGATCTCGTTTAATCGTACTAAACCATGATATAGAACCCCAAAACCAATCCTATGTTTTATATTCATAACCACAAAACAAAGCCTATATTTTATATTCAAATTTAATTTTTTTTAAAGAGTGGGGTACACAGACCCCGTGTAGGGGTCTGTGTACGGGTCCAGGTAGGGACTGAAATTTCGTATTTTTGAAGGAAAAAGGACACGGACTCCGTCTCGGGGTCCTGGAAGGGGTCCGGGTAGCCTCTGTATTTGAAAATTCACGAAAATTTACTAACTTAACCATTCACCCTTTCAATCCAAGCCTAAGAACCATGAACCAACACCTCGAGACTCATCCTAGAATGCTATTACATTGATTCAAACCCGTACAAACACCCCAAACGCCCCCAAGCATCGACAAGCAACTTCAATACAACAATAACCCGTAATTTAAACATCGTTTCGCTTCCTACGACTTCTATTATATCTCAAGCCAATCCCGACCCAAACAAACCACCAAATAACACCTAAATACCTTCCATAACATATCTAAATGCAGTAGCACAAGCCCGGCGATGCCCAACGAAGCCTGCAACAAATAACTTCAAGAACATGTCAAGAACACATTTTCATAAAAGTCGCAGTTTGAGTAATCCCACGAAAACAATCATAACTCACTCATTTCTTATCCAAATATTTCAAATTTTATATCAAATCGAAGGTATCAAAAAGTTCTACGTTTCATATGTTGAATTTTTTTCCAGAAAACCGACCAAAAATCACAGTACTTAAAAAGACAGCAAATTCGAGTTTTCAGATCCAAAAACCGTTTCAAAAGTAATCCAACCATATTTGCTCAAACTCTTACATAACATACACATGATTTTCATACAACAAACATTAAAATATTTACTATGACAAGATCGATGCAGAAACGAAAGAATATACATGCCTTTAAATCTTTAACGTTACCAAAACGACGACTCCGACGCGGGAAGGAAGTGAGGGTTGATCCGGGACGAACGTGGAACGATTTTCTTTGAAGAAAAGTAACAAAATTTTCTGAATTCCTTAAAGAGGGAGGGGCGGCTGCTACTAAGACTTAGAACCCTAATTTTCTCTCAAAATATGAAGTGGAACAAACATAATGAAGTGTGTGTGTGTGTAAGTCGTGTATAGGTGTGTGTAAAAGTGTGTGTGTGCGTGAGTTTTGTGTTTAATTAGGGAATTAAATGGCTTAATTACACAATTAACCATATTAATTAAAAATGATAATAAAAAGGCTAATTAAAAAATGTTAATTCTCACTACAAGCCATGTCCCCTAATTTAAAATAAAATGCAAAGTTGCTAAACTTTAAAAGTTTTAAAGTCCTAAAATCATTAAATAAATAAATTAGGCTTTTAAAATGCTAAAACCAAGTAAATCATTTAAAATGCCTCATTCTTAACTTAAAATAAAATACCGCATTTTGAAATTACCAAAAATCGTCATCGGTCTCTCCTCCTCGATCCCGCATCGAATAAATGCTTGAAACATGAAACTCGAGAAAATATTTTAGCGTGCATCACATAAACATAAATAATTTAAAATAATGCAATTTAATTAGGTCATGCCTCGCTATAAACCATTTTAAACTTAAATAAATAATTTAACAATTAAATAAATGCATGAGTTTTACGTGTACTAATTTTTGGGCTCTACACTCAGGTTGTGTGCACCTTCAGTCCAACAAGATCAACCATCAAGTCTCTCATTAACATCAACATCATGCTCACCTGCATCAATCACACCTAGTGAGTCTATTGACTCAGCAAACCTTAACAATGATAACATGTAATACATATACAATCACATGCACCGGTGAAAATAATTTTACTTAAAATATCTTTTCTTGAACATGCATAAACTTAAACATTTTATTTCATCATATAATATCATATTTTCTTTCATCATATATGTATACGTTTTCTTTTTATTGAATTCGGATCGTTAATTTTAACTTTCGTATCAGCTGAAGGTCGATGGATCCATCTACGTGTAACCACAGTACTGGGCGACGGGGCCATCAGCGACACTCTCACCGGTCAACTGAGCCTTGGCCTTACATATCATCATATCATCATATCATGTTGATGTAAATACAATCTTCGAGCTCCTTCTAGGACCTTCTCCCGTACACAGGCTCCATCTGGGGCCTTTTCCCTCAAGATATCTCCAATCATAATATCGTACATCGTATTAGTCACAATCATTTTACCTCCTCCAACGTTTCATATTTTCATCACTTATAAAAATTCATGTATATATATATAAATAATTTTTCTTAAACCAAACATACATCATAAAATTTCATAAAAAATTAAAATAAGCATTTTAACATTATTTAAAGCATTCAGGGTACTACCAGGACGCCTAACCATTTTTAGGTGTAAAATGACCATTTTACCCCTAGTAGAATATTTTCTCGTATTCATCCCTAGACCTCGGAACGACGTCCAAAATCATTCCAAACTTAACCGATTACCTTAAAACACTCCCTTAAATATTCCATAGGCTTAAAATTTAGGTTTTCGATAATTTCCTCGATCCGTTTTTAAACTTAGATGTACCTTCCGGTTTTGACTTGTATTGACTTGAAACTTAACCATAATTGAACCAAAGCTTAATAACACCTACATAAACCATATTCAATCCAAACCAAGACAATTTAGATCCTCGAAACAGCCTAGAACACCATCTGAATTTCAGCCTCTATTTTTAATTTTTCTGAAACCCTAGTTCACATGCATACACCCTTCGACCCTATCTTTCTAGCAACAAGACCAGCCCCTTGTTGACCACCCTAGGACCCTACTGGACCCTACTGGACCGATCCTAAAGGACCTAGAAGCCCAGCCTCTCAAACCCGATCATCATTGCATGCACATTGTTTCCTCACTTCACACGGTCGTCCTTGCCGTGGAACCAAACCTCGTGCCGCCATCTTGGGACCATTGTGCAGCCCTATTGGGTCTCCTAGTCATGTTCTAACAGTAACTAGAAACCGTGACCAACAAGGACTCCTAGCCGAAGAGTCTTGCCTCCAAAAATTCTAATTTTCGTGCAATCTAGATACCCTCCATTTCCAGTCCTTGTGAAACATTGTCTAGGCCATTAAACCCTCTAAAATATGTCCCTTTCCATATCTCATGCATCATTAACACAAGTTTTGGATCATGAAATCATGAATTTTTGAGATAGCAATGCATAAAAACGAAAAAAATTACAAAACCTACATGATTTTCATGCAAACATGCATCAAACATATATTATGGTGTGATAGCTGAGAAAAAAGAGAATTAAGCATGCCTTTGCGTATATTACGCTCGAAAATAAATTGACGATGTGAAGAACGACGGTGGGGAGACGAGGGATGCAACCTTGCTGATTTTTCCTTTAACTTTCATGTCTTTCCTTTAAAAAATACGTGTGTATGGGCTTGGCTGGTGGAGGAAGAGTCCTTGCATTGTTTCAAGAGGTGGGGCGTGAGTTATGTGTGTTTTTTTGTAGGGTTTTTGGCTTTTTATTTTGATTAAACACTCAAGTGCAAGCCTAGGCCCATAAATCATGGTATATTAGGCCCATTAAGCCCATTAATAAATATTTAAAATATTTTGTTTAGGAAAGTTTGTGAAAATATTAGCCGAGTTCTCAAAAAGTCCATATTCTGATCGAAAATCGAATACCGGTTTAAAAATACTACTCGGCGCGTAAAAACACCCCAAAACTTGCCATTTTCGAAAATACCATTTAAAATATACTATACTTTAAACAATTAAAAATAATTATTTAATAAAAATATTTTCTCTCATATGGATCCCGTTCTTCGTTCCTCGATCACGTCTCGAATAACCTTTAAAAATGCAGTTTTATGCATTCATGTAGAAAACTACATGTTAAACATGTATACATGCCTACCTCATTTAATAAATGCAATTAAAATAATTTATTTAAAATACATAATAAATTTGATAATTTTGCATGCATGTGGTTCACTTGGACCTTCGAATTTTCGGGACGTTACAATTTACCCCCTTAAATTGAATTTTGTCCCCGAAATTCACTTATTCTCAATAATCAAAAGTTTAGACTTAATTCTTGTATCTCAATAATCCATACTTCCGCTGCGCCGCTCTGATAAAATAAGTTTTAGAATGCCCTTATGTCTCCTCAATCTTAAATCAATTTGCCTTCAAGATCATCGTTTGCGAAAAACAACTTACAACAACCTATGGTGACTTAATTCTATTTTACTATAGCATCCAATTTCGACTTTTCTCACAAGTCCCAATATTAGAAATGGATGGCCAAACCTATTTTACCTACTTTGCTTATACTATACTCAAGATGTTCATCAACCTATTATATTTCAACTTTAACATCACAAAAGCATCATTTCTTAAATTTATTGAACTCAATGTTTAAGAACCGTGTATCGTATTATCGTAAATCATATATTGATTATCAATAATTCATGAGATTGTTATGTTTTTAGAGAAAATATATGTTGTTAATGAATGATTATAGTAGTATTTGATTTGTATTTGACAAATATGCTAAACCGCAATAGATAAAGTGACACATTTTCCGGTTTTCAGCATAATTATTTGAGTATTAATCCAAATAAAATGAAACCAATTTCATTGAAAAGTTAATACATAGTACTACAACTTTCATGTTGACCACTTTTGCTGATTCGAAACCTAGCATTTCGGACAGAACATGGCGCGCTGGGGCACCACTATTTGACAGCCCTCAGAAAACGTGAGCGGGCAGTGCTGGGATAGAAGATCGCGCCCACGCCGACTCAAAACCAAAAGCCCGAAAGAAGAGAGAGATAGCTACCACTGAAGACGGAAAGGAATAGAGCCAGTGCAGCATTATTGAGGTTTGAGGACAAAACATGGCGTGCTAGGGCGCAAATTCTTTACCACCCCAGCGCGGCATGATAGGCTTTATTTGGACAGAACACTGCGCGCTAGGGTGCAAATTCTTGGCCGCCTCAGCTCGGCAGGATAAAAATTGCTCCGGGTAGAGCTCGGCGCGCTAGGGCACAAATGCTTGACCGCCCGGCATGCACACAAATATATAATGTTGATAAGAATGAATTCAGTGATAAACGCGTCGACAAGCACTAGATTCACTTCATGATTCCAACAGAGATTCCCTTTGCTCTCTCTTTCTACTCTAGTTAGTTTCCTCATTTCCTCTGAATTTCGAAAGAAAAGCGAAGAATTCGATTTCTATCATCTGAATTTATCTCGAAACGCTATGAGAACTTGGAACAAATTATATATTCGGAATCCTCGTGTCGAGAGCGTTCTTTTGAGGTAAGTTTCATTTGGTTTCAACACCTTTATTTCTTGAACTGCTGGAATAACATGTACTTGAAGTTGAATTCAATATATGCAATAGAATAACCGACAAGAAACTCGTATTCAAAGTCGAAATCGAATTATGTTATGATTTCAATTTGATATGAATTTTCAAAGTTGTAAAAGATAATTGAAACATGGAATGTTGATTTTAGATGAATTTATTGATTGAAATAAAAATGTTGATTATGTAGATAGATTTTCAATATTTAATTCTTCAAGCTACAGTACTGGGAACACATAATTGAAGTATGTTGCAACTGAGTAACATACGACAAGTATCTGTGTCATATGATATATGTTTGATTGATTTGATTGAGAATATTTGTATATATGCCTTACATGTTTAGTTGATGTGGCATACATGACATTCATGATTGGATATCGATGTATAAAATGCATATTTTTTGTTAACACACATCATTTTATTCATACATCGATACACGACATGCACATTGAGCTATGATCTTTGGATACCTTGATATGATTGGATTTGATTATGAGGTTTGTGAACACGCTGCTATGTTTGGCATTGCGTGGCCCTTAAAACATAGTCATTTGTGGCCCCGATGATTGATTGATTGAGATTTGGAATTTGACGGCGCCTTGCCGATGTTATCATACGATCATCCCTTATACTTGATTGAGGCTAGTGTGCCAGCTCGAGCATTGATTTGATAGCGATTCGATTGGTTCTGATACATGCTCAGTGAATGAGCATTTGACCTGATATCTCCACGACATACATGCATTGCATAAAATATATCATTGTTTACATACATGTGGTATATATTATGGTTGTTCCATACAGAACTTTGGTCACCCTCAAGAGGGGCTGTTGCTGTCTTTGTGTGTGGACAATGATAGGTACTCCAGGTTATCAGGAGACCGGAGAGGGTACTTCTGGAGGGAGTCACATCTGAGTTGAGGTTTAGTGGTTTATCCCAGTGTATATATGTATCTTATATACTGGGGCATGTCCCGATGATATGAGTTTGTTTGTATTTAGTTGATTTAGATTATGTGTGGGCTTATTTTATATTGTGACGTCTTTAGACGAGAAAATATTATATACTATTTTTAGTATTATGATTACAGTTGACACATTTTGAGCTCATTGTAAAGAAATTTTTTATCCGTTTTTGCTGTAATCAATTAACTCTAATCAAATTGCATTGTAATAATGATTAGGCGTTCAGGGCCCCACAAAAGGTATGCTAAGGTTTTAAATCCAAACATTAGCATTTGTACAGTTCAACTTAAGAGATCTTCGCAGTAAAATTTACTAATCGATTTCTATCCTGGTAATACGCTTAATAATTAAACCTTAACTCAACTCCATAATAATATTAGTCTAAGATCCATGAATCAAATCTTTATCTTACGGCACCAAACTAACATAGCTTAACTATCTACGAGTACATCCCAAATATAAAATTGTTGCAAATCTAAAATTTTTCCACAAAATTTTCATATGAACACCTGTCTCAAAAACTTGGAATTAAACTTACACCACCCATATAGACCTGACATCACCTAATTTCAACTCCATATCCACTTAATTCCAAATTTCTTAATGACTTTAAAAAAAAAATTCCCGATCTGTACTTTCTCTTACCTTTATTGACTCGAGCTTATCACAAATCATCATGAAAGCTTAAATTTGACTTCTAATATTTTTTTAGACGTAAACCGGAGCATTTTGATTTAATTACTTAATAACTAAACCATGAAGCATTTTTAACCCGAATAAATTCAAAAATCAATATTTTCTTCTCAAATTTTAAACATAAACTTTTCATCTATAAACTTAGCTAATTAATCAACTTTATCTTAGATTGTCCTGGTCTAAATTTTTAATTTGCCACAACATTATTCCACTAACGCTTAGATTTTCAAATCCAATATTGATTCATTCTACAAGACCCTTGATTACTACTCCTTCATTCTACAAGACCCTTGATTACTATTCCTTTCAATAGTATAACCAAGATATCTTGAAGTTCTAAATACCCGTCCAATCCTAAATCCTCGAAAATTCCTATCATTTAAACCATTCGATTCTCACTTATTGCTAAATAAGTCCCAAGATTCCTTAACAATTGCAAATTTAATTCCTAGTTTCCTCGAAAATTCACCATTTCACCCTACATAATTTTCGAAAGTTGTGTTTCCATTCCCTAAGTTTTCAAATTCTTACCATTTAGTCTAATTGTTCTAACGATTTGTATCTTAGCCTAATGAATTTAACATTCTATCAATTTGGACCGTAAACCTTCAGAAATCATTGTTTCAACCCCTAGAATTCCATAAATTGCGAAGAAAGCCTCTATTTATCTAAGATTTAAAAACAGCCACTAGACTTTTTTTACAATTTGCAACTTGGTCCCTGAATTTTCGAAAATTCCATATTTTACCATAGAAATTTTGGTTATCTCAAATTCAGTCCTTGGACCTTTGAATATTTTGGATTAGTCCTTGAAACCTCGACCAAGTACAATTAGGCCCTCCAAGTTTTTGAATTTTGCAATTTGGCCCCTAGGCTTTCGAAGAGTTCCATACATGTCCTCAAATTCTTAAAAATTGAAAAAAATTTCCTACTTTCCTCGAGGATTATCCAATTGGTCCTAAATTTGAGAAATACTACAATTAAGCCATAAGTTCTTAGCATTCTTAATTCCCTTCTGTAGGTTTCCGTAACATAAATTTCCATAATTTTAAGCTTATTAACCCAAAATTAATTCTTGTAACCAATCTTACCTTTCCATCAAAACCTAAAATCTCAAATTATACATTTTTATACTTCTAAAGATCATCGCAGTCTTCAAAACATTATTCATTATGTATAATTCTCAAAAATTAACTCAACTAGTAACCACGAATCATTAGTATGTTCTTAAAAAATCTACATGTCCCAAAAGCATTCATAATCTTCATTATTAACTTATGACCCCAAAAAGTAGAACATCAATACTAAAACTCAAAACTCAATATAGACCAATCATTTTCAACCTTTCCTCAAGCGTCTGCTAGCATCGGCCGAACCACCAAAAATCACATAAAATATTTTAGACATCATTTTATAATAAAACAACCAAAAATTTATTTGAGAAATACAGCCCATACTATAATCTCTCAAAACCTCTCAAAACATAAAAAGTCGTAAAATATTTTTAACATAAGTTAGAATCATAAATCATAACTAGTGCGGAAAACTAGCGTCGGTCCTCGGGTTATGTGCTCCTTCAGTCCAGAAAAGTCAACCATCAAGACCTACATTAACATTATTATCATAATCACCTGCATCAATCACACCTAGTGAGTCTAAAGACTCAACACATCATATTCTTGATAACAAGTACTACATATACAGATCACATACGACAATGAAAAAAACTTGTACTTTAAAATATCGTTTTCATGAAAATGCATAAACTTAAAACATAACATTTTCGTAAACATTTTTATGAATAATCTCATATCAACATAAACAAATTCATATTCATATCCATATCCATATCTTTATCCGTATCCATATCTATATTCGTATCAACATATTCATATTCATGTTCATGTTTGTTGAATTCAGATCGTGATTGTGACTCGTATTATTAAACGTATTGGGCGATGGATCCATCTACATGTAACCACAGTACTGGGCGGCGGGGGACACCAGCAACACTCTCACCGGTCAACTGGGCCCTGGCCTTACGTATTAACATATCATGTCATTGGAAATATGATCGTCGGGGCTCCCTCTGGGGTCTTTTCCGATAAATGGGCTCCCTCTGGGCCTTCTCCCCTCACGAAATCTCCAATCATATCATCGTATTAGTATCAACGGAAACACGATCGTCGGGCTCCCACTGGGACCATAACCCTCACGTTATTTCCAACATATTTAGTCACAATCCATTCACGTCCTTCAACATTTCGTATTTCCTTCACTTAATAAAAACATGCATCTAATATCGTTTTTCTTTTAAACCAAGCATGCAACATGTATTTTAAATTTCAAAGATTAAACCATAAAAATCCATGAATATTTAAAATAAACGTTTTAACATATAAAAAACATAAAAAAACATAAACGTTTTAAAATAAATATTTTAACATCATAAACATTAAAATAACATTTAAAATAAACGTTTTGACATATTAAATCATAAAAACATCTATAAACATTTAGAATAATATTTTAACATATTAAAAATCCATAAACATTAAAAATAAACATATTAACATCTTAAAAATAAATAAACATTTAAAATTGACATATTAACATATTAAAATTCATAAACATTCATAATCATTGAAAATAATCATATTATCATATAAAACATCATTCAGGACACTGAAATGACGTTTACTAATTTCTAGGTGTAAAAAGACCGTTTTACCCCTAGACGTAAAATTTCACGTTTTTGACTTTTTCTTAATTTCATTGACTCTAACATGTCCCGAATAATTATTTAAGCTTACATGAATTTTCTCATATTTTTATTTAGCCTAAATCGAGGACTTTTAAATTAATCTTTTAAATGTGACGTATTAATGCATTTTAATCACGAATTAAACATAACCTTAATATAAAATTCCCAAATTAAAAACTTAGACTTTTAATAATTATTTAAGCTTAAATATAATTTTTCCAAATTTTATAAAGCTTAAAACTAGGCGTTTCAATTAACTCATTAATTAGCGTTTCGTGCGGCGATTAAATCCCGAATAAATCCAAAACTCATTATTTTGATCCCAAATTTTAAACATAGCATTTTTAAGATTTATTCTACCCTTCCAAGTCATGAGTCCACATCCGTGGACCAATGGATTCAATTTTAGCCTTTTAATTTTTGTTTTTGACACACTAACAAACCCATCGAGCCATCTCCCAATTTACTCGAGCTACGCCTGAGCCACCTTGAGCCAAAACCTAGCCAATCACCTAGGGACCCTACTAACAAAACCCAGACCGTAAAACCAAACCTGACCCGCTCAAAAACTTGCTGGAACTTGCCCCCAAAATATGCTTGTGTGCGTGTGTTAGTATCCTAGGTTTATTAGGTTTCCTTGTCAACTAGGACACCTCCAACCCTTAACCACTTGACCCCTCATGACACTAACCTTCCCTGGACCACACCCAGACCAAGCCCAGACCAACCCCAAGCTCCAAACCAAAGCCACATCTCAGCAACTTGAAACAGCCGAGAAACCCACATGACATGGACCCTAAGTTTCTGTTGCTAGGACCTAGCCAACCCAACCAGGCCCTGAACCAACCCCTCTAGCACCCTTCTAGGAACGTAAGAACCTAACCTAGCCCCTACCCAAGCCCTCTGGCCGAGTCCTTTCCCCCCTGCATCAACTACCGAAACCTGCGCAAACCTCATTGATGTGGTTCTCGGGTGGAGTCCTAGCTTGCTAGGACTCCTTCCCAGCCTCTTGTGTTCGAGTCCTAGTGTTACGTTTAACTCATTTTCTAAAAATTCTAGTGGATATTTTTTAAAAAATAAAAGCTCGCATTTTCGAAATAACATTTAAAATAATCGTAATTATCTTACCATAAAAATAGTGCAGTTTAAATTAACCAAACTCATCCAAAATCATACGTAAACATAAACGAGTAAAAATTTTAAATTCATCAACGTATGAAAATATTCATATCCTCTCAATCTCATAAATCGTAATGTGGAAAACATGTGGTCCTCGGGTCCTGTCACCGCACCAGGTCTGCCTACTCAGAGTTCGGCACCTCAATCTCCTCATCATCAATTCACCTGCATCACACACGCCTAGTGAGTTTAAAGACTCAACACACCTGTACCAGTAATAACAAGTACATATACGTAGCACACAGTAGTGAAAAATATCATACTCAACATATCTTTCATGAACTTAAAAACATAACGTAAACGTGTTGTGTAAAATCGTATCGGGTCAAAACATGTCATCTCATGTCATCATATACGTAAACGTGTCGTGTAAAATCATATCATATTAAAGCATGTCATGTCATCATATACGTAAACGTTTTCTTTTTAATTGAATTCAGTTCATTAGTTGTGACTTTCGTATCAGCTATATCGTATCAGCTCTATCGATGGATCCATCTACGTATAACCACAGTACTGGGCGGCGGGGACACTGGCGCACTCTCACCCGTCAACTGGGCCTTGGCCTATCATATCATCATATCATGTCAATGGAAATACGATCGTCGGGCTCTCTCTGGGGCCTTCTCCTGTAAACGGGCTCCTTCTGGGGCCTTTTCCCTCACGATATCTCCAATCATATCATCGTATACATATACATCGTCAGTCACAACCAACTCCCATCCTTCAAAAACATCATCATATTCACCACTTAATAAAAACATGTATATACGTAATTTTTTTCCGGTAAACCAAGCATGCAACGTATATTTTCATAAAATTTTAAAAATCGTGATCATGATGCATAAACCTTTAAAATATAGTAAATTTGTGCTCAGGGCGCTGCCGGGACCAAAATCTCAGCCTAGGTGTAAAATGACCATTTTGTCCCTGGAAACCCAAAAATTACCATTTGCCCCTAGACTTAAAATTTCACGTTTTTTTACCTTTTCTTAATTCCATTGACCCTAACATGTCCCAAATATTTATTTAAGACTACACGAATTTTCCCATATTTATATTTGGCCTAAATCGATGACTTATAAATTAATATTTATTTATAACATATTAATGCGTTTTAATCCTGAATTAAACCAAACATTAGCATAATCTGGTAAATTAATATTTATTTATAACATATTAATGCGTTTTAAGCCCGAGATTTTGTTACTGTAATCTGAGATTAATCTGAAATGATTTATTTATTTATTTAAAGATGATTATAGACGGAACGGATCAGATCGGGAGAGCCGAAAGAAGGAATCACATTAGGTGTGAAGAATATAATCGGCGCACATGCGCGGCTTGAATGCGCGCATATGCGCGGAACGTCCAGAGAGTTCGGCGCACATGCGCGGCGGAAGGCGCGCATATGCGCGAGTAAGGGAAGATGCGAGACAGAACATCTCGCACATATGCGCGAGAAACGTCACACATATGCGCGAGAAGATTTATGCAACAGGCAGCCGGGCAGAACTACCGACGCATATGCACGGCTTTGTGCGCGCATATGCGCGCGGCATGCATCATGAAAAATCGCCACATTGTGTCTTGGAATGCAACGTATATATATATATATATACCTTGCAATTATTCAGAACAAAAGGAACGAAGGGAGAAATGAAGAAAGGGAAGCTTCAGACAAAGAAAAAAAATCCTTACGCCTTTTGTGAGAAATCCGTCCGTCTGTTTTTGAATCCGACTTCAGTACTGTGTTCCTATCGACGCAGGCTACAACTGGGCGTAAGTTTTGTTACGTTTTGATAGGTTTTGAAATTATGATGTTGTCTGAATTAAATGTAATTCATATATGATGTTCTTGACATGTTAGACATCATAGAATCGAAGTCAGATTAAAGAATAGACTGTTTATGAAATTATTATGAATTTCAGAGTTGATTTAGTTGAGATTCTATATCAGAATTGTGTTATTATTCAGATTATGAGTTGTACTGATACTGGTTATGAATTCTGGTATTATATCTGCGATGTTGAGATAGACGGGGTTATCGTGACGGTATTGTTATGCCGTCGAAACATCAGTAAATTGATATTGATCAGATTCAGTATTGATTGAGATTGATCAGATTCAGTAATGATTTCGATTGTATCGTGATATCATTGATATGAATTAGATTGTACCTTATTCAGATATGGATCAGATTATATACCGATTTGAGTATTGATCAGAACGGGTCTTGAATTGAGTTATATACTGATATGGTATTTATGTGACTTGTCATTGCCAGACTGGGTATGGACAGATTGACATACAAGACCTCGTCTTCATCAGACCGTGAAGAGAAAGTTGATTCGGGATTGCACATGAAACGTCCTGCCCTTTTTATTGCTTTAAAAGTACTAGAAATTTTTTTTTTTAAACGTCACATAGCATCGGCCGAACCATAAAATATTTTTGACATCATTTTAAAAATAACCTGCTATTTAAAAATCCAAAGGAAAATATTTTAAAGCATAAAATCGTCAAAAATTTTACCAAACCTAGAAAGCAATAATTTGAAAAGAATAGCCCATACTAAACCTCTCAAAAATCTCTCAAATGCATAAATAAATAAACTTAAAAATCTTTAATCATAAAGCATGAGTCAAAAGTCATAATGCGGAAAAAGTAGAAGCGCTGGTCCTCGGGTTGTGTGCGCCTTCAGTCCAGTCAAATCACTCATCAAGTCCTCCCTCAATACCACCTGCATCCATCACACCTAGTGAGTCTAAAGACTCAACACACCATAATCTTTATAACGAGTAATACGTAATACAGTCAACATATAACGGTGAAAAATATGTGTACTTAAAATATTACTTTTCATGAAGATGCATAAACATAAACATTTTCGTAAACATTTTCGTGATGCATAAAACTTTAAACATAAACATTTTCATAAAATACTTTTTCATGACATGCAATCATAAACCTTAACTTTTTCCTTTTTCTCAACATGACATGACATAAAACCTTTAACATGATCATGAACATTTCCCTTTTTTTTTTCTCTTTTCTTTTGTTGAATTCCGATCGTTAATTGTGACTTTCCTGACATGACATGACATGACGATGGATCCATCTACATAAAACCACAGTACTGGGCGGCGGGGACATCAGCGACACTCTCACCAGTCAACTGAGCCTTGGCCTAACATGATCGAATAGAAATACGATCGTCGGGCTCCCTCTGGGGACTTCTCCCATAAATGGGCTCCCTCTGGGGCCTTCTCCCCTCACGATATTCCCATTCTTACCTCAAACCTCATAACCTCATAACCTCATATTCGTAATAATGGAAACACGATCGTCGGGCTCCCACTGGGACCATAACCCTCACGACGTCGCCATCATTAACGAATTAGTCACAATCACTACACTTCCTTCAACATTTATATTCTCACCACTTTATAAAAATCATGCATAACATAACATTTTATTTTGAAACCAAGCATGCAACATGTCTTTTAAATGTCTTCCTTAAATCATAGAAATCAAATAGACATTTTAAAATCATAATTTAATCATAAGCATTTCATAAACATTTAAAAATAATCATAATACCATAAAAACAGTATTTAGGGCACTGCCATGACCTTTACTAATTTCCCGGTATAAAAAGATCGTTTTACCCCTGGACTAAACATTTTACGTTTTCGACCTTTTTCTTAATTTCTTGACTCTAAAATGTCCCAACTAATTATTTAAGCTTACATAAATTTTTCCATAATTTTTATTTAGCTTAATTCGATGAATTTTAGATTTAATCTTTAAATAAGACGTATTAACGTGTTTTAATTCCGAATTAAACCAAACCTTAATATAAAATTCCCAAATTAAAAACTTAGACTTCTAATAATTTTTTAAGCTTAAACATAATTTTTCATAATTTTATAAAGCCTAAAACTAGACTTTTCAATTAACTCGTTAATTAGCGTTTCGTGCGGTGATTAAATCCCGGAAAAATACCAAAACTCATTATTTTGATCCCAAATTTTAAACATAACATTTTTAGTATTTATTCTACCCTTTCAAATCATTAGCCACACCCGTGGACCCATGGATCAATTTTTTCCTTCTTAAATTCTCGTTTTTGACCCTTCGACGAACCCACCGAGCCATCTCCCAATTTACTCGAGCCACGCCCGAGCCACCTTGAGCCAAAACCTAGCCAACCCATCTAGGGACCCTACTGTGAAAGCCCAGCCCAAATCATGACCCTAACCCGTTCAAAAAGCCTACTGAACTCTGCCCAAAATCTGCCCGTGTATGTGTGTGTAATCTCCTAAGCACATAAGGACTCCTAGCCAACCTAGGACACTTCCAGCCGAGCCACCACCTAGCCCTCACCACCCTAACCTTTCTTGGATCACGCCCAGCCCCTGCCCAGACCAGCCCAGCCCCTGAACCCAAGCAGCGAAGCCCCTGAACCTTGACAGCAACTCACGCCTAACTTGCTGCCAAAAAGCTTCTCCCTCACGTTTTCTGTGCTTGGCTCGAGCCCCAGCGAGCCACCCTGCACCAACTCATGACCAGACCATCTAGGCACCCTACTTGACCCTTAGAACCCATAGGACTCGAGCTCCAGTTGAAAACCGAAGCCACAACACAAGCCACCAGAAGCAGCCGAGAACCCACATAGACATGGACCCTACGTTTCTGTTGCTAGGACCTAGCCAACCACACCAGACCTTGAACCAGCCCCTTGTGCCCCTTCTTAGGACCCTAAGGACCTAACCTAGCCCAGCCCGTAGCCCCCTGGCTGAGCCTCTTCTTCCCTGCACAAGCTGGAACCCTGCGCTACCTCATAGAAGCTCTCGGGTAGGAGTCCTCTTGTTTCAGGACTCCTCCCAGCCCTCAAACTCGAGTCCTAGCTTGGCTAGGACTCTACCCTAGACTCAACCAAGCCCCTGGCCGATGCCCTGGCCCAAGCCAAAGCCCAGCCAGCCCCTGGACAAGGAAACCCGATCCCCTAAACCATGACAGCAACTTCACGCTGACTGCCTGTTCTTGTTTCCTTGTTTTCCTGCTACGTTTCGGCCGGTTGTGTGTGGTGTGTGGGACTCCAAAACATGCATAAACTTTACTTAAACAAACCTAGACATCATGGCAGCCCCTTGGTAGAAGAAAGACATGTATCATGGCATGCATATGAGGTACGTAAATCATGAACAAAAAAAAGAAACAAGGCAGCAATCTTTCGGTTTTCATGTACCACAACAGAACTTAAAAAAAAAACATATAATGACATGATGGATGAGAAAAAGGAGATTAAGGTGTGACTTTGCGTATTTAACGCACGAAAAACCGTTGACGTCGAAGAACGGATCGAAACCAAGGCTTGAATTCTCTAGACCCCTTCGAGTTCCCTTCAAAAAGCTGTGCAAGTGTGCTGCCGTGTGCTTGAGAGAGGTGGAGAGTTCTTCAAAAATAGAATTAGGTGGCCGATAGTTGATGTCAGGAGTATAGGGTTTTGGGAGACTAAATCATGTATTATATACTAATTAATTGCTAACATGGCTTTAGGCTCATTAAGCCAACAATTAAGCCCATTAGCCTTTAATTAGAATTAAATAAAATATTAACAAGGTTTTTGTTTAAATAAATTTGTGAATTTATTAGCCGGGTTGCCAAAAAGCTCGTATTTTAGTTAAAAAACCAACACCGATAAAATTTACGTCCCGGCGTATAAAATCACCTCAAAACCCCTTATTTTCAAAAATATTAAAAACCATCAACCATATTTTAAATAATTAAAAATAATTATTTAATAAAAATATTTTCTATTCTTCAGCCCTCGGTCCCCGTTCCTCGATCGTCACTTGAATATTCATTAAAAAATACAAATTTTATGCAATCATGTAGAAAAATATATTTTAAATATGTAAGTATGCAAAACATAATTAATTCATGCAATTAAAACAATTAATTAAAATACAAAGAATTTAATAATTCAAATGCATGTGGTTCGCGTGGACCTTTAAATTTTCGGGGCGTTACAGCACAACTCGAGTTAGGTTTGACTTGAGTTTCCCAAAATCACATACTTTACTTTATTGCATTGATATTTGCAGATTATTAGATTGATATGTTTAGTCTATTGAATTATAGCAGAGCCAGAGTTTGAGTCTAGGGCAGATCAGCCTAGCTAGGGCAGAACCGCCGAGTCTTTGTCAGAACCGCGTAGACTCTAGACTTTCGGTGTATCGATGGCTTAGATGTAGATTGACGTCTATTGTAGACATTCGATACAGCATACCAAAGTCTAAATTAAATCAGGATCCCTAGATTAGAATGAGAGATGAGTCGAGTCTTAGATATCGAGACTAGAACTTGATTAACAGATTTGTATTGATTTATGTTTCGTAGATTACGATTCAGATATTATTTACAGATTGGTATTGATACATGTTGTTTGATTATACTACATGTGATAAGATATAATTCATGCTTTTATGTTAATTCAGTTAACTGCATGTATACATTATTTATACTGGGATTTATTCTCACCGGAGTATCCGGCTGTTGTCTTGTTTGTATGTGTGCATGACAACAGGTGGGACAAGATCGGGGTCAAGAAGATGATGAGAGAAGACGAATTTAGAGTGGAGATTCCGGACTTATTGTAGACTTGGTTTAATACTTGAAATTAGTAGTTGAACCTTAGACTAGTTTGAATGATTATTGTACATTATTGTACGTTTATACTGAGATGTATACTAGTTAAATTCCATTACGTTCCGCACTTACATTGTAAAAAGAAAAATTTTTAGACCCTGTTTATCTTAATTGATAATTAAATCCCAAAGATGATAGATGATTAGCGTCCGGGTCCCCACACATATCATGTCAAAACATGTCACCTCATGTCATCATATCCGTAAACGTGTCGTGTAAAATCATATCATATTAAAGCATGTCATGTCATCATATACCTAAACGTTTTTTTTTAATTGAATTCAGTTCATTAGTTGTGACTTTCGTATCAGCTCTATCGTATCAGCTCTATCGATGGATCCATCTATATATAACCACAGTACTGGGCGGCGGGGACACAAGCGACACTATCACCCGTCAACTGGGCCTTGGCCTATCATATCATGTCAATGGAAATACGATCGTCGGGCTCCCTCTGTGGCCTTCTCCCGTAAACGGGCTCCCTCTGGGGCCTTTTCCCTCACGATATCTCCAATCATATCATCGTATACATATACATCGTCAGTCACAACCATCTCCCATCCTTCAAAAACATCATCATATTCACCACTTAATAAAACAATCATATACGTAATTTTTTCCTTTAAACCAAGCATGCAACGTATATTTTCGTAAAATTTTAAAAATCGTGATCATGATGCATAAACCTTTAAAATATAGTAAATTTGTGCTCAGGGCGCTGTCAAGACCGAAATCTCAGCCTAGGTGCAAAATGACCATTTTGCCCCTGGAAACCCAAAAATTACAATTTGCCCCTAAACTTAAAATTTCACGTTTTTGACCTTTTCTTAATTCCATTGACTCTAACATGTTCCAAATAATTATTTAAGACTACATGAATTTTCCCATATTTATATTTGGCTTAAATCGATGACTTATAAATTAATATTTAACTATAAATATTAATGCGTTTTAATCCTAAATTAAACCAAACCTTAGCATAAAATTCCCAAATTAAAAACTTAGACTTATAATAATTATTTGAGCTTAAATATAATTTCCCATAATTTATTAAGCTTAAATCTAGGTGTTTCCATTAATCTTTTAATTAACGTTTCGTATGACGATTAAATCCCGGATAAATCCAAAACTCATTATTTTGATCCAAAGCTTACTAAACTCCTAAAAATGTCCCAAAATATATTAAAATTATTCCTAGATGTAAACTGGAGCCTATTTCAAAACTTAATTGAATTATTTTAAAACTTGGACCGGAGTTCTGATTTTAACCCGAATCGACTTAAAACTTAATCAAAATTTTCCAAACTTAAATCGTGACTTAAACCCACTTGACCAGCCACTAAATCCTCCGTTCCAGATCACTAATGACTCATGGAAACAAACTCAAATGTTGCTGGAAATTTCCAGCACACTTGCTTCCAACACTAACCCAACAAGGCTCGATTATTTCCTTCCTAGCTCGACTCCGGGCTGGACCAGTCTTGAACTAAACCATCCTAGGACCAAGACTACCTCACGGACCTCCCCTTAGACCGACCCAACCATGCCCTAAGCCCCCAAGCTCACGGACGTGCCCACAACTCAAACAACTCCACCTTCGAACCGCCCGCGTCCAACCGTGCACTAACCCCGTCGAACCACTTAAGGTCAAGACCAGAAACTTCCAGCCTTCACCCAGCCCCGTCACAGACCCACAAGGGTCGGCTCCTTGGCTGGGATCGAGCCACGGCGTGGTTCAGTCCATGCCCAACCGTTCTCTCCCCAACCATACACACAAATCACGCAAGACCCTAGCCACACGCATGAAGCCATCGGCCTTCATTCATAGCCGAGTGTTCCATATACTTCCTTCACCATTTCACCTTAAACACAGCAAGATCGCCCCCAAAACCACAGATCGGCAGTCCCCTTGCAACCCTTAAAAAAACGTGAGATGCCAAGAAGATGCAAGCTTAAATCATGAAAACCGAAGCCATGAGAATTTATCATGAAAATACCAAGCCAAGCATAAATAACACACACATGACAGCATATAACGACGTAAATGATGCAGAAATAATGATACAATGCATGCCTTTGATGATTCCTACGCAAAAACGATGAAGAAAGGAGCAACGAAGAGGCGCCGAAAGCTTTCTTTTGCAAGAAGAACCATGGCCGAAGGTTTCTCTGATATAACCATGAAATGGCTGCTGGAACCCATGAAAGAATGAAGGGGAGAGGGGATGTCGGTAGGTGAAAGGAGTTGTTACGATTGTAGGGTCAATTATATAATAATTAAGTAGTTAACAATTAAGTTAATTATCCTTTATTTTAAATTAAAAGAGTTTAAGCCCAATAAACTTAAAAGTGGGCCCATTAAATCCAAACATACTCCCGAAAAATATTTCGTGTTGGAAAGATTTTGAAAATATTAGCCGAACCCTCAAAAAGTCCCCAGATTCGATAAAATTTGCGTACCGTTAAAAATTAAAATCTCGCGATTAAAAATACCCAATAAATTCCAATCTTGAAAAATATCTTTAAAACATCTTATATTAATTAATAAAAATTAATCATGTAATAAAATAGTTTTTCTAATAATTTCCCGACATCCGTTCCTCGTTCGAGCGCGAAATGCAACTTAAAAATCTATAATGCATAAACCTTTAAAATTTCATAAAATAAATTCTATGATGCATGAATTATGCATAAAATACTTAAAAATATTTAAACACAAATTAATGAAATAAAAATGCATTTTAAGGCTTTAAAATAATTTAATAAAATACCAAAGAAATTTAATAATTTGCATGCATGTGGTTCACGTGGACTTTCTGATTTTTCAGGACGTTACACCTAGCGTGGCTAGGACTCTTCCCTTGACTCAACCACGTCCCTAGCTAGCCCTTGTACCAAGCCGAACCCAAGCTAAGCCATCCATCCCATAAAACCGAGCCCCTCAAGTCCATGACAGAAAAGTGATTTCAACTTGTGTTGTTTTCGTGTGCCGCATTTTTAGTGTGTTTTAAGACCCCTAAAATTGTGTAAAACTTGCCCCTTAACATCCTAATTCATGGCAGCCCTTTCCACAACATAGAAACATGATTTTGAAACCACAATTCAAGAGTTCAATACACATGCAAGCATAGTTACGAAAATATCAAGTTGTGTGCCTTGTTTTTTTTCAAAACATGTTCAAATAAATATTATGGTATGATAGATGTTTGAAGGAAAGAAATATGGCGTGCTTTTGTGTTTTAAACGCATGATTATTCGTTGACGATTGGCGAGGAACAAGGCAAGACCTTGGCTTGAATTCTTCTTAAGCTTTCTCGATTATTTTCTTCTTCAAATTGTGGTGTTGTGTGCCGTGTATGATGGGGTGAATTTTTCAGAAAGTGGGGCATGAGTGGCGTGAACTTTGAGTGGGGTTTGGGAAGGGTTTACATAATATATAGTAATTAAATCACTAACAAGGCTTTAGGCCTATTAAACCAACAAATTAGTCCCATTAGTTTTAATTAAAATATTAAAAATAGTTTTGTTGAAATAAGTTTGTGAATTTATTAGCCGGGTTACCAAAACGTTATTATTTTTGTTTAAAATCCAACACCGATAAAAATTACGTCCCGGCGTATAAAATCATCTCAAAACAAAATATTTTCAAAAATTAGAAAAAACATTACCCTTAATTTAAATAATTAAAAACAATTGTTTAATAAAAATATTTTCTATTTTTTTCAGCCTTCGGTCTCCGTTCTTCGATCGTAACTCGAATAACCTTTAAAAAATACATTTTAATGCAACCATGTAGAAAAATATATTTTAAACATGTAAATATGCACCACATAATTAATTAATGCAATTAAATCATTTAATTGAAATACACAAAAAAATTTAATAATTGCATGCATGTGGTTCGCGTGGACCTTCAAATTTTCGGGACGTTACAATCTTCCTCCCTTAAATTGAATTTCGTCCTCGAAATTCGCTTATCCTTAATAACCCAAAGTTTAGGCTTAGTTCTAGTATCCCAAAAATCCACGCTTCCGTTGCGCTATTCTGATAAAACTTAAGTTTTAGAATGTCCTTACGTCTCCATGATCCCAATTGTTTTTACCTTCTAAATCCTGATTTTGCGAATTGCAACTTAAAAAGACCCATAATGACTTAGTGCTATTATTATTATAAATCGAATTTCAATTTTTTCTTACAATTCCTAATATCAAAAGATGGATGATCACTTATCGTATATTACCTTCCTAATTTTATACCCAAAATGTTCGTCGGCTTAACATATTTTACCCTTAAAATCTCAAATGCATCCGCTAACGCTTAAATTTTCAAGCCTAATATCGATTCATCCTTAAAAACTCTTGATTAACATTCCTTATAACATTATAACCCAAGATATCCCAAGGTTCCAAATATTCTTAAAAATCTAAATCCTCAAAATTCTTATTATTTAAACCATTTAATTATCTTTTATATCTAAACTAGTCCCCAAATTCCTTAATAATTGTAAAATAAATTCTTAATTTCCTCAAAAATTATCTTAATTGGCCCTTAATTTCAAAATTCCTACATTTATCCCATAAGTTCTTGGCATTCTTAATTTTCTTCTACAGGGTTCCCATAACATAATTTCGATAAATTTAAACTTATTTACCCAAAATCAATCCCTATAACCAATCTTACCTTTCATCAAACTAAAAATCCCAATTTATAAATTTTTTTACTTCCAAATATCATTGGCAGTCTTCGAATCATTATTCCTTACGTCTACTTCCCAAAAATTAATTCAACTAGTAACCATGAATCATAAATATTTTCTTAGAAAATCTACGTATCCCAAAGCATTCATAATATTCACGATTAACTTATAGCCCAAAAAGTAGAACGTCAATACTAAAATCCAAAATTCAACAATGTCCAATACCACCACAAAACCAACATGCGTCAAAATAATATAATATCTTATTTCATATCGTATCACGTATAAAAATCATGAAGCATATAATCTTTTAGCATAACAAAGTCATGCAACCAGGCAGAATTAAAAAAAATCATTTTCCATGCAACCTTAAACATAAACATCAATCAACTTCAAAACGTGTATGCACATGTAACTTAAACGTTTAGATCATGTAAACATGTAGGTAACATCACAAAAATCATATAAAACATGTAAACTTACAGCTTGAGGCTTGACGACTGATCTTCCCTGCGCTGATGGTGGCACAACCCTTTACAGAACCATTGCTCTGATACCAACTGAAGCGTAGGGTCCATGTCATGTGGGTTTCTCGGCTGCTTCAAGTTGCTGAGATGTGGCTTCGGTTTGGAGCTTGGGGTTGGTCTGGGCTTGGTCTAGGTGTGGTCCATGGAAGGTTAGTGTCATGAGGGGTCAACTGGTTAAGGGTTGGAGGTGTCCTAATTGACAAGGAAACCTAATATACCTAGTATACTAACACACGCACACAAGCAGATTTTGGGGGCAAGTTCCAGCAAGTGTTTGAGCTGGCCAAGGCTGGTTTTTCTGGCTGGGCTTGGTCAGTAGAGTCTCTAGGTGAGTTGGCTAGGTTTTGGCTCAAGGTGGCTCGGGCGTGGCTCGAGTGAATTGGGAGATGGCTCGTTGGGTTTGTTATTGTGTCAAAAACGAAAATTAAAAGGCTAAAATTGAATCCATGGGTCCATGGGTGTGGCTCATGACTTGGAGGGGTAGAATAAATCTTAAAAATGTTACGTTTAAAATTTGGGATCAAAATAATGAGTTTTGGATTTATTCGGGATTTAATCGCATCACGAAACGCAAATTAACAAGTTAATTTAAAACCCTAGTTTTAAGCTCTATAAAATTAGGAAAAATTAGATTTAAGCTTAAATAATTATTAAAAGTCTATGTTTTTAATTTGGAAATTTTATATTAAGTTTTGGTTTAATTCGGGATTAAAACGCATTAATACGTCATATTTAAAAGATTAATTTAAAAGTCCTCGATTTAGGCTAAATAAAAATATGAGAAAATTCATGTAGGCTTAAATAATTTTTCGGGACATTTTAGAGTCAATGGAATTAAGAAAAAGTCAAAAACGTGAAATTTTACGTCTAGGGGTAAAACGGTCTTTTTACACCTAGAAATTAGTAAACGTCATGGTAGTGTCCTGAATGCTGTTTTATATGATAATATGATTATTTTCAATGATTATGAATGTTTATGAATTTTTATATGTTAATATGTCAATTTTAAATGTTTATGAATTTTTAAGCTGTTAATATGTTTTTTTTAATGTTTATGGATTTTTAATATGTTAAAATGTTATTCTAAATGTTTATAGATGTTTTTATGATTTAATATGTCAAAGAGTTTATTTTAAATGTTATTTAAATGTTTATGATGTTAAAATGTATATTTTAAAACGTTTATGTTTTTTTTATGATTTTTATATGTTAAAACGTTTATTTTAAATGTTCATGGATTTTTATGGTTTAATCTTTGACATTTAAAAGACATGTTGCATGCTTGGTTTAAAATAAAAATGATATTATATGAATGTTTTAATTAAGTGATGGAAATACGAAATGTTGAAGGACGTGAAGGGATTGTGACTAAATATGTTTGAAATATCGTGAGGGTTATGGTCCCAGTGGGAGCCCGACAATCGCATTTTCATTGATACGAATACGATGATATGATTGGACATTTCGTGAGGGAGCCCATTTATAGGAAAAGGCCCCATAGGGAGCCCCGACGATCGTATTTCCAATGACATGATATGTTAACACGTAAGGCCGAGGCCCAGTTGACCGGTGAGAGTGTCGCTGATGTCCCCGTCGCCAAGTACTGTTGTTACATGTAGATGGATCCATCGACTTTTGAGGTTTAAGGAAAGTCACAATTAACGATCTAAATTCAACAAAGGAAAAGAAAAAGAAAAATGTTTATGATCAAGATAAAAGGTCTTATGTATATCATGTTAAGGAAAAAGGAATATGTTAAGGTTTATTTATGCATGTCATGAAAATATTATTTTTACGTAAAAATATTTTCACTGTTGCATGTGATTTTATACGTATTATTTGTTATAAAGATTATGGTGTGTTAAGTCTTTAGACTCACTAGGTGTGATGAATGCAGGTGAGTTTTGAAGGAGGACTTGATGAGTGATTTTGCTGGACTGTCGGTGCACACAACCCGAGGACCAGCGCTTCTACTTTTCCGCATTTACGATTTATGATTCGTGACTTGCGTTAAATATTTTAAGACTATTTATTTATGCTTTGAGAGATTTTTGAGAGGTTTAGTATGGGCTATACTTTTCAAATTTATTGCTTTTTAGGTTTGGTAAAACATGTGACGATTTCATTTTTATGACTATTTCACTTTATTTTTAAAATACTGCGGCTCCTAGCAGGCTTCTAGGTGGAGGGAACATGAATGAACCGATCCCACACCGGATTGAGAGGGATTCCGAGACTGTTCAATGTAATGGACTATACAGTCGAAGATAGCTTAAAAGATTTGATATGTACTACTCATATCAAGAAGGTGCATTTTTTTTTCGATAGCTCATCACATAGAACTCCAAAGTTAAGCGTGCTTGACTTGGGGTAATTTTTGAATGGGTGACCCCCTGGGAAGTTTCTCAAGGTGCGTGTGAGTGAGGACATAAGCACGCTGGAAAGACTCGTCTTGGTACAGTGAGGATAGTCGTCGAATCTGGTCGTTACAGTTGGTATCAGAGCCGACCTCTCTTATTACGGTGTGGTTCGGGGACGAACCAAGCGGAAGCTGGTGGGCATGTAAGGCTCGAGGTCGAAGAGGACGGGGGGTGATCGCCGGTGCCATGAGGTTGCACAGACAATGAGCGGATCCTGGCAGGCTTCTAGGTGGAAGGAACATGAATGAACCGATCACACACCGGAATGAGAGGGATTCCGAGACTGTTCAATGTAATGTACTGTATAGTTGAAGATGGCTTAAAAGATTTGATATGTACTACTCATATCAAGAATGTGCATCTTCTTTTCGATAGCTCATCACAAAAGAACTCCAAAATTAAGCGTGCTTGACTTGGGATAATTTTGGAATGGGTGACCCCCTGGGAAGTTTCTCAGGGTGTGTGTGAGTGAGGATATTAGCACGCTGGAAAGACTAGTCTTGCTCATATATCCGAATCGAATTTGCAACAATTGGTTCATCGAGGGTTGCATAATAATTCGATAACTATGTGATAACTATATCATAGTGGCATCGCATGTACGGTTAGATAACTCCTTCTCTAACGTATATCTTATACTCTGGCCAGAGATTCCACGCACTATTATTTCATCAGATCACATAGGATATCCACACCCGTAGGCGAGCGGTGAATCTCCGACTACAATGCACTGGCTCCTATATGTGTCGCAAATGTACCCAACCTCGCCACCTGATGAATCTCCTGGAGCCGGTAAACGAGTCAAAGAACAGCCCTAGCATATAGAGCCTCAGTGTTGTCCCGGGTCGTAAGGACTAATGGTATACAATCATAACCACAGATTTATCCTCTCGATGAATGATAACCACTTGGAAAGTCTGAGGGAGGGTTGTTCGATATAATCATCATATGACTACCCATCTGCATGTTTGGACATCTCTATGCCCTTATCAAGAAACGCAGTACACAATATAACATATGCTAGTCTCGAGCTCAAGCGACCTTTATCCATGTTTTAGGCGACTGAATCGACTAGGAACAAATTTAGAATATGCAGTGTTTACAAATGAGTTTCAACATCGAATTACAATTCACTTGTATTAAAGCATAATCAAGGACTTTATCTATGCTGATTTCATGGGTATACAGATAAAGTAAAAACGAAACCATTAAAAATTAAATTTTATTGAAATAAAATTTTTTATTACACTTGAGTAAATAAATTCATTAGCCAACCTTTGGCTTGCAGGACATCTACTCTAACAGTTTTTCCAGATGATGTCACATGCCTTCCACCAGAGAGAGAGGTGGAGTTCGCTATTGACCTTATGCCAGGCACTGTGCCAATTTCAAAGGCACCGTACCGTTTAGCTCCAGCTGAGATGTTAGAACACAAGTAGCAGATTCAGGAGATCTTGGATAAAGAATTCATCCGCCCTAGTTTCTCACCATAGGGCACACCAGTTCTCTTTGTAAAGAAAAAAGATGGGAGCATGAGGCTGTGTATCGATTACTGAGAACTGAACAAGGTAACGATCAAGAATAAATACCCACTTCCAAAGATCGAGGATTTGTTTGATTAGTTGCAGGGAGTTACAATGTTATCTAAGATAGATCTTCGATCAAAGTATCATCAGCTGAAGATAAAGGATGCGGATGTTCATAAGACAACTTTCAAAACCAGATACGGGCATTAAGAGTTCTTAGTGATGCCGTTTGGACTGAAAAATGCTCTAGGAGCAATTTTTATGGACTTGATGAATCAGGCTTTTTAGCCCTACCTAGACCAGTTCGTCATAGTGTTCATTGACGACATTCTCATTTACTCGAAGAGTAATGAGGAGCACAGTCAGCATTTGAGTATAGTGTTGCAGGTTTTGCAGAGACACAAGTTGTTTACAAAATTCAGTAAGTGTGAATTCTGGTTGGAGAAGGTAGCATTTTTGGGTCATAAAATATCTAGCAGTGGTATCGAGGTGGAATCCAGCTAAGGTAGCAGTAGTTAACGAATGGGTTGAACCGAAGGAATGATTCAGAGATCCGCAGTTTCCTAGGCTTAGCTGGCTACTACAGAAAATTTATTCAGGGATTTTCTTCGATTGCAGTGCCACTCACCTCATTGACCAAGAAGAATGCTAAATTTGTATGGAGTGATGAATGTCAGAAGAGCTTTGATACTTTGAAGTAAGCTGTTATTTCAACGCCAGTGTTAGCCATGCCAGCAGGACAAGGCAATTTTGTGCTATACACCGTTGCTTCTAAGCTCGGTTTAGGCACAGTTTTGATTCAGCATGGTTGGGTTATAGCTTATGCCTCCAGGCAGTTAAAGGTGCATGAGAGAATTACTCGAATCATGATCTTGAGTTAGCCGCTGTTGTCTTTGCGTTGAAAATATGGAGACATTATTTGTACGGTGAGAAATTCCAGATATTCATTGATCACAAGAGTCTCAAGTATTTATTCACGCAGAAAGAGCTGAATATGAGACAAAGACGGTTGTTAGAGTTAGTGAAAGACTACGATTGTGAAATTAACTACCATCCGGGGAAAGCTAATGTTGTGGTAGATGCCTTGAGCAGAAAGGTTGTAGTCGTAGCACAGCTATCAGTGCAGAGATCTCTTCAGTCAAAAATTTAGAGATTTGGGTTAGAGGTTTATCATTAGGGCAGAGCTCCTAAGCTGTCTAATTTGACAGTCCAGTCTTCGTTGCGAGACCGAATACACGCAGGTCAATCGTCATATGAACAGTTGCAGAAATGGAAACTGAAGGATGAAGCCAAGGGCAATGTACTCTACACAGTGTCCGATGGTATTGTGAGGTACAGAGGAAGGATGTGGGTGCCTAGTGTTGATTCGATCAAAGAGGATATTCTGACAGAGGCACATGCATCTCCGTATTCCATTCATTCAGGAGGTACCAAGATGTAAAAAGATTTACAGATTCTGTATTGGTGGCCTGGTATGAAGAGAGACATCTGCCGATTTGTGTCTGAATGTCTCACTTGTCAGCAAGTGAAGGCAGAGCATCAGAGGCCAGCAGGAATGTTTAAGCCACTCCCTATCCCCGAGTGGAAATGGGAGAATATAAGCATGGACTTCGTTGTTGGTTTGCTGAGGTCAGTCAAAGGATCCAATGCCATTTGGGTTATAGTGGATTGACTTACTAACTCGGCACAGTTCTTTCCAGTGAAGACGACTTTCTCCATGACACAGTATGCAGAGCTCTATATCAGGGAGATAGTTCGATTGCACGGAATCCTAGTTTCTATAGTATCCAACAAGGGCCCGAGGTTTACATCGTCCTTCCGGAAGAGTTTGCAACCAGCCATGGAGACGAAGTTGCTATTCAGTACAACTTTCCACCCTCAGACAGATGGCCGGTCTGAGCATGTGATTCAGATTTTGGAAGGACTTGTTGCGAGCCTATGTGATTGATTTCCATGGGAATTGGGAATCGAAGTTATCTCTTGTCGAGTTTACCTACAACAACAGTTTCCAATCATCTATGGGTATGGCTCCCTACGAGGCATTGTATGGGATGAAGTGCAGGTCGCCGATTCATTAGGATGAAGTCGGTGAGAGGTCAGAACTTAGTCCAGAGATTGTTCAGCAGACTGCAGATGTGGTGGTCAAAATCTGAGACAGGATGAAGACCGCCCAAAGTCGTCAAAAGAGTTATGCTGAGAAGAGGATGAGAGATCTAGAGTTTGCAGGTGATCACGTTTTCGTAAAGATAGCACCCATGAAGGGTGTTATGAGATTTGAGAAGAGAGGCAATCTTAGTCCGAGATTTATTGGACCATTCGAAATTCTTGAAAGAGTTGGGTCACTAGCTTATCGTGTAGCCCTACCGCCGAATATGGCCGGTGTACACAATGTGTTCCACGTCTTGATGCTGATGAAGTACCTAGCGAATCCTCTGCATGTTTTGAGCTATGAGCCGTTGCAGCTTGCTCCAGATATGTCGTTTGAGGAAAGACCTGTTCAAATCCTAGACAGACAAGAGCGGAGACTTCGGAACAAAGTAACCAAGCTAGTCAAAGTCCGGTGGCTGAATTAATCAGTGGAGGAAGCCACTTGGGAGACCGAGGCTGTAGAACCCGTATATCAGTAGACGTATAAGCCATGCATAATTCTAGATTTTTAAATTTAATTGACTTCATTGCATGATTATTTTAAATGCATTTATTTGAAGTTAATTATTTTATTATTTCAGTTCAGTAGTTTGATTTTTAGCATTTCAGTTATTTCAGTGAGGCCGGACCGGAGTTGGAGTTTTGAGATAGAATTTAAGATTCGAGAAATATTTCCAGAAGTTAATTTAGCTAGCAACCAAGTTCATTTAAGTTAGAAAGGGAGGTTTGAGGATTTAATTTAATTATTTGAGGTGATTAAGAAATGAACTCATTTAAGTTATTTATTTATGGGGTTAGCTCACTAAATTATTTAAAGGATTAGTAAGGCTTTCAAGGATTATTAGTTGACTAGATAATCAACATTTCCCTTTATTTTATCATGCATTTTTCGGCCACCCTTAGTGCTAGAAGATTCATTTTCCAACTCATCAACTTTGACCAATTCTTTGCATGTAATTAGTAGGATAATTCTAGGATTTTTGGGAGCACAATTTAATCAATTAATGGACATATCCTAGACTAGAAAATAAGCAAAATTTCGGCCACTACCTCCTAGAAGCATCCACCAACTCATTTGATATCAATTCAAAATTTAAAATTCAAAGGGGAGTGGACTTGGTCTTGATTCTTCCTTATATTATGCACCCTTCTCCTCACCCCTCATAACCATTTTTCCCCCCTCTCCTTTTCGAAAATTCAGAGTGAATTCACACTCATTTTCAGTAGAAAAATCGTGAGGTACCTAGCCAAAAAGAAAGAGAAAAATCGAGAGCAAGGTAAGGTAGAAAGAGAAGCGCTCCACCTCCTCCGTGCCGCGTCGTCGTTGTTTCGTTCGTTTTCTTTCGAAACGAAACCAGGCATGTCTAGATTTCTTTCAAACCTCAATCAAGTCATATTATCATTTATTTTTCAGTACATGATCATGTTTATTCAAGTAAAAATCGAGATCCATGTCAAAACATTTTGAAACCACACATGCAGAATTTTCGATTTCCTTGGCAAGCTTCACGGTTTCTTTTGTTTTGTGAGTTTCAGGTATTGGATCGACCCCAGGCTCCCAAGGCAGCTTATATACATGTAGTAGGATGCATTAGGACCATGTTGGTCCATTCAAACCAGCCCCATGCTTGCTGGAAATTCAGAATGACAGCAAGTCCCCATAGGTGCTGAAAATGTTGTTCGAAAATTCAGTTTCTTGTCATGGAGAAAGGATCTGATCTTGGCTGCCACAAGGGCCTATATCCATGGTTGGATCACTTCCCTAGCAAGTCTAAGACGTGACTAAGTTGCCCTTTTGGTGGCTTGGTCCATGGTTCATCGGTTTTTAATAAAAACATCACAACAGCCCCTATACCCCTTCGGCTACTTCGGTTGGACAGCTTTTGGTTCGTTTCTTTTGGTTGCTTGGTATGGATCTTGGTTGGCCTATGGCCCTTAGCCATGGTTCATATCATGTCCATAGATGTCTAGATCGTGCCATGGTCAATCAAATGGCCATTGGAACGACACGAGACATCGATCATAGCATAAACACTACACACGCATGCACGTTGCTCTCGGTTGGACCCTTCGGTTGAGTTATGGTGTGATGCGGATTGTGGCTGGCCTAGGGCCCTTAGCCATGGTTCAAATCATTCCTTGGGATGTTGGTAAGAGTCTCTGGTCGGTGGTTCACTCCCCTAATGGCCGATAGTCTCAAAACCAACGCAAGTCTTGTAGTTGCGCAGCTGCTGGAAATTACAGCAAGTTGCTGTGTCGGTTCAGAGGCTCGTTCGAGTTCTTGGTTGGCTTTTAGCCCATGGCCTTGGACTGGACAATGCCGCATTGAGTTGGGAAGGTCATGTTTTTGACCGTTTGTCATTCGGATCATTTTCGAGGTCGTACGAGAATTTACAGTGCAATGTGCCAAATTGACTCTCGAAAGAGCGTTTCGTGTTTTGGCCTCCATTCCACCTAGATTTCGACCCTATCATTTTAGGAACATTATTTTATGATTTTTCAGCGTATTTTAATCATGACTATACGTCGGTTCAGTGTCGGTTCAGGTTGGCTCGGAGTCATGATTAAATGCGAAGTCATTAGGCGTCATAGTCACATCTTTTGAACGTAAATTGCGTAGTTGGTCAAGTTTAAGCTATTGCATATTTTTCATGGCACAGTTAGGTTGCAGCGAGCCTGGGAACGATCCAATCCAATCCAGTTGGTAAAATTACGGGACATTTTCATTATGCCAGTTAATTATTTTACGTGCATTAAATAGAAAATGATTATTTTTGAGATTTATGCGATATGGCTTGTGGTTCATTCACTATGTGGGAGTGTTATTTTATACGGTCGCCAGTGACCGATCAGTTCAGTATGGTACCACCCGGTCGCCAGTGACCGGCCAGCTCAGTTCAGTTTCAGCCTCCCCGGTAGCCAGTTACCGATCAGTTCAGCTTAGTGCAGTGGCCACAGGCGTAAAACATAATCTCAACAGAAAATTTTACCAGATATTTCAGTACAGGCTCCAAGGAGCAAATATTTTTACAGTGATTTCCAGTTCAATTATGCACGTATTATAATTGCTTAGTACAGATTATTTTCAGTATGCCTCAGGACAGGATATGTTAACTCATGCATATTTTAAATTCAGATTTTTACTCGTTACCTGCGATATATGCATGCTGAGTCTTTAGGCTCACTAGACTTGATTGTTGTAGGTACTGATGAGGCCAGGGCCGAGGACGGGGACCAGTGAGCCAGCTTGGGTCGGCAGTAGTGGCACCCGAGGACCTCAGAGCAGCAGTTGTTATTTTTTTTCCGCAAACAATTTTATCAGTCGTTGGATATTTTTAAATCGTTGTTGTTGGCAAAACTTTAATTTTCTTCCGCTGCAATATTTTGAAATATTGAACTTGATTCACCAGTGATTTTATGAATGAGGCCATTTAAGTTCTTTTAAAAAGAAAATTTTTAATTTTCCGCAAATTTTCAAGAAAGGAGTTTTAGGCCCTTCACAGTTGGTATCAGAGCGGTGGTTCTGTATAGGGTTTCACTACTACTGGCCGCGAGAAGCTCACGAAGCCACGCCTTTGGTCTGTAAGTTTTTCAGTTCAGCATTTTGTTCAGCATTTTAGTTAAAGCATGAATTAGTTTGTCAGCATGCTTCCAGATTTTCAGTATTTCAGAGTTCATTTAAAATAAATTATGGAATTATGCATGTTAGTTACGTATGGGTTATGTTGGAACAGTATGCCCCCTAGACGCATTTTAGAGCGCAACAGAGAGGAGGAGCCTCGCCGAGAAGACAGGGAGGAGCGTAGACCAGAGGGAGACCTACCACCTCCTCCACCGCCCCCACCGAACATGAGTGCCCAGATGTTAGCTGGGATGGCACAGTTCTTCGCACAGTTTGCGGGGGGCAATGCCGCAGCCGTAGCCGCAGCCGCAGCCAGGCCGACAGGGCCCGAGGCTGTGTATGAGCGATTCATGAAGATGCGCCCGAAGGAATTCTCTGGGGCATCTGACCCTATGGTTGCCGAGGGATGGATCAAATCCCTCGAGGTTATCTTCGATTTTATGGAGCTGGGGGACGCAGACCGAGTTCGATGTGCCACCTACCTGTTCACTGGAGACGCCCGCTTATGGTAAGAAGGAGCTTCGGTAGCCCTGACATTGGCTACACTTTCTTGGACCCGCTTTACGGAGGTTTTCTACTTCAAGTATTTTGCTGAGGAGGTTCGCACCAGGCTGACCACCGAGTTCATGAGTCTAACACAGGGGGATATGTCGGTTACGGAGTTTATCCGTAAGTTCGAGAGGGGCTGTCACTTTGTGCCCCTGATAGCGAATGATGCCAGAGCCAAGCTGATGCACTTCCTGGTGGGTTTACGGCCGATCTTGCGCCGAGATGTTAGGGTATCTGACCCTGCTACTTATGAGATTGCCGTCTCCAAGGCCTTAGCCGCGGAGCAGGATCTGCGGGATATCGAGAGGGATCGCCAGGGCAAGCGCCCAGTCCAGGCACCGCACCGCCCTCCTCCTCATCAGCATCAGCAGCAGAATAAGAGGCCTTTTCATTGACCGCCCAGGAACCGAGGCCAGCAGCAGCAGCAGCAGCAGCAGCGGCGGGGACGCCCAGCCCCGAGGACTCAGGAGCACCCAGTCTGTCCCAGGTGCTCACGTCGCCATCCTGGAGCATGTATGGCTGGCTCAGGAAAGTGTTTTAAGTGTGGCAGTCCAGACCACATGTTGCTGCAGTGTCCTCAGAGGAATCTGCCTACCCAAGGCAGAGTTTTTGCTCTCCATGCCGCGGAAACCAACCCGGAGACTATGTTGTTGACAGGGAGAATTTTTATATCTGGTTCCGCTACCAAGGCCTTGATAGATTCAGGGGCCACTCACTCGTTTATTTCGGAGATCTTTGCAAACTTTCTCAAGATCCAGACCATTAGGCTAGATATTGCCTTTTCAGTAGTATTGCCGTCAGGCGAGGAGATGGCAGCTACCAATGTTATCCGAGATATAGACCTTGAGCTGCACGGTAATCTTGTTTATGCGGATCTGATTGTGCTACCGATGCCGGAATTTGACATCATCCTAGGGATGGACTGGCTATTGAGGAACAGAGTGTTGATAGACTTCCAGCGGAGATCCGTTCTTGTCCGACCGCCTGGAATGGAGCAGTTCTTATTTGAGCCGGACAGGTACTTTCCTTTACCGCGCATTATTCCTTATGTTCAGGCTAGGAAGCTCATGCATAGAGGGTGTCGGGCATTTCTAGCAACCTTTTTATCTGTCCCCGAGGAACCCAGCCAGTCAGCCTCAGATGTTCCGGTTGTCAGAGATTTCTTAGACGTTTTTCCCGAAGACGTCTCTGGTATGCCACCCGAGAGAGAGGTGGAGTTTTCCATTGAGCTTATGCCAGGTACGGCTCCGATATCCAAAGCGCCGTACCGACTAGCACCGACAGAGATGGCAGAGCTTAAGAAGCATATCCAGGAACTTCTCGACAAGGAGTTCATTCGCCCGAGCTTTTTTCCATGGGGCGCGCCAGTCTTATTCGTGAAAAAGAAGGATGGCACGATGAGGCTTTGCATTGACTACAGGGAGTTGAACAGGGTTACAGTGAAGAATAAATACCCACTGCCGAGGATTGAGGATCTGTTTGACCAGTTGCAGGGAGCTTCGATTTTCTCCAAGATAGATCTGCATTCTGGTTATCACCAGTAGAGGGTGAGAGGTGCTGATGTTTCGAAGACAGCTTTCAGGACTCGTTATGGTCACTACGAGTTCCTTGTGATGCCGTTCGGTCTGACGAATGCGCCAGCGATCTTCATGGATCTCATGAATCGCGTATTTCAGCCGTACCTCGACCAGTTTGTGATAGTGTTCATAGATGACATTCTCGTCTACTCCAAGAATCGGGAGGAGCACAGCAGGCATTTGATCACAGTGTTGCAGACATTGCAGAAGCACAAATTATTCGCAAAGTTCAGTAAGTGCGAATTCTGGTTAGAGAAGGTGGCGTTCTTGGGCCACATTGTTTCTAGCAGTGGCATTGAGGTAGACCCGGCGAAAGTTGTAGCAGTCAGAGATTGGGTTGTGCCTCAGAATGCATCCGAGATCCGCAGTTTCCTTGGGCTAGCAGGATATTGCAGAAAATTCATCCAA
This sequence comes from Primulina tabacum, assembly GCF_025594145.1. Classification (NCBI taxonomy): domain Eukaryota; kingdom Viridiplantae; phylum Streptophyta; class Magnoliopsida; order Lamiales; family Gesneriaceae; genus Primulina; species Primulina tabacum. Next base: position 17,573,404 of record NC_134562.1, on the reverse strand, counting down.
GGATTTTCCTCTATCGCCGTTCCACTCACAGCACTGACAAAGAAAAATGTGAAGTTTGTGTGGAGCGAGGAGTGTCAGAAGAGCTTCGATACTTTGAAGCAAGCTCTTATTTCAGCACCAGTTTTGGCCATGCCATCAGGGCCCGGCGAGTTTGTCCTTTATACCGATGCTTCGAAGCTTGGTTTAGGTGCAGTTTTGATGCAGCATGGGAGAGTGATAGCGTATGCTTCTCGACAGCTGAAAATCCACGAGAAGAATTACCCTACCCATGATCTGGAGTTAGCGGCCGTAGTTTTTGCTTTGAAGATTTGGAGGAACTATCTGTATGGAGAGAAGCGCCAGATCTTACCGACCATAAGAGCCTCAAGTATTTCTTTACGCAGAAGGAGCTGAACATGCGTCAGAGGCGTTGGTTGGAGCTTGTGAAAGACTACGATTGTGACATTAGCTACCACCCGGGTAAAGCTAATGTAGTTGCGGATGCTTTGAGCAGGAAAGTCGCAGTGATGGCTCATTTGACGATTCAGAAACCTCTTCAGATTGAGATGCAGGGGTTTGATCTTGAGACTTATCCTCGAGGTAGAGTTCCTCATTTATCTACCTTGACTATCCAGTCCTGTCTTATTGACCGTATTCGCAGCGGTCAGGCAGCAGATGAGCAGTTGGCACAGTGGAAGAAGAGAGATGAAGCCAAGGGCAGTGTTTTGTATTCAGTCAGCGACGGTATTGTGAGATACCGAGATAGGATATGGGTTCCTAGCAGTGATTCTATCCGAGCAGACATCTTATCAGAGGCCCATACGTCCCCGTACTCCATTCACCCTGGGAGTACGAAGATGTACAAAGATCTGCAGCTATTGTATTGGTGGCCAGGAATGAAGAAGGACATCAGGCGTTTTGTATCCGAGTGCCTGACTTGCCAGTTAGTGAAGGCCGAGCATCAGAGACCAGCATGTTTGCTCAAGCCTCTTCCTATTCCCGAGTGGAAGTGGGAGAACATTACCATGGACTTTGTGACCAGGATTGCCGAGGTCAGCCAGAGGATCGAATGCTATCTGGGTGATTGTAGATCGTCTTACCAAATCAGCGCACTTCTTGCCTATTAAGACGACTTTCACCATGGTTCAGTATGCAGAGCTGTATATCCGAGAGATAGTCCGACTCCACGGTATTCCAGTTTCTATCGTATCCGACAGAAATCCCAGATTCACTTCCTCATTTTGGAAGAGTTTGCATTCGACTTTGGGTACGAAGTTGCTGTTTAGCACAGCTTTCCATCCGCAGACAGATGGACAGTCGGAGCGAGTTATTCAGATCTTAGAGGATCTTCTCCGTGCTTGCGTCATTGATTTCTCTGGGAGTTGGGAGTCGAACTTACCATTGGTAGAGTTCACCTATAACAACAGTTTCCAGTCGTCTATAGGTATGGCTCCGTATGAGGCGCTGTATGGCCGCAAGTGTAGATCTCCTGTTCATTGGATGAAGTAGGAGAGAGAGCAGAGTTGGGTCCAGAGATTGTTCAGCAGGCAGCATATGTAGTAGTCAAGATCCGTGATAGAATGAGGACTGCTCAGAGTCGACAGAAGAGTTATGCCGATCAGCGGAGGAGAGAGTTAGAGTTTGCAGTGGGCGATCATGTCTTCGTGAAAGTGGCACCTATGAAGGGTGTCATGAGATTTGGCAAGAAAGGGAAGCTCAGTCCGGGATTCATTGGACCGTTTGAGATCCTCGACAGAGTTGGGACGCTAGCGTATCGTGTGGCTCTTCCGCCGAATCTGGCCGGAGTACACAATGTCTTTCACGTCTCCATGCTGAGGAAGTATATGGCAAATCCTTCGCATGTGCTGAATTTCGAGCCGTTGCAGCTTACTCCAAACTTATCTTATGAGGAGAGACCCGTGCAGATCCTAGACAGACAGGGGAAGAAACTTCGGAACAAGTTGGTTAAGCGAGTCAAAGTCAAATGGCTCAACCATTCAGAGGAGGAAGCTACGTGGGAGTCTGAGCCGGAGATGAGAAGTCGATACCCTGAGTTATTCGGTGAGTTCAAATTTCGAGGACGAAATTTATTTAAGGGGGGAAGGATTGTAGAACCCGTATATCAGTAGACGTATAAGCCATGCATAATTCTAGATTTTTAAATTTAATTGACTTCATTGCATGATTATTTTAAATGCATTTATTTGAAGTTAATTATTTTATTATTTCAGTTCAGTAGTTTGATTTTTAGCATTTCAGTTATTTCAGTGAGGCCGGACCGGAGTTGGAGTTTTGAGATAGAATTTAAGATTCGAGAAATATTTTCAGAAGTTAATTTAGCTAGCAACCAAGTTCATTTAAGTTAGAAAGGGAGGTTTGAGGATTTAATTTAATTATTTGAGGTGATTAAGAAATGAACTCATTTAAGTTATTTAATTAAGGGGTTAGCTCACTAAATTATTTAAAGGATTAGTAAGGCTTTCAAGGATTATTAGTTGACTAGATAATCAACATTTCCCTTTATTTTATCATGCATTTTTCGGCCACCCTTAGTGCTAGATTTCTTTCAAACCTCAATCAAGTCATATTATCATTTATTTTTCAGTACATGATCATGTTTATTCAAGTAAAAATCGAGATCCATGTCAAAACATTTTGAAACCACACATGCAGAATTTTCGATTTCCTTAGCTAGCTTCACGGTTTCTTTTGTTTTGTGAGTTTAAGGTATTGGATCGACCCCAGGCTCCCAAGGCGGCTTATATACATGTAGTAGGATGCATTAGGACCATGTTGGTCCATTCAAACCAGCCCCATTCTTGCTGGAAATTCAGAATGATAGCAAGTCCCCATAGGTGCAGAAAATGTTGTTCGAAAATTCAGTTTCTTGTCATGGAGGAAGGATCTGATCTTGGCTGCCCCAATGGCCTATAGCCATGGTTGGATCACTTCCCTAGCAAGTCTAAGACGTGACTAAGTTGCCCTTTTGGTGGCTTGGTCCATGGTTCATCGGTTTTTAATAAAAACATCACAACAGCCCCTATACCCCTTCGGCTACTTCGGTTGGACAGCTTTTGGTTCGTTTCTTTTGGTTGCTTGGTATGGATCTTGGTTGGCCTATGGCCCTTAGCCACGGTTCATATCATGCTCCTAGATGTCTAGATCGTGCCATGGTCAATCAAATGGCCATTGGAACGACACGAGACATCGATCATAGCATAAACACTACACACGCATGCACGTTGCTCTCGGTTGGACCCTTCGGTTGAGTTATGGTGTGATGCGGATTGTGGCTGGCCTAGGGCCCTTAGCCATGGTTCAAATCATTCCTTGGGATGTTGGTAAGAGTCTCTGGTCGGTGGTTCACTCCCCTAATGGCCGATAGTCTCGAAACCAACGCAAGTCTTGTAGTTGCGCAGCTGCTGGAAATTACAGCAAGTTGCTGTGTCGGTTCAGAGGCTCGTTCGAGTTCTTGGTTGGCTTTTAGCCCATGGCCTTGGACTGGACAATGCCGCATTGAGTTGGGAAGGTCATGTTTTTGACCGTTCGTCATTCGGATCATTTTCGAGGTCGTACGAGAATTTACGGTGCAATGTGCCAAATTGACTCTCGAAAGAGCGTTTCGTGTTTTGGCCTCCATTCCACCTAGATTTCGACCCTATCATTTTAGGAACATTATTTTATGATTTTTCAGCGTATTTTAATCATGACTATACATTGGTTCAGTGTCGGTTCAGGTTGGCTCGGAGTCATGATTAAATGCGAAGTCATTAGGCGTCATAGTCGCATCTTTTGAACGTAAATTGCGTAGTTGGTCAAGTTTAAGCTATTGCATATTTTTCATGGCACAGTTAGGTTGTAGCGAGCCTGGGAACGATCCAATCCAATCCAGTTGGTAAAATTACGGGACATTTTCATTATGCCAGTTAATTATTTTACGTGCATTAAATAGAAAATGATTATTTTTGAGATTTATGCGATATGGCTTGTGGTTCATTCACTATGTGGGAGTGTTATTTTATACGGTCGCCAGTGACCGATCAGTTCAGTATGGTACCACCCGGTCGCCAGTGACCGGCCAGCTCAGTTCAGTTTCAGCCTCCCCGGTAGCCAGTTACCGATCAGTTCAGCTTAGTGCAGTGGCCACAGGCGTAAAACATAATCTCAACAGAAAATTTTACCAGATATTTCAGTACAGGCTCCAAGGAGCAAATATTTTTACAGTGATTTCCAGTTCAATTATGCACGTATTATAATTGCTTAGTACAAATTATTTTCAGTATGCCTCAGGACAAGATATGTTAACACATGCATATTTTAAATTCAGATTTTTACTCGTTACCTGCGATATATGCATGCTGAGTCTTTAGGCTCACTAGACTTGATTGTTGTAGGTACTGATGAGGCCAGGGCCGAGGGCGAGGACCAGTGAGCCAGCTTGGGTCGGCAGTAGTGGCACCCGAGGACCTCAGAGCAGCAGTTGTTATTTTTTTTCCGCAAACAATTTTATCAGTCGTTGGATATTTTTAAATCGTTGTTGTTGGCAAAACTTTAATTTTCTTCCGCTGCAATATTTTGAAATATTGAACTTGATTCACCAGTGATTTTATGAATGAGGCCATTTAAGTTCTTTTAAAAAGAAAATTTTTAATTTTCCGCGAATTTTCAAGAAAGGAGTTTTAGGCCCTTCACAGAGGCAGAGAGAAGGAATCGCTACCCGGAACTGTTTGGTAAGACCTAATTTCGAGGACGAAATTTATTTAAGTGGGAGAGGAACTGTAGAGCCCAAAATCAGTACACATAAATTCATGCATTTATTTAATTGTTAAATTATTTAATCAAATTTAATAAATGATTTTTGAGATGCATGATTTATGAAATTTCATTATTTTAAATTATTTATGTTTATGAGATGCACGTTAAAAGATTTTCTCGAGTTTCATGTTTCAGGCGATTATTCGATGCGGGATCGAGGGAAAGAGACCGGCGACGATTTTGACGATTATAAAATGTGATATTTTATTTTAAGTTAGGATTGAGGCATTTTAAATGATTTATTTAGTTTTTTTAGCATGTTAAAGCTTAACTCAATTATTTAGTGATTTTAGGATTTTAAAACTTTTAAAGTTTAGCAAGTGTGCATTTATTTTAAATTAAGGGATTTTATTAAGTTAAAAGTGGGTTAGAATTTTTAATTGTTTTCTAATTATTAATTAAGAACAATTTATCCCCTAATTATTAAAAATTCACGCACACACACTTCTTCACACACACCTACACGTTAACACACACATATATTTCATTCCATCTCATTTCAGATTTTTGATAGAAAAATAAAACCTATGGTTCTCAGTGCAAGAGCAGTTGCCCCTCCTCTGAATATTTTCCTGCAAGTTTTTGTGAGTTTTCTTCAAGAAATCGAGCCACAAATCGTTCCGGATCAACCTCCCATCTTTCCCGTTTCGGTATCGTCGGTTTGGTAATTTTAAATATCAAAAGGCATGTATATTATTTCATTCTTGCTTTGATCTTGTCATATTAAACGTTTTGTTGTTTATTATGCGTGAAAATTCATGTATGTTGTGCAAAGTTTGAGCAGAAATTTGTTGGATCGATTTTGAAACGTTTTTGGATCTAAAAGCTCAAAATTTTCTGTCATTTTTAAATACTGAGATTTTTCGGTCGATTTTCTGGAAACACTTTCAACATATAAAACGTATAAATTTTTGATACCTTCGATTTACAGTAAATTAGAAATATTTAGATAAGAAACAAGTGAGTTATGATAGTTTTTGTGGGATTGCTCAAACTGTGATTTTCTAAAAAGGTGTTTTCGATGTGTTCTTGAAGTTTTATTGTTGCAGGCTTCGTTGGGGATCGACAGGTGATTGCTGCTGCGTTTAAGTATGTTGAGTATGATGTTGGGATGGTTTTTGGTGTGTCGGTTTGCGTCTATAGGCAGTTTATATCATTGGATGTTTTAGGATGCGTTTTGGTGTCAAAATGTCGTGTTTACGGGTTGTGTTGCGTTTTTTGGTGTGCGTCGTCATTTGGGACATTTGTACGGGTTTGAGTCAATGCCATAGTACCCTAGGATGAGTCTCGAGGTGTTGGTTCACGGTCCATATGATTAAGTTTGGAGGATTAAGCCATAAGTGTAGTGATTCCCGTTAGTTCGCATTTTCAGAGCCTACATGGACCCTTTGTCGGACCCTTACACGGGGTCCGTGCCTTTTTTCCTTCAAAATACGAAATTCCAGCATCTACCCGGACCCCTACCCGGACCCTTACACGGCGTCCGTGTACCCCTTAAATTTTTTTTAAAAAAAACAATTTATGTTTATTTTTTTTTTGGATTGTTTTGGGGTTTAATGTTATGATTTAGTACGATAATTAAATGAGGTCAAGTCCCGACAGATTTAGAACGTCCTAAGGAAATTTGTCATTTTGGGTGTGAGCATGACTATACGTTTAAGTTATGCAAGATAGGTATTCGAACTCATGTTAGTATGTGAAACAGTGGCCCCAAGCGAGATTCAACGAATCCATCAACGCCAAGTAAGTATGTTCGACGTGCAAAAGAAAATATTTTTATGTTTTTGAGGTATGCTAAATGTCTCATGACCAAATTATTAACGGGTTTGGAAGTCGGTGAACGTTGCCGAGGACCTCTCCACCCCGGAAAAAGCATGACTGGGTTTAGATCAGGATTGGAAAGCGGTAAGCATGACTAGGGACCAATCCACCCGGTAAAGCATGACCGGGGATCTCATGTATGTGGCAGTGGATTTTCCCTGTCAACCCAATGCTGTGGTTTAGTCTGATCAGGCGCAATTATGTACATATCTCTATGCAAAATGATGAAGTTTATGCATGTTCAAGTATGTATGATGCAAGCATGTTTAAAAAAGTTTTACGTTGATGGCACGTCTATATTATGTATGTATGTTCAAGCTCATGTATGTATGTTCAAGTTTCAAGTACGTAAGCCCTACTTTAAAGATGCATGTGGTTTTATTATGTAGTACTTGCTATCTCCAGTTTATACATGTTGAGTCTTTAGACTCACTAGACTTGATCGATGCAGGGGATCATGAGTTTGAGGTGACGAGGGGTGGGGACCAATGAGCTGGCTTGGACTGAGCAGGAGGCTAAACCCGAGGACCGCCCATGTTTTTAAGAAATTAGGAAATGTTTCAAATACTCTGATTTCACGTTATTGTTTCCGATATTTAAACAAGTGTTTTTAGCAAACTTTATTTGTGATATTTTCGTTGCAAATATTTTGAACGATCAATTTAATGTAATCGCAATTTCAAGGTTTCTATTTGATTAAGAAAATTTTTATTTTTCCGCAAATTTTAAAATAGTTAAAAGTACGGTACGTTACATTATGCACTCCAGCCGACAGCTGTGGCAACACCCCTCTATAAGCTAATGTTCCAATCTTCTGTAGAACCTCAATCGGTCTTATGAACCTCGGACTGAGTTTACCTTTGTTGCCAAATCTCATAACACTCTTCATAGGTGATATTTTCACTAACACGTGGTCATCTATAGTGCAAACTCTATCTCGCTTCGCCGCTTATTGACGTAGATTTTCTGGCGACTTTGAGCAGTCTTCATCCTATCTCTGATTTTTACTACTAGCTCTACTGTCTTCTTTATCAAGTCCAGACCTAACTCTCCTCTTTCAGAAACCTCATCCAAATATATCGGTGATCTACATTTCCTCCCATAAAGTGCCTCGTAAGGAGCCATACCTATAGACGACTGGTAGCTATTGTTAAAGGTGAACTTCACTAGAGGTAACTTCGGTTCCCATCTGCCCTTGAAATCGATCACACAAGCTCTAGGGTAGAACTTCCAGAATCTGAATCACTCTTTCAGACTGATCATCGGTTTGAGGATGAAACGATGTACTGAATAGCAACTTTGTTCCCATCGCTGAAAGAAGACTCTTCTAGAAGGACGATGTGAACCTCGGATCTCTATCCGAAACAATATACCAGAATTACGTGCAGTCGAACAATCTCTTGGATGTACAGCTCTGCATATTGAGTCATGGTGAATATTGTTTTAATAGGTAGAAAGTGCGCTGATTTTGTAAGAAGATCAACTATCACCCAAATGACATTGAATCCCTTAATAGTCCTTGGCAATTCCACTACAAAATCCATCGTGCTATTTTTCCATTTCCACTCGGGAATAGGAAGTGGCTTAATATTCCTTGCTCGCCTTTGATACTCTGCCTTAACTTTCTGTCATGTCAAACACTTGGACAAAAAATGCAATATGTCTCGTTTCATGCCCGACCACCAATACAATGTCAGCAAATCTTTATACATTTTCGTACTTCAAGGATGAATGGAGTACGGAGAATTATGGGCTTTCTTCATAACGACCTCTCTCAGTGAATCATCACTAGGAACCCAAAGTCGATCTCGATATCGAACTATGCAATCCACCTCCGAATACAGATTCTGAACCTTAGATTCATCTCTCAATCTCCATTTATGTAATTGTTCATCAAAAGTTTGACCTTCAAGGATTCTATCCCTCAAGGTCGACTGTACTACCATAGTAGCAAGATTAGGAGCCTTGATACTAGCATACACTGCAAGCTCAAATCGTTGAATCTCTGCTTGTAATGGTCTCTGAACTGTCAATTGAGCGATAACAGCTGTCTTTCTACTCAAAGCGTCTGCAAAAACAATAGTCTTTCTCGGATGGTAGCTAATACCGCAGTCGTAATTCTTCACCAGCTATAACCATATTCGTTGCCTTATCTTCAACTCTTTCTGGGTGAAGATGTACTTTAGGATTTTATGATTAGTGAAAATCTTACACTTTTCCCCATATAAGTGATGTCTCCAGACCTTTAGAGCAAATACTACTGCTGCAAGCTGGAGGACATGAGTCGGGTAAATTTTCTCATGAACCTTCAACTGCGTAGATGCATATGATATCACTCGATCAATCTACATCAGGACTGCGTCTAAACCAAGCTTAGAAGCGTCTGTATAGAAAACATACTCTCCTTGCCCTGATGGCATTGATAGAACTGACGCTGAAGTCAAACTCTAGTTAAAGCATGCTTCAGCTTCTCGAAACTCTCCTGGTAGCTTGATCCACAAATAAAGTTGGCATTTTCTTTGTCAAGGCAGTCAAGGGGTGCTACAATAGAGGAGAAACCTTGAATGAACTTCCGGTAGTAACTAACTAAACCCAAGAAACTGGGGATCTCAGTTACACTCTTAGGTACTGGCCACTAGGTGCCTCGACCTTGCTGGGATCGACCTCAACTCCATCTCTAGAAATAATGCGGCCTAAAATGCACATTCTCGAGTCAAAACTTGCATTTGCTGAACTTAGCGAACATCTTTCTATCTTGCAATATCTGTAGAGCCAAGTGCTGACTATGCACTTCTCTACTCCTCGAGTAAATCATAATATCATCTATAAAGAGTATGATAAACTGATCCAAATATGGTTGAAATACACAATTCATGAGACTATGAAAATCGTCGGCGATTGGTCAACCTGAATGGCATCACCATAAACTCGTAGTGCCCATATCAAGTCATGAAAACCATCTTATGAACATCTGGACCTTCAGCTGATGGTATCCCAAACGACGATCTATCTTTGAGAAAATCAAAGCTCCTTGCAGCTGATCAAACAAATCCTTGATTCTAGGTAAGAGATACTTATTCTTGATGGTGACTCTGTTCAGTTCTCTATAGTCATTGCATAGTTGCATACTACCATCCTTCTTCTTCACAAAAAATACCAGTGTGCCCCACGGAGAACAAGTAAGATGAATAAAACCATTGTCCAGTAACTCGTGAATTTTATATTTTAGGTCTTTCATTTTGGCTGGTGCTAGACGATATGGTTCCTTAGAAATTGGCACTGTACCCGGCATCAATTCAATAGAAAATTACAACCTCAACATTCTCCGACTTCTGACAGTCCAGAACAGGTGTTGAAGTAACACTCGCTACAAAAGCTTGGCAGCCTCGTCTCATAAGCTTCCTCGCACAGATGCAGGAGATAATGTGCGTCATTTTCTTGTTTCTTGCTATCTGAAAGGCAAAAGATTCCTCGCTGGGCGGTCAGATACTGACCTCTGCCGGAAATCTATCGAAGCTCCATTCAAAGATAGTCAATCCATGCCAAGAATGATGTCGAATTTTCGGCATTGTGAGTATGATGAGATCTTCCTGAACCTAATTCTTCAGCAAATAAAGCTCCAGATTCCTCGCAATGCTCGCATTAACCATTTGATCACCAGAAGGAATTGAAACTATAAAGCCCAAATCCAAATCCTCGGGTTAAGTCTTCAACCGCTTGACAAATTTCTCAGATATAACTGAGTGTGTAATTCCTGAATCTAGCAATGCATAGGTAGCTACACCTGAAATAAATATCCTTTGTAATATCCAAGCTTGGTGAACGGTACGGTTTAAGATTTCTTATGTTTATGGACTATTTGGTCAAGTTTAAGTGTAGTTTTGATGTTAAGAATTTGGATTTATGATTTATAGTATTGTGGATTTTAGATGTTGTGTAGTTATATTGTGGTGACGTTGCGATTTAATTCATGATTATTCGTATGTTGATCCAATTGGTATGAGGCCAATCGGAGTGGTTAGATAAGACATGGAGGTGCAACTTTCATGTTGAGAGTGTTGCCAAAATACGAGGAGAAGTGTAGTTGCGATTCGATTTTAGTTGCAAAATATATTGTTGGCTACAGAGGAGAGTGCACCCGCGCTGGATAAGACACCGCACCAGCGGTGTTTGGGCAGAAGGCCTACCGCACCCGCGGTAGAAAGGCAGCGCACCCGCGCTCGTTCCTTTGGAATTTTCGGAAGTGGTACAAACTGCCTAGCGCACCCCAGTAAGAACAGTAGCGCACCCGCGGTCGTGTACAGTGAAGTCGTGTTTTGGAGTTTTAAGTGATATAAGACAAGGATTTACACATTTTTCCTTCATTCTTTCCTCATTTCTCGGTTCTTCAGCTCAAGGAGACCTTGGGTTCTCAATTTCTTTCATTTGTTCCTTTGATTCAAGTATCTAGTTGGGTTATTGAAGTGAGAGCAAGATCATTTTGGGTTCAAGGAGCTAAGGTAATCATGTGGGTTTAGTTATTCTTGGATTATGGTATTTGGGAAATTATGGAATGTTTGATTGTGTTGATTTTATGGGTTTTATGGTATGGTTATTTGATTATTAAGTTATTGATGGCTCAATACATGGTTTATTGTTGTAGGATTGTACCAAGAGATTAGAATCAAGATTTCCATTGGTTGTAAGTGAAATTCATTTCTTGTGCTTACATGAATTATATGTATTGTATTTCAATGGTTTTAATATGGTATTTCATTCTATTTGATTCATGTTATGTATCGATACACTTTGTTGTATATTAGAGGCTTTTATATGCCTCAATTGTATAAAAAGGAATGCAAGAGAAAAGAGTCTTCAAAGTGTTTGATTTAATGTCTAAGAGAGAATTCAAATGATTTATTGGATTGATAAATAGATAGTCAGAGATTGCATGCAATTAGTTGATCAACGACCATAGGCTTATATCCCAACAGAGTAATCGATTTATATCGATGGGATATAGGTACAGAGACAGAGATACTATTTAGATATCAATCCATTAGAGAAAAGAGTAATACCATCGTTATGTTCATGTTTTACTATATTATTCATGTTTTAAGAGTTAGATGGTATTTATTGATTTCAAAGTCATGTTTTACAGAGTACGATATGTACATATTGTTATGTAAGAGTTTCACTTGCTGAGTTTTATACTCATTTCAGTTATTCATGTGATGCAGATAAGAGTGACGAGCCGGGACGTTGATTGGAGCCGAGGTCATATGCATACAAGAGATGGAAGGAAGAAAGATATTTTGTTAACATTTTGACATGACCAAAAATGATCTTTTGTAATTTGATGCAACACTTGATTGATCATGTATATACTTTTGATTGTAAATATTTTATGTCAAGAAAATTTTAAATCCTTCTTCCCTCTAAGTAAATTTTTAATTTTCCGCTGTGTTATTTTATAAAATCAGTCGAGGGCTTTACATTTAGTGGTATCAGAGCAACGTTCTTCGGACCAATGCATATGACTTCGTCTACTTTCAACATTCCGGGTATGTCTTCTTCTACATCTATTTATTGTTATCGGTTGATATGTATTATGTGAGCACATTGTAGGATTTAATGCCTCCTAAGAGAAAGGCTTCAGAGGGTGAGGATAGCTTCTCATCGAGAGTTGTCGACGAGTTTAGCAAATTACTGAAAAAGCAAGCCAAGGTTCACAGTGAACAGATTCAACACTTGCTCCGTTTGCAAGGTACAGGTCAAGGTAGAGGCCAAGGGAGAGGCCAAGTGGTTCAAGCAGTTGCGACTGATGGGATCTTTACTGCTCTTAAGAGGATGGATCCGCCTGAGTTTGCAGGGAGCACTGATCCATTGGTGGCTGTAGAGTGGATTAAAGTACTTGAGGCGATATTTGATCATCTCAAATATGAAGACAAGGACAGAGTTGATTGTGCAGTATTCATGCTAGTTAAAGCTGCACGTATTTTGTGGAATGCTACCAAGGTAAGTGTTGATGTTCCGGCATTGAAGTGGCAAGATTTCACGGATCTTTTCTACGACAAGTATTTCTTGGATGCACTTCGAGCTCGGAAGGTGACTGAGTTTTTAGAGCTTTGTCAGGGAGGTATGAATGTTCACGAGTACATTTTGAAATTTGAGGAGGGCTGTCTGTTTGCCCCCTATATTGCCTCCAATGACAAAGACAAGGGTGTTCATTTCATTAGAGGACTTCAAGCAAAGATCCGGAGGGACATCAATATGTCTAAGTCGGTGACATTTAAAGAAATTGTGACTAAAGCATTGTTAGCCGAGCAAGATGAGAAAGATATTGCTAGAGAGAGACAGGCGAGGCAACAGGCTAATTGCTCAAAGGGGTCAAGGTTCGAGTCAAAGAGAAAAAGGTAGTTTGAAAGGGAAAGGCAAGATAGAGCCGAGTTCTAAAGCACCGACAGTCCCATTTGATCCAGAGAAGCCGTTGTGTCCCAAGTGCAGTAGGCATCATAGGGGTGAATGCAGGTTTGGTACTCAAACGTGCTATCGATGTGGTACTGCAGGCCATATCGCCAAGGATTTTCCGAGAGGATCGAGTAAAGAGAAGGTGTAGGGTCGCATCTTTACCATGACGAAGGAAGGTATAAATCCTGATTCTTCTATGATCTCTAGCACTATTTTAATTTCAGGTAGAGTAGCTACGACATTGATTGATACATGTGCTACTCATTCTTTTATGTCTGAACAATTTTTGAGATCTTTGGGTTTAGTTCCTTCGGTTTTTCCCCTCCAGTTTAATGTTGTATTGCCTTCTGGGGATGTGTTGTGCCCGACGTCTATTTTGTATGAGTGTTCTGTTCAAATTGATGAGCGAGTGATTTATGCGGATTTGATTGTTATTTTGATGGTTGCGTTTGATATTATACTTGGCCTGGATTGGCTATCAACTTATCGTGCAGTGATTGATTGCGTTGCCAAGACAGTGAAATTTGCAGATGATGGAAATAAGGAAGGTATGCTCGCCAGTGCAGGTACTTCGCTGGTCCTTCCTTTTATTTCATGTTTTGAGGCTAAGAAGTTGTTGTTTAGAGGTTGTGATGGGTTTTTGGCTTCAATTGTGGATATGGATAGAATTGTGAAGTTGAATATTGATGCTATTGATGTTGTGAGAGAGTTCCCTGATGTATTTGAGGATGATGTGCCGGGTTTACCGACGGACAGAGATGTAGAGTTTGTGATCGATCTAGTTCCGGGGACGGTTCCTATTTCCAAAGCTCCGTACACAATGGCCCCGATAGAGATGAAAGAATTGAAAACGCAGTTGCAGGATCTATTAGATAAAGATTTCATTCGGCCGAGTTCTTCGCCTTTGGGAGCTTCGGTTCTTTTCGTCAAGAAGAAAGATGGGTCTTTGCGGCTGTGCATTGATTACAGGGAAATCAACAAAGTGACGATTAAGAATAAATATCCGTTGCCACAAATAGACGATCTTTTTGATCAGCTGCAAGGGGCTACAGTGTTTTCAAAGATTGATCTTCGATCTGGCTATTATCTGTTGAATGTTAGGGAGTCTGATATCCCTAAGACGGCGTTTCGGACCAGGTATGGTTATTACGAATTTCTTGTGATGTCGTTCGATCTGACTAATGCTCCTTCTGTCTTCATGGATCTTATGAACCGAGTGTTCAAGCCGTATTTGGATAGCTTTGTCATTGTTTTCATCGATGATATATTGATTTATTCCAAGACCAGAGAGCTTCATGCAGAGCACCTTAGAGTCGTCCTTCAGTTGTTGAGAGAGAAAAGGCTGTATGCTAAGTTGAAGAAATGTGAGTTCTGGTTGGAGCAGATTTCTTTCTTAGGCCATGTTGTCTCGAAGGATGGTTTAGCTGTTCATCCAGCAAAAATCGAGGCGATACAGAAGTGGCCTATCCCTACCACTGTATCAGAGGTACGCAGTTTTCTTGGTTTGGTGGGTTATTATCGTCGTTTTATTTCAGACTTTTCCAAAATTGCCCTTCCATTAACCAATCTGATGAGGAAGACTGTGAAGTTTGAGTGGTCCAATGAATGTCAAAGTGGATTCCAAGAGTTGAAAGATAGGTTGACGACAGCTCCGGTACTTGCATTGCCTAGTGGTACAGAAGACTTTGTTGTTTATACCGATGCGTCGAAGAAGGGTCTCGGTGCAGTGCTGATGCAACGTGAAAAGGTTATAACTTATGCTTCTTGTCAGTTGAAAGATTACGAGAAAAATCATCCTACGCATGATCTGGAACTGGCAGCTGTGGCATTCGCCCTGAAAATCTGGAGACACTATCTATATGGCGAAAAATGTGAAATTTTCACGGACCACAAGAGTTTAAGGTATTTGTTTTCCCAGAAAGAACTCAATATCCGTCAGAGACGGTGGTTAGAGCTTGTGAAAGATTATGATGTGACGATTAGTTACCACCCTGGGAAAGCGAATGTTGTAGCGGATGCATTGAGCCGTAAGTCGAGTTCATCTTTGAGTTCTATGATCCAGAAACCGTTGTTGTTAGATTTGCAACGAGAAGAGATAGCTTTAGTAGTACCAGGAACCATTGCTCGTTTTTCAGCGTTGATCATTCGGGCTACATTGACGGACAGAATCCGTAGAGAGCAGGCCAATGATGTTCAGTTGACAAAGATGAGAGCCAGAGCAGAAGAGAGAGGTAATTCAGAGTTTGGGATGAACAAAGATGGTTTGATGACATTCAGAGGCCGTATATGTATTCCTACTGGTGATGATATTCGACGAGACAGTCTTGACAGAGGCACATACCGCGCCATACTCGATACATCCAGGTAGTACCAAGATGTATCAGGATCTTGGAAGACTCTATTGGTGACCAGGCATGAAGAAGGATATTGCTATGTTTATTTCTCAGTGTCTAACTTGTCAGCAGGTGAAAATCGAACACCAGAAACCTGCGGGGACATTGCAGTCATTGCCGATTCCTCAATGGAAATGGGAGCACATTACAATGGACTTCGTGATTGGTCTTCCCAGAACGCAGAAATGATATAACTCTATTTGGGTTATCGTTGATCGATTGACCAAGTCATCGCATTTTCTCCCAGTCAAGACAACGTATTCCATGAACCAGTATGTAACACCCTCGACCGGTTTTAATATAATAACAGCGGAATTTAAAATTTTCTAAAAATAAAGAAGGATTTAAAATACATGTCAATGTATAATGAAAAGTATATACATGATCAATCAAATGATACAACAAAAATACAAAATATCATTTTTGTGATCATGTCAAAAATGCTATCAAAATAGTTTTCTTCCTTCCTTCTCTATATGCATATGACTCCGGCCCACAATCAACGTCCCGGTCCGTCGCTCTTATCTACATCACATGAAATAACTGAAATGAGTAAAAAAACTCAGCAAGTGGAACTCTTACATAGCAATGATACATATATCATACTCTATAAAACATGGTTTTGAAATCATTAAATACCATCAACTCTTGAAACATGAATAACATAGCATAATATAACAATAAGATGCTATTTCTCTTTTCTCTGTTGGATTGATATCTATATAGTATCTCTGTCTCTGTACCTATATCCCATCGATATACATCGATAACTCTGAGGGATATAAGCCTATGGTCGTTGATCAACTAATTGCATGCAATCTATGACTATGTATCTATCAATCCAATAAATCATTTAAACTCTCTCTTTGGCATTAAATCAAACACTTTGAAGACTCTTTTATCTTGTATTCCCTTTTTCACAATTGAGACATAAAAATATCTCCATAATATACAACAAAGTGTATCAATACATATCACGAATCAAATGAAGGGAATAGCACATTAAAACCATTGAAACACCATACATATATTATCATGTGAGCACAAGGAATGAAATTCCACTTACAACCAATAGAAACCTTGATTCTATACTCTTGGTTGAATTCCTACAACAATAAACCATGTATTGCACCATTAATAACTTAATAATCACAAACCCATACCATTAAATCCATAAAACCAACACCATCACAAACCCAATACTTCTCCCAACACCAAAACCAAGAAATGAACAAACCCATTAGCTTACCTTAGCTCCTTGAACCCAAAATAATCTCGATCCCACTTCAAATACCCAACAAGATGCTTGAATCAAAGAAATGAGAGAAAGGAAATGGAACCCTAGCTCCCCCTAAGGCTGAAGAATCGAGAAGTGCAAGAAAAGAATGAGAGAAAAGTGAGCAATCTCTTGTATTTATTCACTTAAAACCGAAAACACGACTTTACTGTTCATCGACCGCAGGTGCGCTGCCTCTCCGACCGCGGGTGCGCTATGCTCTCGGCAACTCACCCAAAAATCCACAATTGACGACCGCTGGTGCGCTCTGGTCTCTGCCCTAACACCGCAGGTGCGCTACACCTTGCACCGCGGGTGCGCTATGCCTTCGGCATTCCAACCAAAAATCCAAACATGACGACCGCGGGTGCGGTAACCTTTACACCGCGGGTGCGGTGTGACTTCGGCAATCTCATCAAAAATCTGAATTAAAGATCGCAGGTGCACTGTCACCTGAAGCCAAAAAAAACTCTATGCAACTAAAATCGAATCGCAACGCAGATACAATACAACTACACAACAACTAATAACAACAATGCTATAAACCATAAATCACAACTCTTAACATCAAAACTATACTTAAACTCAACCAAATAGTCAATAATCATACGAAATCTTAAACCGTACCGTACACCAGGCTTGGCTATTACACAGTATGCCGAAGAGTACATAGCAGAAATTGTCAGACTTCATGGTGTTCCTATGTCGATCGTGTCTGATCGTGACCCTAGATTTACTTCAGAGTTTTGGAAGAGTTTACACAGAGCCTTGGGTACACGGTTAGCATTCAGTAAAGCATATCACCCCCAGAGCGATGGTCAATCAGAGAGAGTTATTTAGATTTTGGAGGATATGCTCAGAGCTTGTACTATCGATTATCCAGGTAGTTGGGATTCAAATTCCTCTGGTTGAGTTCACGTACAATAACAGTTACAAGGAGACGATTGGCATGGCACCGTATGAAGCACTTTATGGCAGAAAATGTAGATCCCCTTTATATTGGGACGAGATTGGTGAGAGAAAGATGTTGGGTCCAGAGTTGGTCCAACAGACAGCTGATGTTGTTGATGTTATTCAAGAAAGGATGAAGACAGCACAGTCGAGACAGAGGAGTTATACTGATGTAAGACGAAGGACATTGCAGTTTGAGGTTGGCGATCACGTGTTCTTGAAGATTACACCTCTTAAAGGTGTGATGCGGTTTGGCAGAAAGGGAAAGTTGAATTCAAGGTTTATTGGCCCATTTGAGATCTTGGACACAGTCGGTGATCGAGCTTACAGGTTAGCCTTACCACCAGATTTTGATAGAGTTCACAATGTTTTTCATGTCTCCATGCTCAGGAAGTATATTGCGAATTCTTCCCATGTTCTTCGTCACGAGCCATTGGATTTGACGCCGAATTTGACGTACCAAGAGATTCCAGTTCAGATTCTGGATCGCAAAGTTAAATTATTGAGAAACAAAGAGATTGGCATTGTTAAAGTCCTTTAGAGGAATCAATTGATTGAAGAAGCCACGTGGGAACCAGAGGATGAGATGAAAGGAAAGTATCCTGAGTTGTTTGCGCAGTGACGAAAATTTCGGGGACGAAATTCCTTTAAGGAGGGGAGATTGTAATATCCAAGCTTGGTGAACGGTACGGTTTAAGATTTCTTATGTTTATGGACTATTTGGTCAAGTTTAAGTGTAGTTTTGTTGTTAAGAATTTGGATTTATGATTTATAGTATTGTGGATTTTAGATGTTGTGTAGTTATATTGTGGTGACGTTGCGATTTAATTCATGATTATTCGTATGTTGAGCCAATTGGATATGAGCTCAATCGGATTGGTTAGATAAGACATAGAGGTGCAACTTTCATGTTGAGAGTGTTGCCGAAATACGAGGAGAAGTGTTTTTGCGATTCGATTTTAGTTGCAAAATATATTGTTGGCTACAGAGGAGAGTGCACCCGCACTGGATAAGACGGCAGAAGGCCTACCGCACCCGCGGTAGAAAGGCAGCGCACCCGTGGTCGTTCCTTTGGAATTTTCGGAAGTGGTACAGACTGCCTAGCGCACCCGCGGTAAGAACAGTAGCGCACCCGCGGTCGTGTACAGTGAAGTCGTGTTTCAGGAGTTTTAAGTGATATAAGACAAGGAGTTACTCATTTTTCCTTAATTCTTTCCTCACTTCTCGGTTCTTCAGCTCAAGGAGACCTAGGGTTCTCAATTTATTTCATTTTTTCCTTTGATTCAAGTATCTAGTTGGGTTATTGAAGTGAGAGCAAGATCATTTTGGGTTCAAGGAGCTAAGGTAATCATGTGGGTTTAGTTATTATTGGATTATGGTGTTTGGGAAATTATGGAATGTTTGATTGTGTTGATTTTATGGGTTTTATGGTATGGTTATTTGATTATTAAGTTATTGATGGTTCAATACATGGTTTATTGTTGTAGAAATTGTACCAAGAGATTAGAATCAAGATTTCCATTGGTTGTAAGTGAAATTCATTTCTTGTGCTTACATGAATTATATGTATTGTATTTCAATGGTTTTAATATGGTATTTTCTTCTATTTGATTCATGTTATGTATCGATACACTTTGTTGTATATTAGAGGCTTTTATATGCCTCAATTGTATAAAAGGGAATGCAAGAGAAAAGAGTCTTCAAAGTGTTTGATTTAATGTCTAAGTGAGAATTCAAATGATTTATTGGATTGATAAATAGATAGTCAGAGATTGCATGCAATTATTTGATCAACGACCATAGGCTTATATCCCAACAGAGTAATCGATTTATATCGATGGGATATAGGTACAGAGACAGAGATACTATTTAGATATCAATCCATCAAAGAAAAGAGTAATACCATCGTTATGTTCATGTTCTACTATATTATTCATGTTTTAAGAGTTAGATGGTATTTATTGATTTCAAAGTCATGTTTTACAGAGTATGATATGTACAGATTGTTAGAGTAGGTGCACGTCGAGCCAAGTGTTGGCCGAGTGTTCACAATGAAACTCTATGTATAAACAATCTTTATTTTAATAATATTTGAAATTATTATTTTGGCACATCTTTATTTGTATACCTATGCTAGTTGCATAGATAAAGCCCTTTTGAATATACAAATAGTAGAATGAAAATGAGATGCTCATATGATGAGTATCATGAAACTCATATTTGGAATACTGTATATTCTAAACAGTTCCTAGTCGATTCAGCCGCCGCTAAGAAGGATATAGGCCACTCGAGTTCGAGACTAGTATCTGCGATGTGAGTACCATGTTTCATTGGTAGGGGACATTGTGATGTCCGAGCATGCAGATAGGTGATCCTTGTAGAGTGCACTGAACAACCCTCCATAAAGGACTTTCCAAGTGGTTCTCACTTGTCGAGTGGAAACTTCCTAGTTTATGGTTGCCATTAGTCCTTATGACCCGGGACAACATTGAGACTCTATGTGCTAGAATTACACTTTGACTTGTTTACCGACTCTCATGGGGTCATCAGGTGGCAAGGTTGGGTGTTCCGTCGAAACATATAGGAGTCGATGCATTGTAGTCGGGGATTCACCGCTTACCTTCGGGTATGGATATCCTATGTGTATGTAGTATGAAATCTCTGATCAGAGTATGGTGGTAATTATGAAATGAGTTTCATAGATTACATCACCGATGCAACTACGACATGACACATAGTATCGATTCATTGACAACTCTCGATGTACCAATGGTTGTCGAATCGGTCGGGATATATGAGTTGAAGGGACCGTACTGTACGCTAACCATAATTGAATGGTTCTTGCAGGCACTATCATTTGATACCTAGGGAATCATGTAAGCGATGATGCTAGGCGTTTAACATGATTGGTTGGATACTATCAGACTTGAGTTCTGACGTTCTTGTTATCAAGGAGTTGATAAGTAAGAATGGAGCAATTGGGGTATGCTCATATAAGAACATGTTTAGTCCGAATCACATTGAGATGTGAACCAACGGCTAGTTGTATCAATGAACCATTGATGCCACACAAGTACTAGCTTTCTAGATCCCGTTGAGAAGTAAAATAGTTCAATGTGTTGAACGGCTTATAAAGGAGTTTATAAGTGTAAATAAAATAGAAGTATGACTTCTATGAAGGAGAATGTAACTTTTATTTGAGGAAGTGTTCCTAAATTAAAAGTTGGCCAAACAAATAATGTATTTGAAAATTGTGATTTTCATAAACATTATTATGGACTAATTTAAATTAATTCAAGTGTTGAATTAATTAAACACTAGTGGGCCTAGTAGAGTCCAAATAATTAAATTAATTCAAGTGTTGGATTAATTAAACAACATTGGGCCTTGTAGAGCCCAATAAGAAATAATTATTAAACTAGAGGGCTTGAGTAAAATCAAGTAATGTTTAATTGGGCTCAAATATATTTTGAGACATTTAAATCAAAGTCCATGGGCCTTGTAATTGTTACAAGCCCAAATAGAAAGGCATGCTAGGGAGGTGAAGGGTTGGAGGCACTTTTTCAATAATCTATGCATGGCATGCACATGCTTGCTTTTTACTTTTTCCACAACCAAGAAAAGTGTAACGTCCCCCAGATTCGACGACTGTCCTCACTGTATCAAGACGAGTCTTTCCAGCGTGCTTATGTCCTGACTCACACGCAGCCTAGGAAACTTCCCAGGAGGTCACCCATAACTTTGAAGTTCTTATGTGATGAGCTACCGAAAAGAAGATACACCTTCGTGATATGAGTAGTACAAATCAAATCTTTTAAGCCCTCTTCAACTGTACAGTCCATTACATTGAACAGTCTCGAAATCCCTCTCATTCCCGTGTGGGTCGGTTCATTCATGTTCCCTCCACCTAGAAGTCTGACAGGAGCCGCTCATTGTCCCTGCAACTGATGGCACCGGCAATCACCCCCCGCCCTCTTCGGCCCCGGGCCTCACATGCCCACCAGCTTCCGTTTGGTTCGTCCCCGAACCACACCGTACTAAGAGAGGTCGGCTCTGATACCACTGTAACGTCCCAAATTCGACGACTGTCCTCACTGTATCAAGACGAGTCTTTCCAGCGTGCTTATGTCCTCACTCACACGCACCCTGGGAAACTTCCCAGGAGGTCACCCATCCCAAAATTGCCCCAAGTCCCAAAATATCCCCAAGTCAAGCACGCTTAACTTTGAAGTTCTTATGTGACTAGCTACCGAAAAGAAGATGCACCTTCGTGATATGAGTAGTACAAATCAAATCTTTTAAGCCCTCTTCAACTGTACAGTCCATTACATTGAACAGTTTCGAAATCCCTCTCATTCCCGTGTGGGTCGGTTCATTCATGTTCCCTCCACCTAGAATTCTGACAGGAGCCGCTCATTGTCCGTGCAACTGATGGCACCGGCAATCACCCCCCGCCCTCTTCGGCCCCGGGCCTCACATGCCCACCAGCTTTCGCTTGGTTCGTCCCCGAACCACACCGTACTAAGAGAGGTCGGCTCTGATACCACTGTAACGTCCCAGATTCGACGACTGTCCTCACTGTATCAAGACGAGTCTTTCCAGCGTGCTTATGTCCTCACTCACACGCACCCTGGGAAACTTCCCAGGAGGTCACCCATCCCAAAATTGCCCCAAGTCCCAAAATTGCCCCAAGTCAAGCACGCTTAACTTTGAAGTTCTTATGTGATTAGCTACCGAAAAGAAGATGCACCTTCGTGATATGAGTAGTACAAATCAAATCTTTTAAGCCCTCTTCAACTGTACAGTCCATTACATTGAACAGTTTCGAAATCCCTCTCATTCCCGTGTGGGTCGGTTCATTCATGTTCCCTCCACCTAGAAGTCTGACAGGAGCCGCTCATTGTCCGTGCAACTGATGGCACCGGCAATCACCCCCGGCCCTCTTCGGCCCCGGGCCTCACATGCCCACCAGCTTTCGCTTGGTTCGTCCCCGAACCACACCGTACTAAGAGAGGTCGGCTCTGATACCACTGTAACGTCCCAGATTCGACGACTGTCCTCACTGTATCAAGACGAGTCTTTCCAGCGTGCTTATGTCCTCACTCGCACCCTGGGAAACTTCCCAGGAGGTCACTCATCCCAAAATTGCCCCAAGTCAAGCACGCTTAACTTTGAAGTTCTTATGTGATGAGCTATCGAAAAGAAGATGCACCTTCGTGATATGAGTAGTACAAATCAAATCTTTTAAGCCCTCTTCAACTGTACAGTCCATTACATTGAACAGTCTCGAAATCCCTCTCATTCCCCTGTGGGTCGGTTCATTCATGTTCTCCTCCACCTAGAAGTCTGACAGGAGCCGGTCATTGTCTGTGCAACTGATGGCACCAGCGATCACCCCCCGCCCTCTTCGGCCCCGGGCCTCACAAAAAGTCTCCTCCTTCTCTCCTACACAAGCTAATGGCCGAAATTTGAGCATCATTCTCTCCAAAAAATTTTGTTCTTCAAGTTGTTGAGGAATTCATACTCTTCTCTTTGAAAAATCCTTTTATTTTTCTAGTGCAAAATAAAAGGAGATCTACCTAGTTGGTGGTGGGCTTAATATTTGAGAAAGGAGTGCTCAAAGGAGGAGAGCTTGTAGATTTGTCTTGCCTTTGAAGAGCCAAGTTGTTTACAACTTGGTTGGAGCCATTACATCAATTTTTGAGATTGATAGGTAAAATTTCATAACACCCTATGTATGACATATTGTGTTTTTGTATTTGCTACACACCTAGTACATGTGGTGCTCGAATTTCTCTTGCAAAAATCGAAATTTTGAGCTTCCGTTGCGCATTCGAGCACCTAAAACAGATCCCCTTTCACAGATTGTTATGTAAGAGTTTCTTTTGTTGAGTTTTATACTCATTTCAGTTATTCATGTGATGCAGATAAGAGTGACGAGCCGGGACGTTGGTTGGAGCCGAGGTCATATGCATACAAGAGATGGAAGGAAGAAAGATATTTTGTTAACATTTTGATATGATCAAAAATGATCTTTTGTATTTTGATGCAACACTTGATTGATCATGTATATACTTTTGATTGTAAATATTTTATGTCAAGAAAATTTTAAATCCTTCTTCCCTCTAAGTAAATTTTTAATTTTCCGCCGTGTTATTTTATAAAATCAGTCGAGGGCGTTGCATCCTTCATGCGACAAATATCCCATCAAATCCAATCGAATCCAAAACTTAAAGAATTTCTATCATTAATCACCCAAAATTATCAAAATTACACACTTAAACCTCATCAAGTCTCGAAAATGCACAATTTTGCCAAAATAATTTTCAAAAATTGCATTTCATCCCCTTAACGTATTAAAATTCTTTCATTTTGGCCCATAAAATTTCAAAATTTGCATTCTTACCCCAAATAATTTTCGAGTTTAACCAATTTAGGCCATAACATCTCTAAATTTATTGTTTTGATCCTTACAATTCCAGAAATTTACGGAAACAGCCCCTGAATTCTAGAATTTACGAAACAGCCACTGAAATTGTCAAACTTGCAATTTAGTCCCTGAATTATCGGCCTTGTGCATTTATTCCCCAAGCTCTCGGTTTTTGCACTTTAGCCCCTATAATTCTTGATTTATGCAATATACGTCCCATAATTCTTAAATTGATTAAATTCATACCTTTATATCCTTAAAGCTTGTATTTTATGCCCAATTTTTTATAATTCTCAATGTCAACCCTTAAATACAACTAAACTAGAGCATGCAACCTATTTTCTTCTAAGTTCCTTATTATCCCAATCAATTCCATTAACCAAATTATCGTTGCATGCAATAAGGCAATGTAAAAAAATTAAACAAATAGGTTACCAGTGATCAGAGTCGTGTCTGGCTCTGCCTCTTTCTCCTCAATATGCATGACATAAGCTCTACCAACTGTTGATCCTTTATTCTTTGGGCAGTCAATGACTTTATGTCCTTCCTTCTTGCATATGAAGCAATTGAATGATCCCCACATGCACTTGCCAAAGTGTTGGCGATTGCACTCCTTGCACAGCGGCCTTTCTTCAGATTTTGGGGCAGCTCCAAACTGTGGTAGCTTCTGCTGCCCTGGATTCTTCCACTAACCTTGGGGATTTTGCTGCCCCTGAGCTTTGGGAGGTCCCGTAAACTGCTTCTTGATTGGCTGGGAGTTCTGTTGCCTCTTGCGCTACATTTCAAAACCAATATCCTTCAAGGATTTTTTGGCTTGGAAAGTACAAGCAGTGGCAACTGCGTAATCCGCCGGTCTCATCAACATTACATCTCAACTGATAGTTGGTCGGAGGCCGTCCATGTAATGCCTCAATTTCTCAGCATCATCTCTAGAAATGAAGGGAACAAATTGACAACCCCAATCAAAATTCTTTATTAACTCAGCCAAAGACATGTCTCCTTGAAGTAGACTCATAAACTTCCTCTTCAAGCGTCCTCTAATGTCAGCAGTGAAATACTTCTCATAGAAGATGTCCTTGAATCGCACCCTAGTAAGGGTGGCTAGACACCCTGCTAAGCTCCTTTCAAGCAAAGGGAAGCATCATCCCCCAGCATATAAGTGGCACATCTGACTCAATCAGCATCCCCATATTCAAATAACGGAAATGCACCTCAAGGGATCTGATCCAACCCTCAGCAACAAATGGGTCGGTGGTACCTGAAAACTCATTCAGACCCAGCCTCCTGAATTTATCATACATATCATGTTTTGGTCTTGGAGCCTGCTGCTCGAAGAAGCATGTCATACCCTCCAGCACTCTAGTAGTAGCATCCTCATTGGGAGGTGAGGGTGAATTCTCTCTACGATCCTCAATAGCGTTAGTCTATCATTCAGTACTAGGTGCGCGTCTAAGAGACATTATATCTAAACCTATTCCAAAATCCAACATAATCAACATGCAATTAAACATAAGTGTCTAACCATTTAGCTTATAAGAACTGATATGATCGGTTGATAGGTTGAAATGTGTTTAAAAGGAGGGATTGAATAAACACTCACGAATTTTATAATCTTTTCGAATGAAGTGTCAGTTCTGTGACAAACTGAAACTAAGAATCTTGTCAGTCAATGACAATCAGTTTAACTGATAATAAACTGATTGAATGATAGAATAAATAACTGAAGTAATAACACGAAGATTTATGGATGTTCAGAGAAAGAAATAACTCCTACGTCACCTCTTCTATCACAAGGATATGATATGCACTAAAAGACTTGGATCGATACAAAGATTGTACAGACCCACTTCAGTTTGGACTTAACACTGCCAAAATTGAAACTCTTAGTTTACTAAATAACTCACATGTCTTCAACTGAACTTAACACAACTGATCGATAAGATCGGTTGATAGGTTGAAATGTGTTTAGAAGGGGGGGTTTAATAAACACTCACGATTTTTATAATATTTTCGAATGAAGTGTCTGTTCTGTGACAAACTGAAACTAAGAATCTCGTCAGTCAATGACAATCAGTTTATCTGATAACAGTTGCGGAAATAAACTGACTTAAAGATAGAATAAATTACTGAAGTAATAACACGAAGATTTATGGATGTTCGGAGAAAGAAATAACTCCTACGTCACCTCTTCTATCACAAGGATATGATATGAAATAAAAGACTTTGATCGATACAAAGATTGTACAGACCCACTTTAGTTTGGACTTAACACTGCCAAAACTGAAACTCTTAGTTTACTAAATAACTCACAGTTCTTCAACTGAACTTAGCACAACTGATCTAGATCAGATCAAATGGACAATACAACGATTTGTTCTTGTAAGCTCAAAGGGTAGCCTCGAATGCTACAAATAAATAAGATAAGCATGAGCTTTTATCTTTGAGTGAGAGATATTAATTCAGCAGTGTAACAACAAGCTTGAGAATAGATAGTTCGATTAGTTGCTTGCTCAACTGTTCTTTTCACCTATTTATAGGCTTCTCTTCAAATGTAACTTTAAATGTAATTTGAATCAATATATCTGTGGATTGTCACGTCGATATTCTTCTGACATTCGTACACTGTAAGCTCTGAAATACGGTGTTCCACTACGAGTTGCAATCTGCTTTGTACTGTTGTCGGTTGTATGTTCTTTTCAACTGATGACGTGTACAGCTGAATGATGAGCTGATAAGCTCACAATTGCATATGTCAACTGATCAGTTTCCAACTAATCAATCAGTTGTCTTCGATAGTTCAGTTCAGCTAGTTTCAGTTGCCTTCGATAAACTACGCATTAATCTTCAGTTAGACAACAGTCAGTTGATGATCATTTAGTCCAATAAATTTAAACACATAGTTTGTCAAACCACCGAAATTAAGTTTGCAACAATTTCCCATTTTTTGGTGTTTTACAAAACTTGTTAAGTATGAATTGATCAACTGAACATAAATAATCTTCGAATAAATTGTAGATAAAATAATTTTTCTAATGTACATATTCGTACAAAGAATGAAAATTGGGAACTAATCTATGTACAGATTCGTACAAAGAATAAAGAATAAAGAATCTTCAACCATTAACTGAAGTCAGTTGATCTTCATATCTTTTTCTTCCCTTTGTTCCCTTTGTCTAATTTCCCACTTTTTGTCAAGCACATCCACTTTCTTTGATAGAATACGAACATCTGCTGCGATATCTTTTACAGCATCCATCACAGTGTTTTGCAGTATATCAAGCCTTTTGGTGACTGTACTTTCCAGAAAATCAAAGCTTCTGCCGAATAATTATTGAGTTTGAAAATTAGATTCAGTCGACAGCCTATCTTTCTTGATTTCCTCCATCTGGAGAAATAGAGAAGTCATACTCTGATTGAGTTGATTCAGTCTGTCCGAGGTAAACTCATTGTTCGAGTTGAGCTTCAAAGTGTGTGCAAGCTGAGTTGATTGAATTGCAGAAATAGCATTTATCATACTGACGAGGTTAGACTGAACAGTTTGAAGTTCTTCAAATAGGGAATCAATGTCTGAAATCCCAGGAGACCTGGCTCCGGAAGTTTCTGGGAATCTGTTCCCTTTCCTGTTGAGTAAATACAATCATCACACCGTCAGTTGGTTTTGTTTCATGGCCACTATTTTTGAAATATTTTGAGTTGTAAGTTCCTGGGGAGGAAAGAGGCAGTTGGAAGAACATAAGTAGTAGAAGGTTCTCCAGTTGATTGAATAACTGGTTCTTCAGTTGGTTGCTGAACTGGTTCTTCAGCTGGCACTTCTTCAGTTGAGACTGAGTGCAGCTGAGCCTCTTCAGTTGGTTCCAAAACTGCCTGTTCAGTCACAACTGGTGACTGAACTGGTTCTTCAGTTTCTTCAAAAATGGCCTTCTCGGCATGTTCTTCAAAACTAACATCTTGATCAGCTGGGTTATTAACTATAATAGGATTAGCTTGTTCTTCAGTAACAGTTGGCTGGTCTGCTGGTTCCTCAGATATAACAACATCTTCAACTGATCTTGATGTTTCTAGCTGAATATCAGAAGTTACTGATTTGATGACCTCATCAAGATTGGCCAGTGATAATTCAGCTTCAGAATAATGCGTTGGATCAGCAGTTGAATATGGAGGTGCTAAAGATGATGATGGTTGATCAACTGATGTGGAAGGTTCAGTTGCCTGTTGAGCAGTTTCAGCAACTGTTAACTTGGATAACTCTTGAACTGACTGTTCAGCTAGCTCTTCTTCAGTTGATAAATCTTGGGAAGCCGCTGGAATGATCAGTTCTTGATCCATTTCCCAGTTTTTGATCTCTATTTGTAAAGTAAGAAGATCCGAGTCAGGTTGATTATGCACAGCTGTATCATTGAATGCAGTTGGAGTGGTAGGATCAAAATTCAGTCGCAGTTCAGCAACTATCTTTTGAAGCTTCTTAGCTCTCAGTTGATTGAAAAAGTAATTCTTTCGCTCCAGATCCTGTAGAAGCCTTGACTACCCTCAGAACAATAGTCTCCAGATCAATAAATTTCTTCAGTTTAGATTTCTTCTGAAGCTGTTTGGAAAAGACTTCAGTCCTGAACTTCACCCATTGCATTGTAGGCTTTGAGCTTGTCCGCTGCAAATTCATTGATCTCTTGCCAAATAAGATCAATGTGAGTTTGGATGGCATTGGTTGGCCTGGGCGCTTCTTGCAATTTGCTTTTGCCTTTAGAGTCAGTCAGGACATGAGGAATGCTCAGCCATGATGTAGTTGCATCAATCTTTTATCTGATCACTATTCCCTTAGGTCTGGCAGTAGGTAGGGAAGTGTAGCCAGTAATAGTGATCAATTGAACCTTAACTCCAGCAAGCTTCTTCTTGTCACCAGATTCAGTGACTTTCTTCTTTGATAGGATGGTAGATAAAGGCAATTGATCCTTAGTTGAGGGTTCAGGTGGAACAACTTTCAGTGGAATAGCCTTGATAGGCTGTTGGGATCCTGACTGCATCAATCTTTCAGTTGGAATGGTCCCAAATGCAGTAGTAGGCTTTGCCTTCAAGGTTCGTGGCTTCTTGATGGCCTTGGGTGATGGAGTCTTTTCTGAGTCAGTTTCACTGACAATCAGTTTGCGCTTAAGCACCTTCTTCTTAGTCTCCTTCCGTGCTTTCTTAACTGATTTGGGAGCTCCTTCCATCCCAATCTCCATCTTCCCCTGAATAAACTTCTCAGGGGTCATGTCTAGTTTCTGGTTGGGTGGCTGGACATTTTTGGCATTGAATATTTTCAGTTTCGATGATTTCTCAGAAACATCAGTCACCACCCCTTTTACTTTCAGCACATGGCTGAGCTGCACCGCAAAGCCCTTTGACTGCTTGAACGACTGAAACATATTCCTCAGAATGTTGAAAATAATATTCTTCCAGTTCAGTTTCCGACCAGAGTGAGTGCAGAAAAGGATCCAGCCTTTGCCAAAAGCCCCTTTGCTTCTATATCTGCCAGCAGTTGCATCTCTGGCTTTAGTTCCTTCTTGGGATCAGAAACCTTGATTTTTGGACCATCAGCAGAGAGTAGGGTTTGCATTTCTTCAAGACTCAGTCTGAATCAGTTAAGGTCAGATGACTATTGTCTTCCTCCTGTCTCTTCAAGTCTTATCTATAAATAAGATCATTGACAGTTGGTAATGATATCTGAACTCCAATGGATTGTGAAAGTAGCACACATGTCCCTCATCCTTCATGGACGCCTCAAAATATTTAGGGATTCAAAAGTGACTGCTGAAGAATGCATCTTTAGAAAGGTTATGTTCGTTTGGATTACTGCTCACTGCATTCAGTCAATCAATAATGGAGAGTTCCCTGCTTCTGCTCAGCAGAGATCACTAGCAAGGAAGCTAAAAAGGCGTGCTGAAGTGGATCATACATCTGATTTAGTCAAGGATGATGTGCTGATCCATATGATGCAGTTGAAGGAATGACACTTGCTTCAGAGAATTGAAAATGCCGAAGCCTTCAAGAATATTAGGAGTCATGACTTGAATAACTGGTTGATGTTGTGGCAAGATGCCGTAGGTAGTGGACCAAGTGATGTTGTATGGTATCGATTCTATTCGTAATAAAATCTTGATTTGTACCATTTCTGTTGTCTCTTTGCCTATCTGCAAAACTTAACTTACATTAGTTGATAAATAGTTAACAAACTGAATACAATAACTGATAAATGACTAACTGACATCAATTGACAAACACTTAACGAACTGAACATAATGACTGATAAATGACTAACTGATATCAGTTTATAATCATTTAAATAATAAATGACAAATTGAATGAACAGCAACTGACAAAGAAGCAATAAAACTGATTAAGATAAATCAATTAAACCAAGTATATTGCGAAAGTGAGAAAACTTTGTCTCTGCCAATGGTTTGCTGAAGATGTCAGCAGATTGTTGTTCAGTTGACACATATTCTAGTCTGATAACTTTCTTCAAAGCATGATCTCTGATTAAATGATGCCTGACATCAATGTGCTTGGTCCTTGAGTAAATAACTGGATTATAAGTTATTGCAATCATGCTCGTATTGTCAGAAATATGGGAGATTCTTTAGAATCAACTCCATAATCTTTCAGTTTTTGTGAATCCAGAGCAATTGGGCACAGCAGCTTCCAGCAGCAAAGTATTCTGCTTCAGTTGTGGAAGTAGCTATGGATTTTTTATTGTTGCTGAACCAATAGATCAGTCTGTCTCCTAGAAACTGACATGATCCACTGGTGTGTAAGGCTTGATATTATTAGTCTTCATTGATGTGAGACTCGGAAGATATGAGTATGTATGATATAAAATGAG
Source organism: Primulina tabacum (assembly GCF_025594145.1). Classification (NCBI taxonomy): domain Eukaryota; kingdom Viridiplantae; phylum Streptophyta; class Magnoliopsida; order Lamiales; family Gesneriaceae; genus Primulina; species Primulina tabacum. The sequence continues at coordinate 17,542,433 of NC_134562.1, read as the reverse complement.
AAGCACTAAGTGAGATGGGAATAGGAAAGACATGGAAAAAGATGAGAAAATATTCAAATAGTTGTGAAGGGCCGAAGGCTATGACGCACATGCGCGAAGAAATGCACGCATATGCGCGACACGTCCAGAAACATTGGTGCACATGCGCGAGATAAGGCGCGCATATGCGCGACACCTCCAGAGACTTTGGCGCACATGCGCGAGATGAAGCGCGCATATGCGCGAGGTGTTGATGCCGAGACAATATGTCTCGCGCATATGCGCGAGTTAAGGGCGCGCATATGCACGAGAAGTCCAGCATGCACACTAAGTTTACACATGGCATGAGCTATATAATGTGTAACACTTTCATTTCTTCATCTCCATCAGCAATAACCGAGAGAAAGAGATTCAGAAAAGCTCCAAGTTCTCCCTAGCTTAGAATTGTGATTGTCTCACATTTAGTTATCCGATTTTCGATCCAGGGTGATATTCGTACTCCTCTTTCTATTGGCTACAAAAGGAAGTAAGTATTGTTAACTTTCAACATGTTTGAAATTAAGATGTTGAAGAAATCAGATATTGATTGTTATTATGTATTCTTGTGATGTCTCCGAACGTATATTTGAAAACGGATTGAAGAAAGATTATCGTATGTGATTATTTTGTATTTTCAGAAAATGCGTATAGGAGATTATGCAGATTTTGAAGTGTGGTGGATGATTATTGAGAATTGGGAATTGTTGATATCATATATGTGTTATTGAGTTGATCGGTATCGAAATAATACGTCGTTATGCCGTCCAAAATGTACCGAGAATGAATATTGTTACGTACATGTATGGATTGAATAGAATGTTGATCTTGTATCTATTGAACATTACCATTTAAGATTCATTGTGCCTCACTTCGACTTCGAGACCTCGACATCGATAAAAGTTCAACAAGAAAGGTATAATTCATGTGACTTTGGGGAGACACAACTCAAATGAGATTCAATTTGAGTTTCCCAACAAAATCACATACTAGATTATGTTTATATTTTGAATGTTTATGCCTTGTTTATAGATTATATTCAAGCCTTGAGATAGAGTCATTGACAGATTTGTCAAACTAGATGTTCGGTAGTATCGTCGCATTGGAGCAGTTCGACTCCATGTGTAGACACTCGATACAGACATGACCGAAATCTAGGAATGAGACGTACCGTTACCCCGATTGGAAGGGTAGGTAACAGACAGCGACTTCTTATTCACACCGGGATCCCTAGAGTAGAGTCGAATTGAGTCAGGACATGATTTGATTGATATTGCATGCTTATATTGATTTGGATTCATAGACTATGGAACCTATTGCTTTTGATATTATTCATGATAGTTGTTTCATGATTTATATTTTGTTTATGCATGCATACCATGTTTTATACTGGGACTGGTTCTCACCGGAGTTTCCGGCTGTTGTTATGTCTGTATGTGTGCATAACAATAGGTGGGGCAGGATCAGGGTCACGACCGAGATGAGATCGAGATAGAGTGGTGGCTTCGGGCACAGAGGACTGCTAGTGGTTATTGTACTAGACTTGTACTACTTATGATTTGGAGATTGTATGGTATGGAACTTTAGTTTGGTATGGATGTATTAGGACAAACCATCTATTTACGTTTGTTGTAATTAAATAAAGAGAATTCTTATGCTTGGTATATATACATTTGATTTAAAGTTAAAAACAAAAATTTGACCCACGTTTTCTAACAACGATCCGATTAATCCCGTAAAGAACTGAGTTAGAGCTCGGGTCCCCACAACAGGTGGTATCAGAGCGATAGGTCCTTTAGACTGAGATAAGATAGGATGAGCGGGGTAGATCGAGTCTTCTTCCTTGCTTTTGATGTGCTAGCATGATTTAATGCTTTTCCTATTATATGTTGTATTGTATCTGAGTTTATTTACAGCACATAATTGTCGAGACTCAATCAGAACTGATTCTGGATCAATGGCATATGATCAGAGGAGGGCTGAGACAGCTTGTATAGATTGTGTACTAATCTTTTGATAATCAGATATGCCGCCTAGAAGAATACCACAACTGACTGAAGGTCAAGTGCCAGAACAGGGTAGTACGTCAGGTACTCAGATGGATGTTACTGCGACACCTATGGAGACCTTGTTGAAGAGATTTCAATCATTTCATCCACCTACCTTAAAGGACACGGAGAATGCAGTGGATTGTGAGAGCTGGCTAGACGATATAGAGATGTTGTTTGAATCTCTTGCCTATACAGACGAACGAAGAGTGAAACTAATCATGCATCAGTTGCAAGAAGTTGCGAAAAGCTGGTGGTTGGCCACAAAAAGAGCCTTAGAACATCGAGGTATCGATATTACTTGGAAAGTATTTAAAGATGAATTTTATCAACGTTTCTTTCCAGTGTCAGAATTTGCAAATCTACGACAAGGGCAATTGAACATTGAAGAATACGTTGCCAAATTTTCTTCCTTGCTTCGATTTGCACCCCATGTGGCAGGAAATGACGAGGCCGTCGCAGATCAGTTCATCAAAGGCTTAAATCCTGACATTTTCACCTTGGTGAACACGGGACGACCCAATACCTTTTCTGATGCACTGAACAGAGAAAAGGGAGCAGAGGCTGGCTTAGGCAGCGAGGGGCTTCCTATAGTGCTCAGAGTCAGAGACCGCCACAGCCCGCCGCCCAGTTTCCACCACTTCCTCCTCGATTTGATAGTGGAAGCAGTAGTAGTGGCAAGAAGGATTTTCTGAAAGCAAAAGGCAGACAATTTAAGAAGTCAGGGAGCAGTTCGTCGAGCTCCAGTGGGTCAAGACAGAGAGGTCCTGGCCAGAGTGCAGAGTATACTGGTGTTTATTGCAATTCTTGTGGTGGTAGGCATGCCACTGAGCAGTGTCAGGGAGTGATGGGCAGATGTAACATATGCAGGCAGCAGGGACACTTTGCTAGAGTTTGTCCCCAGAGAGGTGCACAGCGATCCCAGAGTGCAGGGTCATCTGCATCAGTGCCTCAGATTGAGAGACAGACATCTGTACATTCATTCCAACCACCATCTGCACAGTCTCAGCAGAGACCAGGAGGTAGCCAGACTGTGAGTCAACCTTCCTAGACAGCAGGCTAGGGTGTTTGCACTAACCGAGGAGCAAGCCCAGGATGCGCCAGATGATGTTATTGCAGGTAACTGTTTTCTTTGCGGTTATCCTGCATATGTGTTGATAGACACAGGTGCATCGCATACATTCATCTCTGAACGTTTTGCATTATTGCATTCATTACCTGTTGAGTCATTGTCGACTGTAGTATCTATTTCTTCTCCGTTGGGAAGTGGTCTTGTATCTGTGACTACAGTTAGAAATTGTGTATTACAATTCGAGGGTCATGAGATTGACTTAGATTGCATTGTTCTTGGTTTGGCTGATTTTGATTGTATTGTTGGGATTGATATGCTAACCAAGTACAGAGCCACCGTAGACTGTTTCCACAAGATCGTCAAATTAAGACCTGAAATGGCAGAGGAGTGGAAATTCTATGGGAAGGGTTCCAGATCTTGGATTCCCTTAGTATCTGCTTTGACTATGAGGAGATTGTTGCAACAAGGAGCAGAAGGGTTCCTTATTTATTCAGTAGATTTACTGAAGCTGAGCTTGACGTTGGCAGATTTGCCAGTGGTTTGCGAATTTGCGGATGTATTCCCAGAGGAGATTCCAGGGTTACCTCCAGTACGAGAGGTTGATTTCAGTATAGATATTATGCCAGGCACTGTTCCTATATCTCGAGCCCGTATAGGATGGCGCCGATAGAGTTGAAAGAATTAAAAGCACAATTAGAAGATCTTCTAACCAAGGGATACATTAGACCGAGTGTGTCTCCTTAGGGTGCACCAGTGCTATTTGTACGGAAGAAAGACGGTTCTATGCGATTATGTATTGACTACCGGCAACTGAACAAGGCGACGGTAAAGAACAAGTACCCATTGCCTCGCATTGATGATTATTTGATCAGTTGCAGGGATCCTCTGTTTATTCCAAGATCGATTTGAGATCTGGATATCACCAGCTGCGAGTACGAGATATTGATATACCAAAGACAGCTTTTCGAACCAGGTATGGACATTACGAATTTATTGTCATGCCTTTTGGTTTAACGAATGCTCCAGCGGTGTTTATGGGACTGATGAACCACGTCTTTCAGAGATATTTAGATGAGTTTGTGATTGTTTTTATTGATGACATTTTGGTGTATTTTAAGAGTATGACTGAGCATGCCGATCATTTGAGGATTGTATTGCAGACATTGAGAAAAGAGATATTGTATGCCAAACTGTCCAAGTGTGAATTCTGGTTGAGACATGTTGTCTTCTTGGGTCATATCATATCTGGAGATGGTATTTCTGTGGATCCGAGTAAAGTTGAAGCTGTGATTAGTTGGCCGAGACCGACATCGGTGCCTGAGATACGCAGTTTCATGGGTCTAGCAGGGTACTATAGACGATTCATTAAAGATTTCTCCAGTATTGCAAAGCCGATTACCCAGTTGACACAGAAGAATGCACCATTTGTGTGGTCTGAGGATTGCGAGTCTAGCTTCCTAGAGTTGAAGAAGAGGCTGACCAGTGCACCTGTTTTGATGATTCCTTCAGGTACTGGCGATTTCATTGTATATTGTGATGCATCCCACAGAGGGCTAGGATGTGTTCTTATGCAGCGGGGTCATGTAATCGCATATGCCTCTAGACAGCTGAAGCCACATGAGACCCGATACCCAATTCATGATCTTGAATTGGCGGCTATCGTATTTGCATTGAAGATCTGGCGTCATTATCTCTATGGCGAGAAGTTTGAGATTTACTCTGACCATAAAAGCCTGAAGTATCTGTTTTCTTAGTCAGAGTTGAAGATGAGGCAGCATAGATGGCTTGATCTACTGAAAGATTTTGATTGCGAGATCAAGTACTATCCTGGAAAGTCAAATGCAGCAGCGGACGCCTTGAGTCGAAAGGTATGTTCCTTATCATTATCGACGATAGGTGTTTCAAATATGATTGAAGATTGTTGCTTGTCGGGTTTAACATTTGATACAGCTAGTAGACCTCTACGACTTGCTTCGATTCAATTTGAACCAGATTTGATTATGCGAATCAAAGAAGCGCAGAGAACTGATCAGAATATTCAGAAGTCGATTCAGATGGTCAGATCAGGACATCAGACAGAATATCAGGTACATGATTATGTTCTGTACGTGAATAACCGTCTTGTAGTGCCAGATGTACCAGAATTGAAACAACAGATTATGTCAGAAGCACACTGTAGTCGGTTCAGTATTCATCCTGGTGGCAGGAAGATGTACAATGATCTAAAGACACAGTTCTGGTGGAAACAGATGAAGTCAGACATTGCCGAATTTATGCCTAAGTGTTTAAATTGCCAACAGGTGAAGGCTGAGAGAAAGAAGCCCGGAGGTTTACTTCAGAGTTTGTCTATTCCAGAATGAAAATGGGATCACATTTCCATGGATTTCGTGACGAAGTTACCTCGATCATCCCGAGGCTGTGACGCGATTTGGGTCATTATTGACAGATTAACCAAATCAGCGTGTTTTATTCCATACAGAATGACATACCGACACGATCAGATGGCTGAGATATATGTCAGAGAGGTAGTCAGATTGCATGTTGTGCCGAAGTCTATCGTATCAGATCGTGATCCACGATTCACTTCTCACTTTTGGCACAGTCTGCAGCAGGCTTTAGATATGACATTGCACCTGAGCACTGCTTATCATCCCCAGACAGATGGACAGTCAGAGCGGACTATCCAGACTTTAGAGGACATGTTGAGAGCTGTAGTGCTAGACTTTGGCACTAGTTGGCAAGATTCACTACCGTTGTGTGAATTCTCATACAACAACAGCTATCAAACAAGCATAGAGATGGCACCGTTTGAAGCTTTGTATGGCAAGAAGTGCAGATCTCCTCTATATTGGGATGATATCTCTGAGGCACCAGAACTTGGGCCTGATATGTTTCGTGATATGACTGAGAAAGTGAAGATAATCCAGAAAAGAATGAAGACGACACAGGATAGACATGCCAAGTATGCAAATATCAGACGTAGACCGTTAGTATTTGAACAGGGAGACAGAGTATTCTTAAAGATTTCACCTTTCCGAGGCGTTGTCAGATTTGGCAAACGCGGGAAGTTTTCTCCTAGATACATCGGTCCATATGAGATTCTTGAAAAGATTGGCGATCGAGCATATCGATTGGCTCTTCCTCCTTCTCTATCCGGGATACATGACGTTTTTCATGTATCAATGTTGCGAAAATATATGCCTGATGATTCTCATGTCATTCGGCCTGACGAAGCTGAGCTGGATTAGACGTTGAGTTATGTTGAACAACCGATACATATTCTTGATCGGAAAGAAAAACAGCTCAGAACGAAGACTATTTCGTTAATGAAAGTCCAGTGGAGTCGTCATGGCATCGAAGAAGCGACTTGGGAGACAAAAGCAGATATGAGAAAGAAACATCCCGAGCTATTTACATGACGTAAGTAATTCTTCAGTTTTGATTATATTACTTTTTATGTATGATTCGATAGATTGCCTACGATTTCGAGGACGAAATCATTTCTTAGAGGGGGAGAAATGTAAGGCTTGAGATTATTAGTCTTCATTGATGTGAGACTCGGAAGATATGAGTATGCATGATATAAAATGAGAAGCACTAAGTGAGATGGGAATAGGAAAGACATGGAAAAAGATGAGAAAATATTCAAATAGTTGTGAAGGGCCGAAGCTATGACGCACATGAGCGAAGAAATGCGCGACACGTCCAGAAACATTGGCGCACATGCGCGAGATAAGGCGCGCATATGCGCGACACCTCCAGAGACTTTGGCGCACATGCGCGAGATGAAGCGCGCATATGCGCGAGGTGTTGATGCCGAGACAATATGTCTCGCGCATATGCGCGAGTTAAGGGCGCGCATATGCGCGAGAAGTCCAGCATGCACACTAAGTTGACACATGGCATGAGCTATATAATGTGTAACACTTTCATTTCTTCATCTCCATCAGCAATAACCGAGAGAAAGAGATTCAGAAAAGCTCCAAGTTCTCCCTAGCTTAAAATTGTGATTGTCTCACATTTAGTTATCCGATTTTCAATCCGGGGTGATATTCGTACTCCTCTTGCTATTGGCTACAAAAGGAAGTAAGTATTGTTAACTTTCAACATGTTTGAAGTTAAGATGTTGAAGAAATCAGATATTGATGGTTATTATGTATTCTTGTGATGTCTCCGAACGTATATTTGAAAACGGATCGAAGAAAGATTATCGTATGTGATTATTTTGTATTTTCAGAAAATGTGTATAGGAGATTATGCATATTTTGAAGTGTGGTGGATGATTATTGAGAATTGGGAATTGTTAATATCATATATGTGTTATTGAGTTGATCGGTATCGAAATAATACGTCGTTATGCCGTCCAAAATGTACCGAGAATGAATATTGTTACGTACATGTATGGATTGAATAGAATGTTGATCTTGTATCTATTGAACATTACCATTTCAGATTCATTGTGCCTCACTTCGACTTCGAGACCTCGACATCGATAAAAGTTCAACAAGAAAGGTATAATTCATGTGACTTTGGGGAGACACAACTCAAATGAGATTCAATTTGAGTTTCCGAACAAAATCACATACTAGATTATGTTTATATTTTGAATGTTTATGCCTTGTTTATAGATTATATTCAAGCCTTGAGATAGGAGTCATTGACAGATTTGTCAAACTAGATGTTCGGTAGTATCGTCGCATTGGAGCAGTTCGACTCCATGTGTAGACACTCGATACAGACATGACCAAAATCTAGGAATGAGACGTACCGTTACCCCGATTGAGAGTGTATGTAACAGACAGCGACGTCTTATTCACATCGGGATCCCTAGAGTAGAGTCGAATTGAGTCGGGACATGATTTGATTGATATTGCATGCTTATATTGATTTGGTTTCATAGAATATGGAACCTATTGCTTTTGATATTATTCATGATAGTTGTTTCATGATTTATATTTTGTTTATGCATGCATACCATGTTTTATACTGGGACTGGTTCTCACCGGAGTTTCCGGCTGTTGTTATGTCTGTATGTGTGCATAACAACAGGTGGGGCAGGATCAGGGTCACGACCGAGATCAGATCGAGATAGAGTGGTGGCTTCGGGCACAGAGGACTGTTAGTGGTTATTGTACTAGACTTGTACTACTTATGATTTGGAGATTGTATGGTATGGAACTTTAGTTTGGTATGGATGTATTAGGACAAACCATGTATTTACGTTTGTTGTAATTAAATAAAGAGAATTCTTATGCTTGGTTTATATACATTTGATTTAAAGTTAAAAGCAAAAAATTGACCCACGTTTTCTCACAACGATCCGATTAATCCCCTAAAGAACTGAGTTAGAGCCCGGGTCCCCACATAGTGCTTTTACGATCTTGCTTACATCCTGCATAATCTACATCTGAATATCCAATTAAATTGAAAGAAGAGTCTTTAGCGTACCATAATCCCATATTTTGAGTGCATTTTAAATATTTTAAAATTCTTTTAATAACTATAAAATGCGATTGCTTAGGATTTGTTTGAAATCTAGCACACATGCAAACATCAAATACAATATCAGGACGACTAGAAGTTAGGTACAATAATGAACCTATTAAACCTCTGTAGAGTGTCGTCTCAACTGATATTCCCCCTTGATCATTGTCCAGTTTGACTGATGAACTCATGGGAGTGCTTGCAGCTGAACATGTTTCCATGTCAAATTTCTTAAGCAATTCCTTCGTGTATTTGGTCTGACTGATAAAAATACCAGTTTCTAGTTGCTTGATTTGTAGTCCGAGAAAAATGTCAGTTCACCCATAATGCTCATCTCGAATTTTTCCTGCCTTAACTTGGGAAACTTCTCACATAATTTGGGGTTACTTGACCCAAATATGATATCATCAACATATATTGCAAATAAAATGTGATCATTCTAAGAAAATTTGAACAATGTCTTGTCAAATGATCCAACAGTAAAATCATGATCAGTTAAGAATTTTGAAAGTGACTTACCAAGCTCTTGGAGCTTGTTTAAGACCATATAAAGCTTTGTTCAAATGATAGACATGATCAGGAAAAGAGTGATTGATAAAACCTGGAGGTTGTTCAACATAAACTTCTTCTTGCAACTGACCATTCAGAAATGCAATTTTTACATCCATTTGATAGACTTTTAAGTTGTTGAATGATGCATAGGCTATGAACATTCTGATTGCTTCAAGTCTGGAAACTGGTGCATACGTTTCATCATAATCAATTCCTTCTTCTTGCCTATATCTTTGTGCAACAAGTCTTGCTTTATTGCGTGCAACTGAACCATCTTTGTTCAGTTTATTTCTGAATACCCATTTTGTACCTATAATAGTTTTGCAAACTGGTCTTGGAACTAAGTTCCAGATATTGTTATGGGTAAACTAAATTCGCTCCTCTTTCATAGAATTTATTTACTTAGGATCAACAATAGCTTCATCAGTTTTCTTTGGTTCCAGTTGTGAGACAAAAGCAGAATGAATGAATAAATTAAGCATTTTATTTCTTGTTCTCACCGGGTCCGATGGATTACCTATCACCAATTCTGGTGTATGAGATTTCTTCCATCCGAGTTCAATATTTGTTGTTTCCATATCAGCAACTGCATCTGTTGGCAACTGAATGTTTTCAGTTTCAGTTGGAGCTATATAAGTTGGTAACTGAATATCATCTGTTTGCTCCACCAACTGATTATCAAGAGCAGGTTCTATTCATCTGATTGATTTAGTATTTCTGGTTCAGGTGTTTGAAGGATATTTCTATTGATGTGATTTTCTTCTTCACTTTCATCCTCCAAACTGATCTCTGTAAATCGATCAACTAGCTCAACTTGATCAGTTGGCTTATCAGTTAGTATAGTTTCATCCAAAACAATATGAATGGATTCTTCAACATTTAAAGAATTTTTATTAAAAACTATATATGCTTTGCTAACTGAAGAATATCCAAGAAATATTCCCTCTGCAGATTTAGCATCAAAGGCTTTTTAATTATTTTTACCATTATCAAGAATAAAACATCTGCAGCCAAAAATCTTGAAATAAGAAACCACACTTTTTCTGCCATGCCAGATCTCATTTGGTGTTTTCACTCGATTCTTATTAATCATTGATCTGTTCTGAGTAAACATGCAGTGTTTTCACTCGATTCTTATTAAATCTTGAAAAGTCAGCCACAAATACTAGGGTGTATTTCATTCCCCCTAAACTCATGACTGGTATTGGACCAAAAAGATCCATATGCAACAGTTCTAAGCCTCGGGAAGATGATTTACAACCTCTGTTTTTGAATAAAGATCTTACTTGTTTACCAAACTGACATGATGAAAAAAATTTATCTTTTGAAAAATCTATTTTAGGCAAACCATTTACAAGATCATGGTTACTCAGATATGCAATAGATTTAAAGTTTAAGTGGTTCAACCTCTTATGCCACAACCAGTTTTTAGAAGATTTGGAAGCAATGAAAAAAACTGGTGCATAAGGTTGTTCAGTCCAACTGACTTTGCAAGTATTTCCTCAACAATTTCCAGTTATAACCCAGACTAGGATCAGTGTAACTGACTTCCCATTCACTATGTTCCAAATGGTTTTTCTCGAATTCTTGGCAATATGTGTGTGATGTGAGGATGAAACAGTATGATTTGTATCCTTTTTCAACTAACTATTCTTTTGATATCGTTTCTGAACTGGCTTACAGTTGTAGTAATTGTAATAGCCATTCCTTGTGTATTGATTTTTCTGACTGAATCGTTTAGGTGACCAGTTTCTTGTATCAATTGATGTAGTGGCCCGTGTTTCGTACTTGAAAATTTGCGGAATAATTTAAAATTTTCTCTTTAAGTAAATAAAATGCCTCATTCATAAAATATACTGTTAAAAGATTCAATGTTTAAAGTAGCAGTGGAATAAAAGCTTTAAATGTCGAGATAGCAGTGGAAGTAAATATTTGTTTCAAAGCAACAACTTAAAATAATTCATCGCGATAAAATGAGTTTGCATAAAATAATAAATAAACTGATAAATGAGGTCCTCGGGTTCCTACTACTGCCGACCCAAGATGGCTCACTGGTCCCCGCCCTCGGTCCCGACCTCATCAGCACCTACAACAATCAAGTCTAGTGAGTCTAAAGACTCAGCATACATATATCGTGAATAACGAGTAAAATATATCATAAAGTTTCATGCCGGGTAAAAATATCATGTCGTAAAGCATAACGTTAAAATATCTTGTCATGAGTAATTATAAATATGTGCATAACTGAAATGAAAATCGTAATGTGAAATGCCTGCTCGATAGAGCCCTGTCATGAAATAGCATATAATAATTTTCTGTTGAGAATATGTTCTACGCAAGTGGCCCATAACGTGAAATGAATCGTTTGATCAGACTAAACTACAGTATACTGGGCGGTAGAGATCATCACAGCCCTTGGACTGGATATCCGTACACATACATGAACATGAACCGGTCAGTAACCACCGGATGAAGTAATAATCCCATGATAAGCTGCAATCCCATGAATGTGAGGTGGCCACAAGCAATATCGCATATATCTCAAAAATGAACATTTTATATTTTTATGCACGTAATATAATTAAATTTCTGAGTTATTTTACAAATTTGGATTGGATCGTTTCCAGGCTCGTTGCGACCTAATTCTTACATGAAAAACATGCACATAACTTGACTTGACCATGCAAATAACTTATCTTGACCAACGCTTCAAAATCGAACTAAAACCGAGACTATTACGCCCAACAAACTTAATATTTAACCATGACTCTGTACCAACCCGAACCAATATCAAATCATCATTTATTCATGATTAAAATACACCTAAAATACTGGAAAATAATTACCAAGTGCTGTAATACACGAAAATTGTGCATGGAGGCCAAAATATGAAACGCTCTTTCGAGAGTCACTTTGGAACATATGCACCGTAAATTCTCGTACGACCTCTAAACTTGACCAAATGACAAACCACCAAAAACATGACGTTCCTAACTCAATACGGCACTGTCCAGTCCAAGGCCATAGGCTAAAAGCCAACCAAGAACTCGAAACACACCTCTGAACCGAAGGCAAAGTTGCTGTCCAGAAAATTACAGCAGCAGCTGTTGTGCTTCCTTGCGTCGTTTTCAAGGCTAATGGCCATTGGGGCTATAACCACCAACCAGAGCCTCTTACCAACATCCTAAGGTATGGCTTGAACCATGGCTAAGGGCCCTAGGCCAAACACAACTCATGCCAACACCTACGACAATACAAGCTTCACCCGGGAACACACACATTGCACGCGTGGGGGCGTTGTTTGTTTTGCTGTCAAATGAAGGATCCAATGGCTATGAGGTTAACCATGGTCCATGCTAGACATGCTAAGGTGTTGTATGAGTAATGGTTAAGGGCTAGAAGCCAACCACAACACACTTGACACCTAAAAACCGAAACTTAACACACTGAACAAAAAACCAGAATTTTTAAACCGAAGGGGGCTGTTCTTGTTTATTTTGAAAACCGATGGTGCCATGAACCAAGCCATGAAAGGGCATCTTGGTCACATCGTAGACATGTCAAGGAAAGGTTCTAACCATGGCTACAGCCTCTAGGGCAGCCAAGATCAGAATCTTTACCTTAGACAATAAACATGCAAATCGAGACACAAAATGACATGCTGGGGAGTTGCTGTCCAAAACATGATGCAAGGGGGGAAAGGGCTGAAACCAATGGACAACTCCCTTCCTAACACACCCTATATCATGTCTAAAAGCAGCCTTGAGTCCCTGGAAGTCGAGCCAACCCTTTAACCACAAAAACAACAAAGAACGTGAAGTGCATGTGGGAAGAGCCAAAAATTCTGTACAATGTTTTTCGAAAGTTCTTGACATGATTTCGGTTTTTTCATAGATCAAGCACATGTAATGGTTTAAAATTAGATATATAACTTGATTGAAGAGCTAAAAAATAATATAGACATGCCTTGGATTTGTTTGAAACGAAAACAAATCGATTACGACGAACGCGGCGCGGCGGAGACGGAATTCTCTTTTCTTGCTTGTTTTCTCTATTTTCTCTCTTGATGGCTCACGATTATTGGATGAGTTTTCTTCTGAATTTTTGTGCTAGGTAGAGTGAAGAAGGTGGTGAAGGCTTGTGGTAAAATAAGGTGGTGCATGGAGGAGTAAATGATGTCAAGTTGGGGGGAAACATGCATGATGAATGGGTGGTCTTTGTTTTGTTGTTGGGGGAGTTAAATGGTGTCAAGTTGGGGATTTTGTGGAGTGGAGACGACCGAGACTTGTATTCCCAAATTGGTGTAGGATTTGTTTAAGTTTTGCTAAGTAGAATCCTATGTTAGATAAGCTTGATTAAAAGGTTAATTAAGCATAATCTTGATGAATTAAGAAGCCTACAATTAAATTGGTGATTAATTAATTAAATTAGACTTAAATCCACTTGATTTCATTAAAATAAATTATTTCTTAGCTCAGAATAAATTTAGGAATATTTTTGGATCATAAAATTCATCTCCGATTTCCTATCTCCGGTCCGGTTTCGCGTATATATCTAAAAAGTTAAAATTTGAAATACGTGATTTAAAATCCTTATAAAAATAATGTAAATGATTTAAATGCAATTAAATCAACAAATTCCTAAAATAAAAATCATTTAAAATTAAATAATAGATATTATGCACATATTTACGCATATTGGTTTTTTTTTTCGGGTACTACAACACTCCCCCCCTTAAATAGAATTTCGTCCTCGAAATTAGAACTCACTGAATAAATCTGGAAAGCGACTCCGCATCTCTGACTCTGGCTCTCAAGTAGCTTCCTCATCGGAATGATTAAGCCACTTGACCTTCACTGATTTGATCACCTTGTTCCGAAGCTTCTTCTCCTTACGGTCTAAGATCTGCACTGGTCACTCTTCATAAGACATGTTCGAAGAAATCTGCAACGGTTCAAAGTTTAACACATGAGAAGGATTCGCTAAATACTTCCTCAACATCGACACATGGAACACATTGTGTACTCCGGCCAGATTCGGCGGAAGAGCAACACGATATGCTAATGTCCCAACTCTGTCGAGGATCTCAAATGGTCCGATGAACCTCGGACTAAGCTTTCCTTTCTTCCCAAATCTCATGACACCCTTCATCGGTGCTATCTTCAAGAAAACATGGTCGCCAACGGCAAACTCTAGATCTCTCCTCCTCTGGTCGGCATAACTCTTCTGTCGACTCTGAGCAGTCCTCATCCATTCACGAATTACGAATACTAGATCAGCAGTCTGCTGAACGATCTCCGGTCCTAACTCTGATCTCTCGCCTACTTCATCCCGATGAATAGGCGATCTACACTTCCTTCCGTACAGTGCTTCATATGGAGCCATGCCTATAGACGACTGAAAGCTGTTGTTATAGGTAAACTCCATTGATGTCAACTTCGATTCCCAGCTCCCTGAGAAATCGATGACACAGGCACGGAGAAGATCCTCCAAGATCTGAATAACTCTCTCTGATTGACCATCTGTCTGAGGGTGAAAAGCTGTGCTAAACAACAACTTCGTACCCATCGCTGAATGCAGACTCTTCCAAAATGAGGAAGTGAATCTCGGATCTCTGTTAGAAACAATAGAGACTGTGATACCGTGCAATCGGACTATCTCACGGATATATAACTCGGCATACTGAATCATGGAGAAAGTCGTCTTAATAGGCAAGAAATGCGCTGACTTGGTAAGACGATCAACAATCACCCAGATAGCATTTGATCCTCTGACTGACATCGGCAAACCTACCACAAAGTCCATGGTAATATTCTCCTACTTCCACTCGGGAATAGGAAGAGGCTTGAGCAAGCTGCTGGTCTCTGATGCTCCGCTTTTACTAGCTGGCACGTCAGACACTCGGATACAAAACGTCCGATATCCTTCTTCATTCCGGGCCACCAATACAACAACTGCAGGTCTTTGTACATCTTTGTACTCCCAGGATGAATGGAGTACAGGTGACATGTGGGCCTCGGATAAAATATCTGCTCGAATAGAACCGCTGCTAGGAACCCACATTCTGTCTCGATATCTCACAATACCGTCGCTAACTGTATACAAGATACAGCCCTTGACCTCATCTCTCTGCTTCCACTTTGCCAACTACTCATATGCTGACTGACCACAGCGAATACGGTCTAGAAGGAAAGACTGAATCGTCAAAGTAGATAGACGGGGAACTCTACCTCGAGGATATGTCTCTAGATCAAACCTATGCATCTCAGTCTGAAGAGGCTTCGAAATCGCTAGATGAGCCATCACTACGACTTTCCTGCTCAGTGCATCCGCAACTACAGTAGCTTTGCCCGGGTGGTAGCTAATGTCACAGTCATAGTCCTCTACTAGCTCCAACCAATGCCTCTGACGCATATTCAGCTCCTTCTGCGTAAAGAAGTACTTGAGGCTCTTATGGTCGGTAAAGATCTGGCACTTCTCTCCGTACAAATAATGCCTCCAAATCTTCAAGGCAAATACTACGGCGGCAGACTCTAGATCGTGGGTAGGATAATTCTTCTCATGTGTCTTCAACTGACAAGAAGCATATGCTATTACCTTCCCATGCTGCATCAATACTGCGCCCAAACCGAGCTTCGAAGCATCGGTATACAATACAAAATATCACCCGGCCCAGAAGGCATGGACAAGATCGGCGCTAAAATAAGAGCTTGCTTCAAAGAATCGAAGCTCTTCTGACACTCCTCGCTCCAAAAATTTAACATTCATCTTTGTCAACGACGTGAGTGGAACTGACATAGAGGAGAATCCCTGAATAAACTTCCGATAATATCCTGCTAGCCCAAGGAAACTACGGATCTCTGATGCATTCTGCGGCACAACCCAATCTCTGACTGCTGCAACTTTCGCTGGGTCTACCTCAATACCACTGCTAGAAACAATGTGGCCTAAGAACGCCACCTTCTCTAACCAGAATTCGCACTTAGTGAACTTTGCAAATAACTTGTGCTTTTGCAAGGTCTGCAAAACTGTGGTCAGATGTCTGCTGTGATCCTCTTGATTCTTAGAGTAGACGAGAATGTCGTCTATGAATACTATCACAAACTGATCAAGATACGGCTGAAATACGCGATTCATGAGATCCATGAAGATCGCTGGTGCATTCGTCAGACCGAACGGCATCACAAGGAACTCGAAGTGGCAATAACGAGTCCTAAAAGCAGTCTTGAGAACATCGGCGTCTTTCACCCTCAACTGGTGATAACCAGAACACAGATCAATCTTTGAGAAAACTGAAGCTCCCTGCAACTGGTCAAATAAATCTTAAATCCTCGGAAGTGGGTATTTGTTCTTCACTGTAACCCTGTTCAACTCCCGGTAGTCAATGCAAAGCCTCATCGTGCCATCCTTCTTCTTCACAAACAAGACTGGGGCGCCCCATGGTGAAAAACTCGGGCGAATGAACTCCTCGTTGAGAAGTTCCTAAATCTGCTTCTTAAGTTCTGCCATTTCTGTCGGCGCTAATCGGTACGGTGCTTTTGAGATCGGAGCCTTACCTGGCATAAGCTCAATAGAAAACTCCCCCTCTCGCTTGGGTGGCATACCAGAGACGTCCTCAGGAAAAACGTCTAGAAAATCCCTAGCAATTTGGACATTAGAGGCTGACTGACTGGGTGTCTTGGGAACGGATATAAAAGTTGCCAAAAATGCTCGACACCCTCTATGCATGAGCTTCCTAGCCTGGACACAAGGTATAATGCGCGGTAAAGGAAAGTAACTGTCTGGCTCGAATAAGAACTGCTCCATCCCAGGCGGTCGGACTAGAACGGATCTCCGCTGAAAGTCGATCAAAACTCTGTTCCTTAGTAGCCAGTCCATACCCAGAATGATGTCAAACTCTGGCATCGGCAGTACGATCAGATCCGCATAAACAAGATTGCCATGAAGCTCGAGGTCTATGTCTCGGATCATGTTGGTAGCTGCCTTCTCCTCTCCCGAAGGCAGTACTACTGAATAGGCTATATCGAGCCCAATGGTCTTGACCTTGAGAAAATTAGCAAAGGTCTCCGAAATGAATGAATGAGTAGCCCCTGAATCTATCAAGGCTTTCGTAGGTGACCCGGCTATAAAAATTCTCCTTGAAAGGTTGGAACGTCAAGCTGAACCCAATAATTAATAGAACTAACTTATAGACATGCAAAGGTCAGAGTTCTTCTAACCTAAATTCCCGAAATAACACTGATTAGAGCATGCAATCCTATCATCAATTCTATGTTCAAAATCTCAATCCAAAATCTCAATTCCCAAAACATTGAATTTCGAATATTAACTTAAAGCTTTAAGATACCTGTCATGAGCATGGTGTCTGGGTTCTTCTCTGCTGCATGGAGAGCAAAGACTCTGCCTTGGGTAGGTAGGCTCCCCTGAGGGCATTGCTGCGTGTGCAGCAGAGAAACTTGTAAAACTTCCCTGACCCATACATACATGCTCCAGCATGGCGGCGTGTGCACCTAGGACAGACTGGGTGCTCAAAAGTCCTCGGAACTGCGCGTCCCTGCTGCTGCTGCTGTCCTCTGTTCCTGGGTGGGTCATGGAAAGGCCTCTTATTCTGGGGCTGCTGCTGAGGAGGAGGGCGGTGTGGCACGGGGACTGGTCGCTTTCCCTGGTGATCCCTCTCAATGTCAATCTGATCTTGCTCTGCAGCAAGAGCTCTGGAAATAGCGACTTCAAAGATACTAGGGACAGCCACCCTAACATCGCGGCGCAAGATCGGCCGTAAACCATCCAGAAAGTGCCTCAGTTTGGCACCGACATCCTTCGCAATCAGGGGCACAAAATGGCAACCCCTCTCAAACTTACGGATGAACTCCGTAACGGTCAAGTCTCCCTGCCTCAGGGTCATGAACTTCTTGGTCAACCTGGCACGCATCTCGTCAATAAAATATTTGGAGTAAAATACCTCCGTGAAGCGCGTCCTGCTCAGAGTAGCCAATTTCAAGGCTACGGATGCTACTTCCCACCATAGGCGTGCGTCTCCTCCAAATAGATATGTCATACAACAAACTCTGTCTGCATCCTCACGCTCCATAAACTCAAAGATGACCTCGAGGGACTTGATCCAGGCCTCGGCAATCATGGGATCTGTTGTCCCTGAGAACTCCTTCGGTCTCATTTTCATGAATCGCTCATAGGTCGCCTCAGGTCTAGGCGGCTTAGCTACCGCTGCAGCATTGTTCCCCGCAAATTGTGCGAAGAACTGAGTCATACCCGCCATCATCTGGGTATGCATATCAGGTGGTGGAGGAGGTGGCGGTGGACCTCTATCCTCATAACGGTTCTGAGTTTCATCAGCCTCGCTTTCAGCACCCCTCAGGTGGTCAATAACTCGTCTAGGAGGCATACTGTACCATGTAAAATCCTTACATAACCTACATGCAATATTTGTACTATTTTTTTTAAAAAAAAATTTAAATAAATACTGCATGATCATAATCTGAACATAAAATATTTCATGAAAACATGCTGTTAAAATATTTCATGCTTTAAAAAAATGCGTAAATGTAAAACTTATAGCCCGAAGACGTGACTTCGTGAGCTTCTCGAGGTCAGTAGTAGTACAATCCTTTACAAGAACATAGGCTCTGATACCAACTGTAACGCCCCAGATTCGACGACTATTCTCACTGTATCAAGACGGGTCTTTCCAGCGTGCTTATATCCTCACTCACACGCACCCTAGGAAACTTCCCAGGCGGTCACCCATCCAAAAATTGTCTCAAGTCAAGCACGCATAACTTTGGAGTTCTTATGTGATGAGCTATCAAAAAGAAGATGCACCTTCATGATATGAGTAGTACCTATCAAATCTTTTAAGCCCTCTTCAACTGTACAGCCAATTACATTGAACAGTCTCGGAATCCCTCTCATTCCCGTGTGGGATCGGTTCATTCATGTTCCCTCCACCTAGAAGCCTGTCAGGAGCCGCTCATTGTCCGTGCAACTCATGGCACCGGCGATCACCCCCCGCCCTCTTCGGCCCCGGGCCTCACATGCCCAACAGCTTCCGCTTGGTTCGTCCCCGAACCATACCTTACTAAGAGAGGTCGGCTCTGATACCAACTGTAGTGGCCCGTGTTTCGTACTTGAAAATTTGCGGAATAATTTAAAATTTTCTCTTTAAATAAATAAAATTCCTCATTCATAAAATATACTCATAAAAGATTCAATGTTTAAAGTAGCAGCGGAATAAAAGCTTTAAATGTCGAGATAGCAGCGGAAGTAAATATTTGTTTCAAAGAAACAACTTAAAATAATTCATCGCTATAAAATGAGTTTGCATAAAATAATAAATAAACTGATAAATGAGGTCCTCGGATTCCTACTATTGCTGACCCAAGATGGCTCACTGGTCCCCGTCCTCGGTCCCGACCTCATTAGCACCTACAACAATCAAGTCTAGTGAGTCTAAAGACTCAGCATGCATATATCGTGAATAACGAGTAAAATATATAATAAAGTTTCATGCCGGGTAAAAATATCATGTCGTAAAGCATAACGTGAAATTATCTTGTCATGAGTAATTATAAATATGTGCATAACTGAAATGAAAATCGTAAGTGAAATGCTTGCTCGATAGAGCCCTGTCATGAAATAGCATATAATAATTTTTTGTTGAGAATATGTTCTACGCATGTGGCCCATAACGTGAAATGAATCGTCTGATCAGACTAAACCATAGTATACTGGGCGGTAGAGATCATCACAGCCCTTGGATTGGATATCTGTACCCATACATGAACATGAACCGGTCAGTAACCACCGGATGAAGTAATAATCCCATGATAAGCTGCAATCCCATGAACGTGAGGTGGCCACAAGCAATATCGCATATATCTCAAAAATGAACACTTTATATTTTTATGCACGTAATATAATTAAATTTCTGAGTTCTTTTACAAATTTGTGTTGGATCATTTCCAGGCTCGCTACGACCTAATTCTAACATGAAAAACATGCACATAACTTGACTTGACCATGCAAATAACTTATCTTGACCAACGCTTCAAAATCGAACTAAAACCGAGACTATTACGCCCAACAAAATTAATATTTAACCATGACTCTGTACCAACCCAAACCAACATCAAATCATCATTTAGTCATGATTAAATACACCTAAAATGCTGGAAAATAATTACCAAGGGCTGTAATACGCGAAAATTGTGCATGGAGGCCAAAATCATGAAACGCTCTTTCGAGAGTCACTTTGGAACATATGCTTCGTAAATTCTCGTACGACCTCTAAACTTGACCAAATCACAAACCGCCAAAAACATGAACTTCCTAACTCAATAAGGCACTGTCCAGTCCAAGAGCATAGGCTAAAAGCCAATCAAGAACTCGAAACACACCTCTGAACCGAAGGCAAAGTTTCTGTCCAAAAAATTACAGCAGCAGCTGTTGTGCTTCCTTGTGTCGTTTTCAAGGCTAATGGCCATTGGGGCTTAAACCACCTACCAGAGCCTCTTACCAACATCCTAAGCTATGGCTTGAACCATGGCTAAGGGCCCTAGGCCAAACACAATTCTTGCCAACAGCTACGACAATACAAGCTTCACCCGGGAACACACACATTGCACGCGTGGGGGCGTTGCTTGTTTTGCTGTCAAATGAAGGATCCAATGGCTATGAGGTTAACCATGGTCCATGTTAGACATGCTAAGGTGTTGTATTAGTCATGGTTAAGGGCTAGAAGCCAACCACAACACACTTGACACCTAAAAACCGAAATTCAACACACTCAACAAAAAACCAGAATTTTAAAACCGAAGGGGGCTGTTCTTGTTTATTTTGAAAACCGATGGGGCCATGAACCAAGCCATGAAAGGGCATCTTGGTCACGTCCTAGACATTTCAAGGAAAGGTTCTAACCATGGCTACAGCCTCTAGGGCAGCCAAGATCAGAATCTTCACCTTAGACAATAAACATGCAAATCGAGACACAACTGACATGCTGGGGAGTTGCTATCCAAAACGTGATGCAAAGGGGGAAAGGGCTGAAACCAATGGACAACTCCCTTCCTAACACACCCTATATCATGTCTAAAAGCAGCCTTGAGTCCCTGGAAGTCGATCCAACCCTGTAACCACAAAAACAACAAAGAACGTGAAGTGCATGAGGGAAGAGCCAAAAATTCTGTCCAATGTTTTTCGAAAGTTCTTGACATGATTTCGGTTTTGTTGTAGATCAAGCACATGTAATGGTTTAAAAATAGATATATAACTTGATTGAAGAGCAAAGAAATAATATAGACATGTCTTGGATTTGTTTGAAATGAAAACAAATCGATTACGACGAACGCGGCACGGCGGAGACGGAATTCTCTTTTCTTGCTTGTTTTCTCTCTTTTCTCTCTTGATGGCTCACGATTATTGGATGAGTTTTCTTCTGAATTTTCGTGCTAGGTGGAGTGAAGAAGGTGGTGAAGGCTTGTGGTCAAATAAGGTGGTGCATGGAGGAGTAAATGATGTCAAGTTGGGGGGAAACATGCATGTTGAATGGGTGGTCTTTGTTTTGTTGTTGGGGGAGTTAAATGGTGTCAAGTTGGGGATTTTGTGGAGTGGAGAGGACCGAGACTTGTATTCCCAAATTGGTGTAGGATTTGTTTAAGTTTTGCTAAGTAGAATCCTATGTTAGATAAGATTGATTAAAAGGTTAATTAAGCATAATCTTGATGAATTAAGAAGCCTACAATTAAATTGGTGATTAATTAATTAAAGTAGACTTAAATCCACTTGATTTCATTAAAATAAATTATTTCTTAGCTCGGAATAAATTTAGGAATATTTTTGTATCATAAAATTCATCTCCGATTTCCTATCTCCGGTCCGGTCTCGCGTATATATCTAAAAAGTTAAAATTTGAAATACGCAATTTTAAATCCTTATAAAAATAACATAAATGATTTAAATGCAATTAAATCAACAAATTCCTAAAATAATAATCATTTAAAATTAAATAATAGATATTATGCACATATTTACGCATATTGTTTTTTTTTCGTGTACTACAGTTGAACTCTCAGAGCTATATCCAATACCATACCAATTGCCTTTGTTCTTAATTTCATTCAATTGAGCAGGTTGTTTACTAAGTTCTAAAAATTCATTTACCATGGTTGATTTTACAAAGGTATGTACTTTCCTTTGTTTTCATTCAACCTTGGTTGTGTATCACTTGCAGAATTTTCAACATGATTGTTAAAGTCTAAACCAGTTTTATCATCAAATGATTTTTGTGAATTCTGCATTTCAGTCAGTGTAACTGAAGACTTATTCCAAGCTTGAATCAGTTCACTATGTTTTGAAATTTCTATTTTTAACTGACATATCAAAGCTTGATTTTCAATCATTTCAGTTTTTTGTTGAGGAATCTCCCTTTTTAGACTCAACAGTTCAATTGACATATCAGTTTCTGTTTTGTTGTCATTGGGATCAGTTTGCTCAGTTCTAACCTTCTGAAGTGATCGAGCAAGTTTTTGATACTCATCTACCATGTCATGCAATGTGGTAATGAGTTCCACATGAGTGAAATCAGAAGAGCTGAAGTCAAATACCTGTTCAATTGCTGACTCCAGTTCAGCATCATCTGCCATTTAGCACTTGACTTCTTCTTCATCTTCACTGGAACTGCTTGGGCTTTCTGGTTCTAACTCATCACTGTCAGTTTCAGCCCAATTAGATTTTCTCTCTTCAGCCAAAATCACTTCATGTTTCTTTTTAAAAGATTTCTTGTCATCCTTGATCCTTCTTCTGTGCTCATAGGGCTTCTTTCCCTTCTCAGTTGATACTCGACTGAACTTCTTTGGCTTAGGACAGCCTATTATGAAATGACCAGATTTGCCACAGT
The DNA here is from genome assembly GCF_025594145.1 of Primulina tabacum. Taxonomy (NCBI): domain Eukaryota; kingdom Viridiplantae; phylum Streptophyta; class Magnoliopsida; order Lamiales; family Gesneriaceae; genus Primulina; species Primulina tabacum. The sequence goes on along the minus strand of NC_134562.1, from coordinate 17,519,353 downwards.
TGTAGCAAACATAGGATTCTTCTTTGGATTGGTTTTTCTGATATTGCTTCTGGAAGTTTCCTTGATTCCTTCTCATAAACCTTAAAAATTTCTCCAAAAACAATGACATAGCATCATTTCTCAGTTGATCAGCATATTTGTCAGCTGAACCAATTGGTTCTAGTCTTACAGCAGTTAAAGTAGTTGTGGCAGCAGGTGTAGAAGGTTCTCCTTCTCTGGTTTGTAGTTCAAACTCGTAAGCCTTTAGATCAGCAAACAAGTCATGAAGTTCGACATTGTTCAGGTCCTTAGATTCTCTCATTGCCATGGTCTTGACATCCTACTCTTTGGGAAGACCTCTGACCACCTTTAGTGCCACTTCTTTGTTCGAATAAACTTTTTCAAGTGCATTCAGTTCATTGATAATACCAATGATCCTCTCATCATATTCGTGCAAGGATTCTCTAGCTTTCCTCTTGATGTTATCAAACTTCTGAACAACAACTGATAACTTGTTCTCTTTTGTTTGCTCATTGCCTTCACACAGCTGGATCAGTTCTCCCATAATTCTTTGCCAGTTTTGCACATCTTGATTTTTTTGAAAGTGACTTTATCCAGCATTTTGTATAAGATATCCCTAGCCACATTGCCTAGGTTGGCTTTTCTTTTGTCCTCACTTGTCCATTCGTCCCTGGGCTTCTCTATGCGATGCGGTGCCCCACCAGTGATGGCAACTGCTGTATTTGCTTTTAGAATCTTCATGGGACCATCAGTGATGACATACCACATGTCGTCATCTTGTGCAGCTAAATGAGCCTTCATTCTGATTTTTCAGTCATCAAAATCTTCTCTGGAAAACATAGGTATTTTGTTGAATGAAGACATATTGATCAGTTTTGAATAAGAGTATTCTGAGACAAGATTCAACTGCTCTGATACCACTTGATAGGATCGGTTGATAGGTTGAAATGTGTTTAGAAGGGGGGGGTTGAATAAACACTTATGATTTTTATAATCTTTTCGAATGAAGTGTCAGTTCTGATACAAACTGAAACTAGGAATCTTGTTAGTCAATGACAATCAGTTTAACTGATAACAGTTGCGGAAATAAACTGACTGAAAGATAGAATAAATAATTGAAGTAATAACACGAAGATTTATGGATGTTCGGAGAAAGAAATAACTCCTAAGTCACCCCTTCTATCACAAGGATAAGATATGTACTAAAAGACTTTGATCGAAACAAAGATTGTGCAGACCCACTTCAGTTTGGACTTAACACTGTCAAAACTGAAACTCTTAGTTTACTAAATAACTCACAGTTCTTCAACTAAACTTAGCACAACTGATCTAGATAAAAACAAATAGACAATACAACGATTTGTGCTTGTAAGCTCGAAGGGTAGCCTCAAATGCTACAAATAAATATGATAAAATTGAGCTTTTGATCTTTGAGTGAGAGATATGAATTCAACAGGGTAACAACAAGCTTAAGGATATATAGGTTGATTAGTTGCTTGCTCAACTGCTCTTCTCACTTATTTATAGGCTTCTCTTCAATGGTAACTTTAAATGTAATTTGAATAAATATATCCGTTGATTGCCATGTCGATATTCTTCTGACTTTCGTACACTGTAAGCTCTGAAATGCGGCGTTCCACTACGAGTTGCAGTCTGCTTTGTACTGCTGTCGGTTGAATCTCCTTTTCAACTGATGACGTGTAGCTGAATGATCAGCTGATAAGCTCACAACTGAATATGTCAACTGATCAGTTTCCAACTGATCAGTCAGTTGTCTTCGATATTTCAGTTCAGCTGGTTTCAGTTGCCTTCGATAAATTGTGCATTAATCTTCAGTTAGGCAACTGTCAGTTGATGATGTAACATACCGTACATTTAAACTATTCAAAATTTGCGGAAAAATAAAAATTTTCTTAAATAATAAGTAAACCTTCAAAATTCGATAAAATAAATTGTTCATCTCAACAACCGTTGTAACAAAAGATCTCAAAGCAAAGTTTGCCAAAAGTATTTGCTTAAAATCTCATAACCAGTAACATAAATCAGAGTACTTTTAAAAATTTCATAAACTCTTAAAAACTGGGCGGTCCTCGGGTCTAGCCTCCCACTCAGTCCAAGGCAGCTCCTTGGTCCCCACCTCTCATCTTCCCAAATGCATCATCACCTACATCGATCAAGTCTAGTGAGTCTAAAGACTCAACACGTATACACTGGAAGTAGCAAGTAATACATAATAAAATCACATGCGACTTTAAAGTAGATCATACATACTGGAACTTGAACTTGCATAAATAAACTTAAACATACGTATATACATACATAGACGTGCCATCAACATAAAACATTTCTTAAACATGCTTGCATACTTGAACATACATGAACTTACATAAACTTCATCATTTTGCGTAGAGGCATGTTTCAAAGCAAGTGACCCATACATAATACGCCTGAGCAGACTAAACCACAGTACTGGGCTGACAAGGAAGATCCACTGCCACATACATGAGATCCCCGTTCATGCTTTAACGAGTGGATTGGTCCCTGGTCATGCTTTACCGCTTTCCAATCCTGATCTAAACCCGTTCATGCTTTAACGGGGTGGAGAGGTCCTCGGCCACGTTCAAATTTCCAAACCCATTCATAAATTGGTCACAAGACATTTAGCATACCTCAAAAACTGAAAATTTTTTTTTTTGCATGTCGGGCATACTTACTTGGCGTTGAGGGATTCGTGGAATCTCGCTTGGGGCCACTGCTTCAACATACTAGCATGAATTTGGATACTTAACTGGTGTAACTTAGACGTAATAACCATGCTTACACCCAAGCTCATTCATTTTCCTTAGGACTTCTAAAATTCCTGGGGCTCGACCTTATCTAATCATCGCACTAAAATAAGACCTAGAACCTCAAAGCATTCAATAAAATTTCCCAAAAATGTGAAGTATACGGACCCGATGCCCAGGTCCGGCTCCGATCCGTGTAGGTACTGTAAACTATGCCGTTAAGAAAAGGGAAGGCACGGACCCCGTGCCTAGGTCCGTTTAAGGGTCCGTGTAGGCTCTGCAAAATGACACTTCGGAAGGAACAAAGGCACGGACCTCGTGCCAGGGTCTGTGTACGGGTCCGTGTAGGCTCGGTGAAAATAAACCAACGGGAAATCATATATTCAAGGCTTATTTCTCCTAACTCTATCATCCCGACCATGAATCGACACCTCGAGACATGTCCTAGGGCACTAAACGTGGACTCCAACCTGTGCAATTCATCAAAACTGTCCCCAAACTCAACAAGCGACACAAAACGACATAACCCAAATTTTCGACACCATTTTCTTCCTACGACTTCTAATGAATTCAAGAGCCTATCGACACTAACCGACCCATCAAAGGCAATCCCAACACCATCCTCAACATACCTAAATGCAGCAGCGATCACCCGTCGATCCCCAACGAAGCCTGCAAAAAAAAACTTCAAGAACACATCGATAACATAATTTTTCAGAAAACGCAGTTTGAGCAGTCTTACGAAAATGATCCTATCTCACTCAATTATTATCCTATTATTTCGAATTTTATATCAAATCAAAGGTATCAAAAAGTTATACGTTTCATACGTTGAAAGTTTTTCCAAAATCTTGACCGAAAAAATCGCAGTATTTAAAAGATCACTAAAAACGAGATTTGAGATCCCAAAAATGGTTTCAAAGGTGATCCAAACATGATTGCTCAAAATTCTACACATCACACAAGTATTTTCTCGCATAAAAACATCACAACACATAGTAAGACTAGATCAACGTAGGAAAAACAAAATATATATGCCTTTAAATCTTTAACGTTACCGAAACGACGACTCCGAAGCATGAAGGATGCGAGAGACGATCCAGGACGCTTGTGGAACGGTTTTCTTGAAATAAAAACCACGAAAAGTTGCTGGAAAGTATAGAGGGAGGGGGCGGCTGCTCTTAGGTGGAGGAACCCTAGATTTTTGCTCTTAAATTCTGAAAATAAAATGTGTAGTTGTGTGTTGTGTGTTTTGGTGTGTGTAAAAACGTGTAAGTGTGTGTGAGTGTGTGTAACGTGTGTGTGTGTTTTAATAAGGAGAAATTATTGCTAACTTAACTAATTAAAATGCTAACAAAAGTTAACTCACACTAATTTTAAACAAATCCTCAATTAAAAATAAATACACACTAATTTTATAAAATTCTCCTTTTAAACAAATAAAATGCACAAAGCCAACTTTAAAAGTTTCAAAATTTTAAACTCACTAATTACATAATTTTTGGTTTTAAAACTGCTGAAACTTATTAAATTAATTAATATGTCCCAACCTTAAAGAAAAAATGAAATACCACATAAAAATATGCCAAAATCGTCACCGATCTCTTTTCCTCGATCCCGCATCGAATGATCGCTTGAAACATGAAACTCGAGAAAACATTTTAACGTGCATCACATAACATTAAAATAATACAATTTAAATAATTCATGCATCACTAAAAATCATTTTGATTTAAATAAATGATTTAACAATTTAAATAAATGTATTGGTTTCACGTGTACTGATTTTGGACTCTACAGATGATCAATTAGTCCAATAAATTTAAACACATAGTTTTTCAAACCACCGAAATTAAGTTTCCAACAAGAACCATTTATCAATCAACTTAAACATAAATGCCAAGTAACTAATACAAGAAAATTGTCCTTCAACAACACACCTACGACAACGGTTTTTCACTAAAATCGTCGTCTTTTACTTTTTAACAATAACCGTTGTGTTTTAGCGTTTTTTTAAGCAAAAAACAATGATTTTCTAAAAACTGTTGTCTTTTGGCCTTTTTTTGCGGGTCAAAGACAACGGTTTTTAGAGCGTTTTTTAAGGATCAAAGACGACGGTTCTATAAACCGTTGTCTATTAACATGTTTTTTGACAATCAATAACGTTTAGCGTGTTTTTTGGACAAACAACAACGGTTTTTTAAAACTTTTGTATATTTAGCTACGGTTTTAGCAAAACCGTCGCAATTTTTAAATTAGCGACCGTTTGGATTAAATTGTCGCTATATTTAGCGACGGTTTCGCTTAAACCGTCGTTATATTTAGCAATAATTTCAATTAAACCATCACTATTTTTAAATTAGCTATGGTTTAATAAAAAATTGTCGCTAATAGCGACGGTTTATTTTTAACCATCGCTAATACCGACGATTTTTTTAATCGTAACTAATAGCGACGGGTTAATAAAAAATCGTCGCTATTACCAATAACCATCGCTAATAGTGACGGTTTTACAAAAATCCGTCGCAAATATGTCTATTAATATCAACGTTTTTGGTCTATTTTCCTCCACACCACAACACTTCAAATTTTTCTCTCTTACACGATTTTAATTTCGATTTAGGGTAAGTTTTTTCGATTCAATTTTTGGTAAATTTTTAAGTGTTAGTTAAGATCATGAATATTGTTAACATAGTCAGATCGTAGGTTTATTTTGTAGATTTATTTAATTATTAAAGTAATTTTTTTATTTTACTTAAAAAATTAGCGACGGATTATGTCTAAACTTTCTCTAATTAGCGACAGCCTTATCAAAAATCGTCGCTACTTAACGAAGGCTTCATGAAAAATTGTCGCTAATTAGCGACGGTTTAGACTTAATCCGTCGCTAAATTTAGTCTCTATTCATCGATCGCGTCTTGAATAACTATTAAAACACAGTTTTATACATTCTAATCGAAAACCATATTTTAAACATGTAAACATGCCTACCACATTTAATTGATGCAACTAAAATAATTTAATTAAGCATTTCCCATTTTTCCTATATATGCATGCAGTTGGATTACGTTGTCACATTTTGAATCTTACAGCATTAGCTTAGTTCACCTAAGAAGGACATCCTCATATTCTTAAGAAATAATTTTTGGTAGGCTTTTCCAATCCATATCTCATATGGAGTTTTATATACTGCCTTTGTATGGACTAGGCTGACAACACTGTCTTAGTCTCAAGTGCAAATCCCCAAAAATATGGCGACAATTAAGTTAATTTCTTAATAGATCAAACCATGTCAATCAATTTCTAATTACGACATTCTAAAATACCACTCAACTAGGGTGTGATAGACGAGGTCCACAATGAGAGGATCTCTTTCTCCTTAAGGTAGTCTCGAAGTTCAATACTTAAGCATTCTCCACCTCGACTAGATCGAAGTATTTTAATACTCTTTCATAATTTTTCTACTTCAGCTCTGAATTATTTGAACTTTTCAAAGGCTTCAGACTTGTATTTAATTAAATACACATACTCATATCTCGAGAAGTCATCAGTAAAAGTAATTAAGTAAGATTGGTCATATATCATGCTAACACTTAATGGACAACACATATTCTATATGGGTCAAATCCAATAGATCATGTGTATGCTCCATTTTCCCTAGTAAAGGGGCTTTTATCATCTTTCGTTTCAGACATAACTCAAATGTTTCAAGAGAGTTTATGTCTGACAAGTCAAACATACCCTCTCCCACTAACTTGTATAGTTTTCTTTGAGAAATAAGTTCTAGCTAGCATGCCACAAGTGTGCCATATTTAGACTGTCTTCTTTTCTTTTATTTTCTTTTTTTTTTGTAGTTGAAAACGTATTCACTTGGACATCGTTAGTTGGAATATATTTTAATTAATAGAGATCGTTTTGTAATTCGTGGTTCAATTAAACATTCATTCTTATAAATATTATAAATACCTTTTGCAAATAAACAAGAAAATATATCTTTATCAAACAAAGAAATGGAAACAATGTTTTTAACCGAGTCATGAAAATATAAAACATATCTAAAAAGTAACTTAAAGTTATTGTTTAATAATAATTAAATATCTCCTACGGCCTTCGCAGCAACCCCTGCTTCATTCCCCATCTTTAGGAAGGTCACCATCTCTTAGTCTTCTATTTCTTGTCATTACCTACAAATTATTATATAGATGAGAATCATATCCAATATCTAGTATCCAAGAAATTGAATTAATTGAGATATTTAATTCAATGTAAACCGTACCCATGCCAGAACTCTTCTACGCTAGATATTTTTGCAGTTGCGCTTTCAATGTCCAATCTTCTTGCAGTGAAAAAAACATCTTATGTCTTGTTGGGATTTGTGGGCTCTTTAAAAGTGCTTCGATTTTGCTTCTTGGTGGGTTTTTGTTTCTTTGAAATAGTAGAACATTTATTTCCCTTCCCTTATGTGTGGGGACCCGGACGTTAATCATGTTCTTAATCATCATTGGGACTAATTAATCAATTATAAAACAGGGTCTAAATTTTTTTAAAATGCGGAACGTAGTGAAATAAAACATATATACATCTCAGTATAAAAGTACAAGTCCTGTACCACGTACATTTATTCAACTAAGGTTTAACAGCTAATATCATGTGTCTAACCCTATCTTTAATCCAAGTCCGGTTTCGATTATACGATGTCTAACATGTCAAGAACATCATATATGAATCCTATCAGATTCTGACAATACCATAATTTCAAAACATATCAAAACGTAGCAAAACTTACGTCCAGTTGTAGCCTACGTCGATAGGAACTCAATACCGAAGTCGGATTAAAAATCGGACGGGCGGATTTCTCACAAACGGCGTAGAGATTTTTCGGAGCTTCTTCGGCCTCTTTCTCTGATGATTCCTCATTTCTGAAGAGGAATTTTATATATATATATATATATATCTCGTGCATGCTATAAGCCAAGTGGCTCGGTGTGTCTACTGCACGTCTCGCATCAACAATCTTACATGCAAACTTTCAATTCGTGTCTCGATTAGCCCTTTCATAATCGTTTCGATTAAAATCAATAATCGTAATTTAACACGATATAAAATCTCGGGCATTACATTATCGGTCTTTCTTCGTCCCATACGAGGATCCTACTAGGAAAACAATTTTTTTCTTTCTGATGGTGACTACATATGTGGTAAGTATATTTACTAAATCTTCAATCTTATTCATATTGAAGTTCACCACAAACCATCAAACGAGGGCAACAATAATAGCAGTAGAATGTTCGTGGACAATTCATTTGAGATGACAAGGTCCAGAGCCACTAGCTTCTCGATGAGCCCAATCATCCTCATACCATGCTCATAGACAGAGGCCCTTTCTCACAATTGTGATGTCATGAGCTCTTGGAAGTTGAATTCCTTAATGAACGTGTTTGTGCACCATACAACTCTTGCATATGACAATAAATGTCAGCAGCATTTACACATTCCTCAAACCACATCTGAAATTTGTTTGACATAGAAGCTAACATATAGCTCCTAGCTTTCAAGTCATGGTCCACAATTTTTCAAACTTAGTTAATTCATCCTTAGGGGCATTGCAACAACCTCTTTTGGAGGTGCCTTATTGAGAACTTATGTTATTTTCTTGGAATTTAAAATAATTTTTAAATTTCTTAGCCAATCTTGGTAATTCGGTCCAGCCACCTTATTTCGATAGTGCATAACAGATAGAGGATTTCACGAAGACATCGAAAATATACTGAAATGGGTACATAGTAAACATTACTAAATATTTTATAAGACAAAAAATAAGGTCATTTGTTTTTATGAATAGCCTCATACTATTTTGACATTTCACAACTCTCTCTTGAAAACGAAAAATCTTATTTTCTTAGTGAGTATGCAAGATCCAATTTCTAAATTACGATCTCGAATAATATCATCCAATCACAATTTCCAAAACGTAGAGCCCAATTTCAATCCATTTCAACCCTCACTATTTTGACTCACGTTTGATGTTAGCCCAATAATATGATTCCCTTTCTCTTTACATGTCTAGCACAATCCATCAATATTGAACTTTAGTGGACGATCGCCATGAGATTCTCCAATAATATGTGAAATGACCCTAACTTTTAAATTCATTTAAATTACACCAGTTTTTTTTACAACTTTATAAATTCTTACGACATGCATAATTAATTCATCATAAATAAACGCATAAATAATCAAATAATTGAATTCTATACTATCCAGACTCGTTCATGCAGAAAAAGTAAATAAAGAAATAGTAGTCTAAAATTTTAACTCAATAAATTCTTGCATCTTAATAGTCTGTAAATAAAAGCAATAATCCATAAAATCATCAAATTCTTTAGCATATGCAAATTTCAAGGTCCTCGGGTATGCACTGCGTCTCCCGGATGGCTCGATAGTCCACACCTCACGACTCAACATAATTATGATCATATGTAATCATTCAAACCTAGTTAGTCTAATGACTCAGCATGCTCAACCCTGATATAGTAAGTACATAATTATACAATCACATGCGTAAAAATAAAGTTTACTAAAAATAGATTTGTCATGCAGCATGAGACCTTAAAAAATATGAACCTTTCTAAATAATGCATGAATATAAACTTTTCCATAAAATAACATTTTAAGTGAAGTTTGATCATCGATAGTGACAATATTAAGTCAATTGATCAATCTATAAACCATAGTACTAGCCCGTCGAGTTCAACATCCACTTCTTCGACGATCCCTCCGACTATCATAAAATAACTTCACCGTTTACTTTTTCAACGAATCCATTATTTATTGAGATTCCCAACCCTGTTTTCGACGCTTCACTCCATTTTCATTGCAAGGTCACCATTTCTATTTTCAACGGATTCCTTACTACTTTTACGTCACTGATCGAGCAAAACTTGCATTGTAAAACTCTTGGTCAAAATTAATAATATTTAAGCTCGAAATAATTGCAAGTGCACGATGTCAAGTTAAAATATAATGTACTAGAGTACGAGTATCATTCAACTGAATACTGTATTTTTCAATTATTATTTTCAGTTATTAAATCTTTAGCAACGAAATTTAGATTATTGTTTTCTACTAATATACTCGAATAAAAACTCAAAGCTAAATTTTAAGAATCAATTAACGAGATATAAAATCTAGAATGGTTAATTAAGATTCAATGAGAAATGAATTTGTTGGGAATTTCAGTTCACCTACCCCTCGTTATTTACTTAATTCGTTCGATAGTGATCTACGCTTCCGACAAAATTTCCTATTGAATTGAACACGCCATCTCGAGTTATGCCAAACTAATTCTACTCAGTGAATTAATTAAATTTCTTTAAGTATTTATCAAGAGTGAATCGCATATCGATCTATGAAATCCCCTAGTTTTTGCCATACCGGACTATGACTATTGGCGCGTATCCAATTTCATATTTCTATGTAAATTGTAAATCCACGGACTATGCTACTTGTTCCTATCACAAGATATTCCCTCGAACTCACTCGCGATATAAAATTTGTTATTAAAGTTAGCTACGCTCTAACAACACGATGACACAATAGCATAATCAATAATAAATCAACAATCAGCACGTGAATTAATTAAATCAAATTCGGGGGTAAGATCCCCTTAAATCCCAACAAATATGTAAGTTAGCTACACGAATTAATACTAAAAATAAACACAACAATGTTTAAATGATAAAAACTAGATTAGAAATACTATTCGTGACTAAACTGCGAGGAACGGTGCCCGAAAATCTCAAAAAATTCAATCCAAGCGAAAAATTCTCTCTAAGGCTTGTGGTGGCTGCTGGATCCTGTCTGAATGCCCCAAAATTCATCCAAATCCCCTTACCATATCATTCTTTATTCAGAAATAAAGGAAGAAATCGGCCAAAAATCTTTCAAAAAATCAACTGCACCCCGGGCAGACATAAGTTTCCGCTCGGGCGGATGACTTTCGCAAATATCCTTTTATTTTCTCCTCGACGCGAGGTCTCTCGCACATTGACCAATTTTCTTCTGTTTATTCACGAATTTCCTGCATTTTCACCCACGAGACATATGAGCAACAAGAAAACATAATATACGCAAAAATTTCACAAAATGCATGCAATTTAAATGATATGTGTAATAGAATGAGCCATCACATAATATGAAAAGCACGTAAAATCACCTATATCAACCCCCCAATATAAACCTTTTGCTCGCCCTCGAGCAAAACAAGTGACACGACAAAACGGAACATGGCACTAAATAGCTCGACAGTGAGTTCATGGTCCCAATTAGCCTCAGCGAAACTCAACATATTCCCTTGTCGATCAATGCAAAAACACAACTCTTCGCACTTTCCTTGGTCTAGACATTGTTTCGAATAAAACCTGAACGTGTATGTGTTAGTCATTAGTCCTAGCATTATATATGACAGAGGGATCCATTTTCAACCATTGTCAGAGGTTTAAATCAGCCTGTTAGTGTAAATCTTACTCTCCTTTATTCCTCTGCACTCAGTAACCACCAGCAGCCATTTTTATTTTTATTTATTTATTTTTTAACTGAATTGGAATAAAGTAATAAAAGGAATATATCATAACCTTTCATTTCAGATTCAAATCCATGTGTTTTACATTTATAGCCAAGAATAGGATTTCATTTTTTTCTTCTGCTCCCCAACACCTTACATCTCCAACTTTAGCCAGGAATAGGATTTTATTCCTTTATTCGTCTCTCCCACACCTTACATCTCAATCTTTCTCTTTTTTTTACGCTGCTAATAGATATCTCGATTCAAGAAAATATAGTCAAGCTCAATTCACACCTTCAAACATCTTCGTTCCCCACTTTAGTTTTAAATTTTCACTATCTTATCCTGCATGCTTCTAGTTCTAACATTTGTGCAAAGATAATTCAGCATTTTAAATAAAACTTCATGTCGTTACTATAGTATGTGCTAAAGAAATGCGATTACACGACAGACAGGGCATGTCTCATCATCTCATAATCATCTTTGGCTAACAAGTACTACTTCGAACACTGTAGGCTGACACACACCCAATGTAAAATGACTAATACTAAATGCCAACGAATACAATCAACAAAGCACCAAAAGGACACACAAAACAACACTCATCCACCCCTCAATAATAATGTCCAGCAGTGTCCCCAATGCAGCGGACGATAGAAAAAGAGACAGATAGTGCACGACAAAATGGATGCAATATAACCTAATCATGCAACAGAAACAGAAATAAAAGAAATGAATGAAACGAAATTCCAGAAATAAAATAAGGGAAAGAAGTGACTCCCCTCTCACTGAGCCTCCTCCTTGTGGGCCTCCGGGGGAATGATGCCAGTTTCTGGCTCTGGTACATCGGCGTAGTGAAACTAAAACGACGGTGCGAAAGCTGACATAAGTGGCGGAAAAAGAGCTGGATCAATACCACTGTGGCTCAGGGATAAACGCAGCATAGCATCAGTAGCGTTCTGATATGTCTGGCTCACAAACCGCCACCGGACCTAATGGTCAAAAAGTGCAGCAAATTAATCCATCCGATCCTGAAGAAGGTGACGTCAAGGTCGCGGGGACGGTAGTGGGGACTGCTGTGACAGTGGATCAAAATTCAAGCCGTCCCAAATAGAGCCAAACTGAGGGAAAGCCTTCTGCCGTACTGCGGTCTTCTGTAGCTAGTTGGCGTCATCAAGGGCCTTGGTCAATGGCAAACATTCATCATCATCCTGGAAAACGACCCCGGATCCCGCACTGGCATCAATCGTGTGGCAAAAAATGCCACATTCGGATTGTGAATATTGAGTTGGATCTGTTAATAAATAATCTTTCCCACATTGATTAGCATATGGGTCAGCAGTGCATAAAGCAACACCCCTCTCTCCTTCTGTACGTCCCTATTGTGCCCGACTGGCATCAATCATGTGGCCAGTGAAACTAGTGTAGGACCCAGGTGTCCTCCATGGAGATCTCGGATAGCAAATTCGGCGCATCATCAATTCTAAGTCACGGTTTGCTGCCATGCCATATAAACCAAATCATCCACAACCGATGTTTCAAGCAAACTATTAATTTCTACAGAACTATAATCTACTAGCTTTTCTCTCACAAACGCTTTATCATCTCTCCGCTCAGCCGCATTAGCATAAAATTCTTGCATTATCGGTGCCACCGCGGCTTGCGGTTGGGCACAAAATTTTACCATCCTCTATTAGAAATTTGATTTAAAATGAAGATTTGTTGCACAATCTTAATGGAAATTACGAGATGATGACGAAGAAGAATCATGACTTTCCCGAGCTTTCTTCGGTGGCATCGTGGATGAGTCACCGAAGTAGGAGATGTATTGTCGGAATAATGACTCACCGGAATCCGGGAAGCAAAGTGTTGGAGAAGCTTGTGCTCGGGGAAACTTTAGCCTGGCCAAAGCTGGAAGAGAGTGGTGGAAGACAGAGTCGCCAGAACTCAGTGGTGGCCATAAAATGCAGTGGCGGCCAGAAAATCACAGCGGTGGCCGGAGAAACGAAGTGGTGGACAAAAAATCACAGTGGTGGCCGGAGAAACGAAGTGGTGGCCGGAAAAATCACACCTTGGTGCTAGGAGACGATGGTGACAAGAAATTTGACCTAAAAATGGCACAAAACGGGTTACTTGAGTGAGATTGAGAGGGGAGGCAGCGGAAATCTAAGGGAGGAGGGTAGGTTTCGAATGGGGGAAGAGAAAAAGAGTCTGCAAATTTAAAAACTTCCGCGACCCGCCCGGGCGGACATAAGTTTCGCCCGGGCGGATGGATTGTGGCTTTGAATTTATTTTTGTAAAAAAGGCGCACCCGGACGGACATAAATGTGCGCTTGGGAGAAAGCTTCACGGTTTTAAAATCTAAAAATTTTTCCCAGTTCACCCAAGCGGACCAAAGGGTTTGCCCGGGCAGATTTCGTGCGCAGCCCACTTTTTTTTTTTAAAAAAAAGGTAAAATAACGGAACTAAAATAATAAAATCGACTTAAGTATCAGATAAGGGGAAGAGAGGTAGTTCTCAATTTATAGTCGAGAGCTTGACTGTCGGTCAGTTTTAGTTTGGGTTGTCTTGGAACCGAGTGATTCCAAGTTGTGGCTCAACTGTGCCATCCATGTAGTGTTTCAGTCGCTCGGCATTGACCATAAACGTCTCATTCTTTCCATCTTGCAGTTATATAGCTCCCGATGGGTATACTTTGGAAATCACGAATGGACCAGACCATAGAAACTTCAATTTTCCGGGAAACAGTCGCAACCGGGATAGACACTTCCACATGAACATTTTTTCCAAAATCTGCTTAATCTCTCGGTTAGACACTTCCACTTGACCACTCGTCTGGGGGTGGTAGGGGGTATAGATCTTATGTGTGACACCTTATTTGCTAAAAAGTTTTTAAAATAATTTGTTGCAAAAATAGGTGCCACCATCACTAATGATTGCTCGTGGTGTTTCGAATCTATTAAAAATATTTTTCTTCAAAAATTTCAGGACCGCATGAGCATAATTAGTGGCATATGCTTCTACCTCTACCCACTTAGACGCATAGTAACTTAAGCCAAAATATTTTTTTTTGTGAATGACCTGGGAAACGGTTCCATGAAGTCTATCCCCCACACATCAAAAACCTCACACTCAATGATATTGTTTAATGGCATTTCATGACGGTTAGAGATGTTACCTGTCCGCTGGCATTTATTGTAATGCCCCGAAAATTTTAAGGTCCACGCGAACCACATGCACGAAAGTTATTAAATTCTCTCGTATTTTAATTAAAATGTTTTAATTGCATGAATTAATTATGTTGCGCAGATTGGCATGTTTAAAATATATTTTTTTACATGATTGCATCAAAATGTATTTTTAAAAGATTATTCGAGTTGTGATCGAGGAACGGAGAATGATAGCTGAAAAATAGAAAATGTTTTTATTAAACAATTATTTTTAATTATTTATATTATGGGTGATAATTTTTCTTATTTTTGAAAATATGGGGTTTTGAGGTGATTTTATACGCCGGGACGTAATTTTATCGGTGTTGATTTTTCAACAAAAATACGAACGTTTTGGCAACCCGGCTAATAAATTCACAAACTTATTTAAGGAAAATTATTTTAAATATTTTAATTAAACACTAATAGGCTAATTGGGCCTAATTAACATGGTTAATGGGCATAAGCTAGTAATTAGAGTTTGATTAGGATTTTAAACAATATTTAAAAGCTAAAAACCTACCCCATGCACACAATTCCCGCGCCCACACCCCCTTGCTCATTCAAAAAACTCTTTTCTCCCACACAACACATGCACACACAAACATCAACAATTCTTCAAGGTTTTCAAGGGTTCTTCGTGCCATCGTTCTTCGATTCATCAAAGTCAAATCGTGCATTTAATACGCAAAGACACGCCATATTCTTCCCTTTTTCTCATCTATCACACCATAGTGATTTTTTGAACATGTTTTGCATGAAAAACAACGGAAACAAGGTTTTATTTTCGTTTTTGCATCAAGGATGGTTTTTAAATCATGTGTGTTGATCCAAAATTATGTTTAACATGATCCTAAGGGGCTGCCATGACTAGGGGAGGGTTAAGGGTGGTTTCTAAATGTTTTTTGAGTCATAAGATGCAAAAGATGCTGCACAAAACAAATAACAGAAGCTGTAAATCCAATCATGTGTATGTGTGTCTTGGGGGCTCGGTTTATGGGGTTGGTTGCTTGGCTTGGGTTCAGGCTGGGACCAGGGGTTGGCTAGGGTCCGAGAAGGGTCAAGGGAAGAGTCCTAGCCACGCTAGGACTCGAGACCAGAGGCTAGGGAGCTAGGACTCCACCCGAGAGCTTCAAGGAGAGACACGCAGGTTCAGTAGCTTGTGCAGGGAGAGGGGCTCGGCCAGGGGGCCTTGGGATGGGATGGGCTAGGCTAGGTCCTTAGGGTCCTAATAGGGTGCACAAGGGTCTGGGCAGGGTCTGGTGCGACCTGGTTGGTTGCTGGTCGAGAGGGAACACGAGGGAAGCATAGCAGCAAGTGCTACGCGTGAGGTTGCTGTCATGGCTAATGCTTCGGGCGTGAGTTCAAGGGCTTGGCTGGCCTGGGCTGGGTCTGAGCATGGTCCAGGGAGGGTTAGGTTCATGAGGGGTCGAGTGGTTAATAGCTAGCAGTGTCCTAGAGGCAGAAGGAATCTTAGTGCACCAAAACACTCCACCTGCACACACGCGTGTAACAGGGTCAAGGGTGCAGGGGCTTTAACGCAGGCCAGGTCTGGTTCTTGGGCTTGGGGCTGGTCACTACGGTTCATAGATGAGTTGGCTAGGGTTTGGCTTGAGGTGGCTCGGGCGTGGCTCGAGTAAATTGGGAGATGGCTCGGATGGTTCGTTAATGTGTCAAAAACGAGATTTTAAGAACAAAAATTGAAACCATAGGTCGACGGGTGTGGCTCATGATTTGGAAGGGTAGAATAAATAATAAAAATGATATGTTTAAAGTTTGAGATCAAAATAACGAGTTTTGGATTTATCCGGGATTTAATCACCGCATGAAGCGATAGTTAAAGAATTAATTGAAAATCTAGTTTAAGGCTTTATAAAATTATGGGCAATTATATTTAAGCTCAAATAATTATTAAAAGTCTAAGTTTGTAAATTGAAAATTTTATATTAAGGTTTGGTTTAATTCGGGATTAAAACAGATTAATACGTCTTATTTAAAGATTAAATTAAAAGTTATCGATTTAAGCCAAATAAAAAATGGGAAAATTCATGTAGGCTTAAATATTATTTGGGACATGTTAGAGTCAATGAAATTAAAAAAAAGTCAAAAATGTGAAATTTTATGTGTAGGGGTAAAACGGTTATTTTACACCTAGAAATTAGTAAACGCCATGGCAGTGTCCTGAATGTTGCTTTACATACTAATATGATTATTTTAAATGTTTAAGAATTTTTATGATGTTAAAGTGTTGATTTTAAATGTTTATGATTTAATATGTCAAAAGGTTTATTTTAAATGTTTATGATTTAATATGTCAAAATGTTATTTTGAACGTTTATGATGTTGAAATGTTTATTTAAAAGATTTATGGATTTTTATATGTTAAAAGGTTTCTTTTAAAATGTTTATGGATTTCTATGAGGAAACGATAACGTTAAAAGATATGATGCATGTTTGTTTTTAAAAGAAAAATGATATTAAATGCATAATTTTTATAAAGTGATGAAAATTTAAAACGTTAAAGGAAGTGAAGTAATTGTGACTATTGATGATATGAGGATACGAGGATAATAATGAGGATATGGTGAAGGAAAAGGCTCCAGAGGGAGCCCATTTATGGAGAAGGCCTCAGGGGGCGCCCGAGATCGTATTTCCATTCGATGAGGATAGGCCAAGGATCAGTTGATGAGAGATCGTCGCTGATGTCCCTGTCGTCCAGTACTGTGGTTACATGTAGATGGATCCATCGACTTTTGATGATGAGGAAAATCACAATTAACAATCTGAATTCAATAAAAGAAAATGTTTATGATCATGATGAAAGGATACATATTATGAATGAGGAAAAGAAAAATATTGAGGTTTAAAGTATGCATGTTCATATGAATATGTTGAGGGTGATATGAAAATGTTTACAAAAAGATTTACAAAAATATTTGTGAAAAGGTTTACGAAAATGTTTATGAAAAGCTTATGAAATTTTTTATGTTTAAAGTTTATGCATCATGAAAATGTTATTGTTTTAAAGTTTATGCATCTTCATGAAAATGATATTTTAAGTACAAGTATTTTTCACTGTTGTATGTGATCTGTATATGTGTTATGTTGTTATCAAGGTTATGATGTGTTGAGTCTTTAGAATCACTAGTTGTGATTGATGCAGTTGATTATGATAATAATGTTGATGGAGGTCTTGATGGTTGACTTTGCTGGACTGAAGGTGCACATAACCCGAGGACCGACGCTAGTTTCCGCACTAGTATATGTGTTATGTTGTTACCAACTGCTCTTCTCACCTATTTATTGGCTTCTCTTCAACGGTAACTTTGAACGTAATTTGAATCAATATATCCGTTGATTGCCACGTTGATATTCTTCTTGCATTCGTACACTGTAAGCTCTGAAATTCGGTGTTCCACTACGAGTTGCAGTCTGATTTGTACTGTTGTCGGTTGAATGTACTTTTCAACTGATGACGTGTACAGATGAATTATCAGCTGATAAGCTCACAACTGAATATGTCAACTGATCAGTTTTCAATTGATTAGTCAGTTGTCTTCGATAGTTCAGTTCAGCTGGTTTCAGTTGCCTTCGATAAACTGCGCATTAATCTTCAGTTATGCAACTGTCAGTTGATTTGAGTAGTTCAGATACTACAAGTTACTTGATCAGTTGGTCCAATTAATTACTTAGTTTGTCAAATAACCAAAATTAAGTTTCCAACAATTTCCCTCTTTTTGGTGTTTAACAAAACTTGTAAAGTATGAACTGATAACTGAACTCAAAAATATTCTTTGAACTCATTGTAGAGTTCTTTATTCAGATTCTTCGAACTTATTCTTTATTTCTTCTGCTTCTTCCCTTTGTCTTCCCCTTTTTGAAAGAATATAAAATTCTTGCTAAAGTCTTCAACTGATCTTTATTTCTTCTTCTTCTCTTTGTCTTTCCTTTTCTGATATTTTATTTCTCCTGTTTTCCCCTTTTTGTCAAACTCATCAACTTTCTTTGATAAATTATGCACATCTGAAGAGAGATTAGAAACTGCATTCATTAGGATATCTTGCAGTAAATCCATGCATTTTGAAACAGTACTTTCCAGATAGTCAAGACGTCTTGTCACTAAAGCTTGGGTCTGGAAGTGTGCTTCAGTTGAAACTATGTCTTTGCGGAGCTCTTCCATCTGAAAGAATAAGGAAGAAACATCCTTCTGGATTTGCTGCATTTTACGCATGGTATTTTCCTTAATGGAATCAATCCTCATTGTGTGCAAGAATTGGGTTGATCTGATGTCATAAATGAAAGTCATTATACCGACGAGGTTGGTCTAAATATTTGTAATTTCTTCGAACAAAGACTCGGTTTCTATTGTAATTCCTGGAGACATGACTCCGTAAGTTTCTGGTTGCTCTCTGTTCTCTTAATTTAAAATGATCAGTGCCCCGTCAGTTGGTTCAGATGTAGTAATGACCATTTCTGAAGTCTCTTCTGGTAGGACTTCCTGTTGTGCTTGAGGAGGAGAAGTTGGATCAGTATCAGGGTCTGATGATGCTTCAAGCAGATGATCATTTGAGACAGCAGTTATTTCTGGAATAGAAAGTTCAACTGATGCTTTAGTTGACTGAGTGATAGACGGCTTATCAGCTGGCACTTCGTCAATTGCAATGAATGCACTTGAGCCTCTTCAGTTTGTTCCAAAACTGCCTGTTCAGTTATGATAATTGACTGAACTGGCTCTTCAGTTGTCAATACTTCTTGTTCAGTTGTGGAGGGCAACTGAACTAGTTCTTCAAGAGGTTGATCTGGGGCTTGAAAAACTGGTTCTTCTGTTGTCAACAACTCTTCAACTACTTCAGTTGTGGATAGTTGAACATCAGAGGCAACAGATTTGATTACTTCATCAATGTTTTCCAATGATAATTCAGCGTCTGTGTAGAGTGTAGCTTCAGCAGTTGAAGACTGAGGAACATCAGTTGGCTTTGACACATGTTTACAAAACGAATCAGTTGTCTATTCATCAGGGCCTGCCCTTGGATTCTTGATTGGCTGATTTGTTTGAACTGATTGATCAGCTAGCTCATTTGAAGAAAGGTCTTGGGAATTATCTAGAATAATAAGTTCTTGATCCATTTCCCAATGCTTGATTTCCATTTGCAAAGCTAACAAGTCCAAGTTCAGTTGGTCATGAACTGCTTCATCATTAATAGTAGTTGGGCTTGTGGGATCGTAGTTCTGACGCAACTGACCGTGCAACTGACTCAGTTTCTTTGCCCTTATCTGATCAAAGAAATACTTCTTCCTCTCAAGTGCTTGAACCACCGAGGCAGCTTTGACCAGTTTCAAAACAAGTGTTTCCAAGGCAATGAATTTCTTTAGAACTGATTTCTTCTGCAATTGCCTGGCAAACACAACAGTTCTAAACTTTACCCATTGTTCATAAGTTTTGAGTTTACCTTAAGAAAATTCATTGACTTATTTCCAAATGAGGTCAATGTGTGTCTGAATGGTATTGGTTGGTCTGGGCTCTTCAACCATTTTCCCATTCCCCTTAGATTCAGTTAGAACATGCGAAATGCTCAGTCTTGATCTTGTCGCATCCACCTGTTCTCAAATCACTACCCCTTTCGGTCTTGCCATAAGCAGAGGATTTGGTCTAGTGACTGTTGTAAGTGGACCTTTAACTCCAGCAAGCTTATTATTTTCACCGGATTCGGTGATAGAATTTTTGAAAACTGCAAAATGTGGTAACTGATCATCAGTTGACGGCTCAACTGGTACAGTTCTGAGTGGAGTAGCCTTGATCGGCTGATCAGCTGCAGATTGAATGGTCTTATAAGTTGGGATAGTGCTCACATCCATCACTGATTTAGTCTTCTTGGTCCTGGGTTTCTTTGAGATTTTGGGGATGGAGTCTTCTTAGAATCACTTTCACTGATAATCAGTTTACGTTTAAGCATCTTTTTTTGAGTCTCCTTCCTAGCTTTCTTAACTGATTTGGGGGCTCCTTCCATCCCAATCTCCTTCTTCACTTGAATAAACTTCTCAAGAGTCATGTCCAGTTTCTGCTTGGATGGCTGGACATTTTTGGCATTGAAGATTTTCAGTTTTGATGATTTCTTAGAATCATCAGTCACCATCCACTTGACCTTCAAGCAAATAGCTTAGCTGCACCGCAAAACCTTTAGATTTCTTGGAAGATTGAAAAATGTTCCTCAAAATGTTGAAAATAATATTCTTCAAGTTCATCTTTCTTTCAGCCATGATTGCAGTCATATCTTGAAACTTCTCCATAGTGAGTGCAGCAAAAGATCCTGCCTTTTCCAAGAGCCCCTTCGCCACAACATCTGCCAGCAGTTGTACTTCTGGCTTCAGTTCCTTCCATGGGATCAGAAACTTTGTTTTTCGACCATCAGTTGAGAGAAGAGTTTGCATCTCTTCAAAATCATAAGCTTTTACCTCAGAGAGGTTAACTAGCCCATCAGTAGACAGTTGAAAAAAGTTGCAAAAGAAGTCCTCTTCAATGATCAGCAACTGACCATTTACAGTAGTTGCGATACTGCTTTCTTTGGTGACATAGCCGGTAGTGTAGACATCTTGTATCTCTTTAGGATAAATTATTGAGAAGATAATCCCAGAAACTATTTCAGTCCAGCTGCTTGCAGTCTCAGAAAAACGTTCTTGACTTCTTCTTCTTTTGCAGTCAAGACTGAATCAAAGTCGATCGCCATAGCATTCATAAAATAAGCTAGGATTTGGTTTGCCATTTGATTGAGTAAAATCCTGCGAAAAAGAGTATGCTTGAGTAGAAATTTGCTCTGAATGCTTGAATGTGCGCGTAAGAAAAAAAACTGAATTGGAGCGGGGTATAGTACTTGATGTTTAATAACTGTTCAAATTTTTGGACACGTGTCAGTCTAGGAAAATTTGAATTTAAAACTTGTGTATGTGTGATAAAAACGTGTATAGAATATGAATGGATTATGTGGGTCCACGTTTCAAAATACTATTCAATGAAAGACAACAATTAATGCTTCGACAAACAGTCACATCATTTAATATAGAATATAATTCGATTTATCAGTTAACATATTTGAGAGGATCATTTGGGTCAGCAACTGAGTGACCAGTTGAAAACTTAGTCAGTTCAGTTGAAGACCAACTAACTATTGTCTTCTCAGTTAACTTTTTGCTCGATATTCCCCCTCAATAAGTGCAAATAAATAAGGGTAAGAGAAACTTAGTCTGAATTAGTTAAGGCCTGATGACTCTTTGTCTTCCTCATGTCTCTTATCTATAAATTAAGATCATTGTCATTTGGTAATGACATTTAAACTCCAATGGATTGTGAGAGCAGCACTCATGTCCCTCCTCCTTCATGGACGTCTGAACGTATTCAGAAGTTTAAAAGAGATGCTGAGGATTACGTCCTTATAAAGTTTATGTCCGTTTGGACTACTACTCACTATATCCAATAAATCAATGATGGAGAGTTCCCTGCTTCTGTCAGCAGAGATCACTTGCAAGGAAGCTTAAAAGGCGTGCTCAAGTGGATCATATATCTGATCTAGTCAAGGATGATGTGCTGATCCAAATGATTCAGTTGAAGGAATGACACTTGCTTCAAAGAATTTAAAATGCCGAAGTCTTCAAGAATATTAGGAGTCATGACTTGAATAACTGGTTGATGTTATGGAAATATGCCGTAGGTAGTGGACTAAGTGATGTAGTATGATATCGATTTTATTCGTAATAAATTCTTGGTTTGTACCATTTTTTGTCTCTTTGCCTTTCTGCAAAACTTAACTTTCATCAGTTGATAAATAGTTAACAAACTGAATACAAGAACTGAGAAATGACTAACTAACATCAGTTGACAAACAGTTAACGAACTGAATTAAATAACAGATAAATAACTAATTGACATCAGTTGACAAGCATTTAAATGACAAACTGAATGAACAGTTATTGACAAAGCAGCAATAAAACTGATAGAATTAAGCTAAATCAATTAAACCAAGTTTATTGCGAAAGTGAGAAAACTTAGTCTTTGGCAATTGTTTGGTGAAGATATCAGCAGCTTGTTGTTCAGTTGACACATATTCCAGTCTGATAGCTTTCTTCAAAGCATGATCTCTGATGAAAGTGATGCCTGACATCAATGTGCTTATTCCTTGAGTGAAGAACTGGATTGTAAGTTATTGCAATCGTGCTTGTATTATCACAAAATATGGGAGATTCTTTAGCATCAACTCCATAATCTTTCGGTTGTTGCTGAATCAAGAGCAGTTGGGCACAGCAGCTTCCAACATGAAGGTATTCTGCTTCAGTTGTGGAAGTATCTATGATGTTTGATTCTTGCTGAACCATGAGATCAGTCTGTCTCATAGAAACTGACAAGATCCACTAGTGTTTTTACGATCTAGCTTACATCCTGCATAATCTGCATCTGAATATCCAACTAAATTGAAAGAAGAGTCTTTAGCGTACCATAATCCCACATTTTGAGTGCCTTTTAAATATTTTAAAATTCTTTTGGCAACTATAAAATGCGATTGCTTAGGATTTTCTTGAAATCTAGCACACATGCACACATCAAATACAATATCAGGACGACTAGCAGTTAGGTACAATAATGAACCTCTTAAACCTCTGTAGACTGTCGTCTCAACTGATATTCCCCCTTGATCATTGTCCAATTTGACTGCTGCACTCATAAGAGTGCTTGCAGCTGAACATGTTTCCATGCCAAATTTTTTGAGCAATCCCTTCGTGTATTTGGTATGAGTGATAAAGATACCAGTTTCCAGTTGCTTCACTTGTAGTCCGAGAAAGAATGTCAGTTCATCCATCATACTAATCTCAAATTTGTCCTGCATTAACTTGACAAATTTCTCACATAATTTGGGGTTAGTTGACCGAAATATAATATCATCAACATATTTTGCACAAGTAAAATGTGATCATTCTTAGAAAATTTGAACAAAGTCTTGTCGACTGATCTAACAGTAAATCATGATCAGTTAATAATTTTGAAAATGTCTCATACCAAGCTCTTAGATCTTGTTTAAGACCATATAAAGCTTTGTTCAAATGATAGACATGATCAGGAAAAGAGTGATTGATAAAACCTGGAGATTTGCACCGGGTCAGATGGATTACCAATCACCAATTCTGGTGGATGTTATTTCTTCCAACTGAGTTCAACATTAGTTGTTTCCATATCAGCAACTGCTTCTGTTGGCAACTGAATGTTTTAAGTTTCAGTTGGAGTTGTATAAGTTGGTAACTGAATATCATCTGTTTTCTCCACCAACTGATTATCGGGAGCAGGTTCCTGTTCATCTTATTGATCTAGTATTTCTGGTTCAGGTGTTTGAAGGATATTTCTATTGATATGATTTTCTTCTTCACTTTCATCCTTCAAACTGATATTTGTAAATCAATCAACTAGCTCAACTGGATCAGTTGGCTTATCAGTTAGAACAGTTTCATCAAAAACAACATGAATGGATTCTTCAACATTTAAAGAATTTTTAATAAAAACTCTATATGCTTTGCTAACTGAAGAATATCCAAGAAATATTCCTTCTGCATATTTAGCATCAAAGGCTTTTAAATGATTTTTACAATTATCAAGAATAAAATATCTGCAGCCAAATATGTTGAAGTAAGAAACCACATTTTTTCTTCCATGCCAGATCTCATATGGTTTTTTCACATGATTATTATTAATCATTGATCTGTTCTCAGTATAACATGCAGTGTTTAATGCTTCAGCCCAAAACCTTTGATAAATACAAGAATCAACAAGCATTGCTCCAGCAGCTTCTTTAAGGGTCCGATTTCTTCTCTCAGCTACACCATTTTGCTGAGGTGTTCTAGCTGCTGAGAGATCATGCTTGATTCCAGTGTTTTCTAAAAAGTTGAAAGATTTTGATTGATGAATTCAGTCCCTCTATCAGACCTTATTCGATCAATCCCAACTGATTTTTCATTTAAAAGTCTTTTGAAGAGCTACACCAGTTGTGCAGCAGTTTGGTCTTTTTATTTGAGAAAAGTAACCCAAGTAAATCTTGAAAAGTCGTCCACAACTACTAGGGTGTATTTCATTCCCCCTAAGCTCATGACTGGTATTGTATCAAAAATATCCATATGTAATAGTTCTAAGCATCGGGAAGATGATTTACAACCTCTGTTTTTGAATGAAGATCTTACTTGCTTACCAAACTGACATGCTGAACAAACTTGCTCTTTTGAAAAATCTATTTTGGGCAAACCAATTACAAGATCATGGTTACTCAGATATGCAATAGATTTAAAGTTTAAGTGGACTTCTTATTGCACAACTAGTTTTTTGAAAATTTGGAAGCAATGAAACAAACTGGTGCATAAGGTTGTTCAGTCCAACTGACTTTGTAAGTATTTCCACAATGATTTCCAGTTAGAATGACCTCATCAGTTGAGTCTCTAACTGAACAAGTGCATCTGTCAAACTGAACTGAGAAATTATTTTCGCATAACTGACTGATACTTATCAAGTTATACTTCAAATTCTCAACTAGCAAAACATCTTTAATTGTAAAGTAACCATGGATAAGCTTACCCTTACTAACAGTTTTACATTTGGAATTGTCTCCAAAACTGATGTTTGGTCCAGTATATTTGATCAAGTTGAGATAGCAGATTTGCATCTCCTGTCATATGTCGCGAACAGCAACTGTCTAGATACCAAGTTGTTCTTTTTTTGTACTTGTTACCTGCAATCACACAGTATATATAATTTTGGTACCCATATTCATTTGGGTCCTAAAATGATTAGTCCTTTAGGAACTCAGACTTGGATCAGTTTAACTGACGTCCCAGTCACTTTGTTCCAAATGGTTTTTCTATAATTCTTGGCAATATGTGTGAGATGTGAGGATGAAACAGTATGATTTGTATCCTTTTTCAACTGACTATTCCTTTGATATCGTTTCTGAACTGGCTTACAGTTGTAGTAGTTGTAATAGCCATTCCTTGAGTACTGATTTTTGTGACTGAATCGTTTAGGTGACCAGTTTCTTGTATCAGTTGTAACTCTCAGAGCTATATCCAATTCCATACCGTTTGCCTTTGTTCTTACTTTCAGTCAATTGAACAACTGGTTTACTAGGTTCTGAGAATTCATTTACCATGGTTGATTTCACAAAGGTAATGTACTTTCCTTTGTTTTCATTCAACCTTGGTTGTGTATCACTTGCCGAATTTTCAACATGATTCTTAAAGCCTAAACCAGTTTTATCATCAACTGATTTTTGTGAATTCTGCATTTCAGTCGGTGCAACTGAAGACTTGTTCCAAGCTTGAATCAATTGAGTATGTTTTGAAATTTCTATTTTTACCTGTCATATCAAGGCTTGATTTTCAATCATTTCAGCTTTTGCTGTGGAATCTCCCTTTTCAAACTCAACATTTCAACTGACTTATCAGTTTCTGTTTTGTTGTCATTGGGATCAGTTTGCTCAGTTATAACCTTCTGAAAATTGAGCAAGTTTGTGATACTCATCTACCATGTCATGCAATGTGATAATGAGTTCCTCACGAGTGAAATAAGAAGAGCTAAAGTCAAATACCTGTTCACTTGTTCACTCGACTTCAACATCATCTGCCATTAAGCACTTTACTTTCTCTTCATCTTCACTTGAACTGATTTGGCCTTCTGATTCTGACTCTTCACTGTCAGTTTTTTCCCAATTAGATTTGCTCTCTTCAACCAAAAATACTTCATGTTTCTTTTTGAAGATTTCTTGTCATCCTTGGTCCTTCTCCTGTGCTCATAGGGCTTCTTTCTCTTTTCAGTTAAAGTACTTGTGGCAGCAGGTGTAGAAGGTTCTCCTTCTCTGGTTTTTTGTTCAAACTCGTAAGCCTTTAGATCAGCAAACAAGTCATGAAGTTCGACCTTGTTCAGGTCCTTAGATTTTCTCATTGACATGGTCTTGACATCGCACTCTTTGGGAAGACCTCTTACCACCTTTAGTGTCACTTCTTTGTTCAAATACATTTTTCTAAGTGCATTCAGCTCATTGATAATGAAACTGATCCTCTCATCATATTCATGCAAGGATTCTCCAACTTTCATCTTGATGTTGTCAAACTTCTGAATATCAACTGATAGCTTGTTCTATTTTGTTTGCTCGTTCCTTTCACATAGCTGGATGAATTTCTCTCATATTTCTTAGCCACATTGTCTAGGTTGGCTTTCCTTTTATCCTCAGTTGTCCATTCATCTCTGGGCTTTTCTATGCGATGAGGTACCCACCAGTGATGGCAACTGCTGTATTATTTTTTTTTGAATCTTCATGGGACCATTAGTAATGACATACCACATGTCATCATCTTGTGCAGCTAAATGAGCATGCATTCTGATTTTCCAGTCGTCAAAATCTTCTCTTGAAAACATCGGTATTTTATTGAATGAATAAAGTTGATAAGTTTTGAATAAGAGTATTCTGAGACAAGATTCAACCTGGCTCTGATACCACTTGATAGAATCGGTTGATAGGTTGAGATGTGTTTAGAATGGGGGTTGAATAAACACTCACGATTTCTGAATCTTTTCGAATGAAGTGTCAGTTATGTGACAAAATGAAACTAGGAATCTTGTCAGTCAATGACAATCAATTTAACTGATAATAGTTGAGGAAATAAAATAACTGAAAGATAGAATAAATAACTTAAGTAATAACACGAAGATTTATGGATGTTCGGTGAATAAAATAACTCCTACGTCACCCCTTCTATCACAAGGATAGGCATATGCACTAAAATACTTTGATCGATACAAAGACTGTACAGACCCACTTCATTTTGGACTTAACTCCGACAAAACTAAAACTCTTAATTTACTAAATAACTCACAGTTCTTCGACTGAACTTAGCACAATTGATCTAGATAAGATCAAATAAATAATAAAATGCTTTGTGCTTGTAAGCTCAAAAGGTAGCCTCAAATGCTACAGATAAATCAGATAAGTGTGAGCTTTTGATCTTTGAGTGAGAGCAATGAATTCAGCAGGGTAACAGTAAGCTTGAGAATAGATAGATCGATTAGTTACTTGCTCAACTACTCTTTTCACCTATTTGTAGGCTTCTCTTCAACGATAATTTTAAATGTAATTTGAATCAATATATTTGTTGAGTGCCACGTCGATATTCTTCTAATATTCGTATACTATAAGCTCTGAAATGCGGCGTTCCACTACGAGTTACAGTCTGCTTTGTACTGTTGTCGGTTGAATGTCCTTTTCAACGGATGACGTGTACAGCTGAATGATCAGCTAATAAGCTTTTAACTGAATATGTCAACTGATCAGTTTCCAAATGACCAGTCAGTTTTCTTCGATAGTTCAGTTCAGCTGGTTTCAGTTGCCTTCAATAAACTGCACATTAATCTTCAGTTAGGCAATTGTCAGTTGATTTGAGTAGTACAGTTACTAGAAGTTACTTGATCAGTTGGTCCAATTAATTATTAGTTTGTAAAACAACCGAAATTAAGTTTCCAACAAACTTGTAGAAGAAAATTAAGAATGCCAAAAACTTATGGGTTAATCATAGGATTTTCAAAAGTAAGGATCGAAGGGGATGATTTTTGAGGAAATTAAGAATTAATTTTGCCATTTTTAAAGAATTTGGGGACTATTTTGGCAATACATGAGAATTGCATGATTTAATGGAAAGAATTTTGATGAATTGGGCTCGAAAAGATATTTAAAACCTTGGGATATATTGGTTATAAGGTTATAAGGAATGTTAATCAAGGGTATTAAGGGATGAATAAATATTAAGCTTGAAAATCTAAGAATTTTTAGGTGTGTTTGGGATTTTAAGATTGAAATACGATAAGTTGATGTACATTTTGGATATAAAATAAGGAAAATAATATGCGATAAGTATGGTCATCCATCTTTTAATATTAGAAATTTTTAAAAAAGTTGAAATTCGATGTTGGGGATTGATAAGGATTTTAGAGGGGGGGTGAATAAACTCTTTCCTTAGATTAACGATTTTGCAAAGGGTGCTAGAATCTTGTTAGAGATTATAGCTGGTCTTGTTCGAATGTAAGTCGTGCAGATCACAATAAGTGCAAAAACGATCCAATGGAGTACGATGAGAAATAATAAAACAGTATGCAGTAGAACAATGGTTGTTTTTGGAAGTTCGAAAATAAAATCTTCTACGTCTCCCCTTCTTCTATTTCCAGAAGGTATCACTAAAAGACTTTCGATTTTATAGTACAATACTTGTACACACCCACTTCAGTAGGGCTTACCCTTGGCCTACTAAAACTCTTAGTTACACAACTCCGTAAAACAAATACAACAAAGTTCTGGAAAAGACTCTTTTCTAATTTACAAACTCTTCTCAATGATATAGTAAGATGTTTAGCTTGAAGAGGTTTATGAAACAACAGCAGCACAAAGTGATCTCAGAAGATCGGATATGATAATAAAGCGTGGGCTGCTTTTCTGTATGTTGAGCTTTGAAGATAAGTAGTAGTTGATGATAGCTCAAACTTAATTTGGAATAATCGTTGTGTTGATAAAGATAATAACGTGTTTTTCTATAAAGAATTGATCTTATTATATTGTGGGGACCCGGGCGCTAATCATCTTCTTAATCATCTTTGGGATTTAATTATCAATTAAGATAAAACAGGGTCTAAAAATTTTTATATTTTTTTTAAAAAAAAATTTAAGTGCGGAACGTAATGGAATTTAACTAATATACATCTCAGTATAAAAGTAGAATCATGTACAACAATTATTCAAACTAGTCTAAGGTTCAACTACGAAATTTCAAGTATTAAACCAAGTCTACAATAAGTCCGGAATCACCACTCTAACTCATCTTCTCTCATCATCTTCTTGACCCCGATCCTGTCCCACCTGTTGTCATGCACACATACAAACAAGACAACAGCCGGATACTCCGGTGAGAATAAATCCCAATATAAATCATGTATACATGCATTTCATATAACAGCATATATAAAAGCATGAAATAGATATCAAGAAATATATCATAATCTGAAATCATAAATTGATATCAAACAGTAATTCATACTCTGAACATGTATCCCATAAGAAATATGAATCAATATAGACTCTGAATCACACTCTGTGATTCTAAGACTCTGACTCAATCGATCAGACTCGACTCATCTCTCATCTAGGGATCCCGGTCTGAATAAGAACGTAACAAGTCTCCCACCTATCTCTTACATTCGCGATGGTTGTAATTGATACGTCCCTATTCCTGGACTTTGGTCTGATCTGTATCGAATAGTCTGAAATAAAGGCTGCTCTGTCTCTTAAGCACATCGATACACCAAACGTCCAATGTCTTGGCAGATGTGCCAAAGACTTGGCATGTCTGCCAATCCTATTCTGACAATGTGCAATGGGCCAGTGATCGCTCTGTCAAAACCTAGCCCCTCTGTCAGTGACTCTCCCTCAATAACTATCTGCTATCCACGGCTTTTACACACATTAATAAAATCAGCATACTCAAACAAAGCATACAAAGGTATGAAACAATAACTTACAAGTATGTGGTTTAGGAAACTCGAGTTAAATCTAACTCCAGTCGATCTCCCAATTCACATCGATTTATACCTTTCTTTCCATCGATCTGTCGAAGTCAAAGTCTGGAATCTGAATCTGTCAATGTCAATCAATCTGAAATGACAATATCGAGGAGTATATGTATCAATACACAACTCAATTCAATACATATACACATCAATATTCAATCTCGGTACATTTCAACGGCATAACAGCGTAGTTTCTCGATACCGATCAAATCAACACAATATAATCAATATCAACAATTCACCATTCTCTTCATAACACACTCTAAACTCTGAAATCTGAACATGTTCAATCATAACTACGCTGGAATTTCATAACAATTGCATACGATAATATTTCTTCGATCCGACTACGAATATACGATCACCAACTTCACAATCACACATAATCTAGTGAAATTCACAATTTCCACAATCACAATATCTCAAATCATGCAGGAAATGAATGAAACTTACATCCTTAGCTAGCCCTTGAAGAGAGGAGCTCAAAACCGAAATTGGATTTAAGTTTGGATGGCTAAATCTTGCACAAACCCAATTATAGGATGGAAGAAACTTTGAAGCTTTCCTGCTAATGGTCTCGGTCCTCTGGTTGCTGAAATGGGAAGGAAAGAATGCTAACACCTCATATATATATCATGCATGTTGAGGGACAAGTGTCATATTTTTCAAGTAACACGCATGACCGCGGGTGCGGTAGTTCATGAACCGCGGCTGAGCTCAAGCTTCGGCAGTCCATCCCAATTTGCATAAACGTCGACCGCAGGTGCGGTCAGTTCTGCACCGCGGGTGCGGTGACCTTACTGTAGCTGCACCGCGAGTGCGCTGGCTCTGGAACCGCGGGTGCGGTGTTGCTACTGTAATTCTATCCAACTTTCTGCCCATGCACCGTCGGTGCTGTCCTTCTTTAGGCGCGGGTGCGGTCTATATCTCATGCAACACTTCATAATCTCATTTAGTGCCTCTCATTACATGTCAT
This sequence comes from Primulina tabacum, assembly GCF_025594145.1. Lineage (NCBI taxonomy): Eukaryota > Viridiplantae > Streptophyta > Magnoliopsida > Lamiales > Gesneriaceae > Primulina > Primulina tabacum. The sequence continues at coordinate 17,488,191 of NC_134562.1, read as the reverse complement.
GCATACTCATATCTTCCGAATATCACATCAACGAAGACTAATAAATCTCGAGCCTTACATTTCTCCCCCTCTAAGAAATGATTTCGTCCTCGAAATCGCAAGTAATCAATTCAGACATATCAGAAGGAATGTATACAGAGTTTAAATCAGAAACTCATCTCAATGAATCCATTTTGAAATCTTAATCTCATGACAAATTCTGTCTTTTAGATAGTCTCTTTAATGCCCTGTCAACTTACTGTATTTTCAATAATAGAATAGTCTTCATTCTTAAATATCTTTCTTGTACGGATCTGTGATTCTAAATTGGACTAATAATTCAATAGCATAATATTATAATACCCTTCGAAATAACTCTGACATAATCAATCTCACAATACTGGCTATACAACATCCGTATATACCAATCAACATCTAATACCAAATCAATATCATCGGCTGTTATCAAATCTGTTTATCCCAGTCAAGGATTTACTCAATCTCCGGCTTCAATTACCAATCGTCACCATTCGACGTCGGCATATTAAGTCTGTCTGGTCTGAGCTATCTTCATTCTCTTCTGAATTAGCTACATTTTCTTTGTCATATCTCTGACCGTATAAGCTCCTATCTCAGGTATCTCCGAGATATTATTCTTATATCAAAGAAATCTGCAGTACTTACTGTACAATGGGTCGTCTGTAACTATTTCATTATCCATCTTGTTATCTGATAACTATTATCGTACAATAATTCACAATCTGATATAATCTATTTCACATTCGGGTCAATCTGACTATTTCTTTGACATCGATCTTTGTCATCTGGTCATGTTTGTACGTCATCTTGTACCACTACTAGATATAGATTGAACAATCTCTCAATCACCATCATATTATATCACAATATGGAAAGTATGGTAGTGGTCTCATTACGAAATTCATCGAAGTATACTCCCCATGTCTAGTCAGAATTATACAACTTCTGTAATAACTCTTCTGATTTCTATCTTTCTATCTTCATTTATTGGCGATTCAGACATTTCAGTACAAATTCTGCCAACATTTCAGTACAAATTCTGTCACAACTGATTTAATCTGTCTATGTCAAAAACTATCTGTTCGAATATTATTCATTCTCATTCACCAAAATGAAACCGAGTCTACTACGGTGCGTTTCAGACACTACATGTCATTTCCGTTTCGAGCTATTTGGTACAAACAAATCAGTTAATAATATAAATTAAAAGAAAAAAAACCTACCTGGTATTCGATTCTGACTATCGATATCAAATTCTGTCGTGCAAATCTGAGACATTTGACATCATACGATAATCATTCTCATACAGTAGAAATCACATATCTGCCACTCTGATCGATGTTCTGATCTAATTATCGAATTTAAGTTCTGAACATTCTTGTTAAATCTCTGAACTGCCGAAATTCTCTAATTCAGCTCTGATTCGGTTTGAATAATCTGTATCCAACACTGACTCATAATAACAGTACTATCAAATCAGATTCACAATATCACTAATCTATACTGATCTAGTGAGTTCAATAAATTCATAAAACGGCAATTTCTGGCAATATTGTCAATTCTGACTAATCAATCACGTCTTCATGTCGTTCTGATCAACTGCTATATATCCATATGCAAATATAATATGCCCTCAAACAATATAAGATGTCTCAAATATTGTTTTAGAACAATAACAATGCTCAAGCATATACAAAACAACAATCGTATAAGATAATCTGCCAACTCAGACAAAATAAATTTCTGACATTTCTGAAATTTCTGATCTTTCTGATATTGGTATCGTTCTCAGTCACTGATCACAATCTCAACTGTGTCACAATCAATCGATATATTAACTTCAGATATCGCTTATTCTGAATACAATCTGTTTCAAGCAAGATTCTATCTGAATAATTTTTGTATACAATAATCACAATTCTCAGAGTATTCAATACAATCTTCAGATATTCGATTCAATCAATCAGATGCTGCAAATATATCAAAATATCATAGATACAAAGAGCATGAAATCATCAGAATATCTCTGAACATACTGAAACATGCCACAAAAAAACACTAAATCAAATGTAACTCATGGCCGGTACTCTTCCACTGATCTTCCAATTCTTTCAATTCATTCAGTGACATGCTGTACATTCAATATCATTCTGTACTGAATTCTAAAATACAAACAGTACCTAGTATCAATTCAATTCTGAAATCTATCTTCTTGATATAAAGCAAATCCAAAATCTTATCTAGGGAGACGTCAACCAATTCGTACATCACTTGGCAAATCTGCCAATACTAGGCTCGATTTCAGCATGTCTACTGAATACATAAGGATACCATCTGCTCCTTTCTGTATCAATCGAGTCATAAACAATACAGATATCAAAGGAATTCTAGATCTAGAATCCTTACCGTGGAATTCCTACTCATCAGCCCTATCTGGTCTGAGTCTTATATTTTTCAGGAAGGAATCTACAATAGTTCTGTACTTGTTCAGCATATTAATATCAATAATGCGGTCAAATCAGAAACACAAGTGCATCATAATCTAACTCGACCTCATTCTCATCTTACTGTAGTATACAATATTTCACAGAAATCTCTGATATCAATCTTTCTTTCCCAAAAAGTAAGGGAATCAATACTACAGTACAAACTGACTCAACAGATACAACATATCTCAATGCAACTTAGTCAAAGATAATCGTAGGGAATACATTAGTATATATCAATACCTATGCAGTATAATCATAAAAGAACAGTACATGCCACTCTATCATCAGGTGTGTCCTGTGTCTGTTCCTCGATCACTGTCACCAGCTGCTTCTGTTCTATGGATTCTTCGGGAATCTCTTTGTGGACATACTCTAGCAAAGTGTCCTTGTTGTTTGCAAATGTTGCAACTACCAAGTACTCCTTGGCATTGCTCTGTGGGATGTCTTCCTCCGCAAGCGCTGCAATAAACTCCAGTATAACTCTGGCTAGAACCACTGGAATCAGACAAACTGCTGCCAGACCTCTTGAACTGTCTTCCTCTGACTTCCAAATAATCTTTCTTTCCACCACTGCTGCCACCAATCTCAAGTCTGAGAGGTGGTTGCTGTGGTCTCAATGTTGGAAGTACAAACGAAGCTCCTTTCCGTCTCATTAGACTAGCTTCGGCTCTCTTAGCTTTACTCAAAATATCAATAAAAGTATAGGGCCGGCTCACACTAATCAATGTCAATATCTCAGGATTCAATCCCTTGATGAAACGATCAATCACAGCTTCATCATTCTCAGCCACGTGAGGAGCAAAACGTAGCAAGGTAGAAAAGTTGGCAACATATTCTGCAATGTTTAGTTGACCCTGTTTCAAATTTTCAAATTCTGCCTTCTTGTCCTCTCGGTAGGAAGCTGGGAAAAACCTTCGATAGAATTCAGCTTTGAAGATCTTCCAAGAAATCACTGTACCATGCTGTTTTAAGACTTCCTTGGTTGCAATCCACCAGCTCTTTGCGACTTCCCGTAACTGATGTCCAATCAGTTTAACTCTTTGTTCCTCTGGATACTCAAGTGAATCAAACAGTATCTCTATATCATCTAGCCAACTTTTGCAATCAATAAACGTCTCTATAGCCCTTAAAATCGACGGTTGAAATGACTGAAACCCCTGTAACTGTGTTTCCATCAGAGTTTCTGACACATCCATCTGATCAATCAAGATACTTCTCTGTTCTGTGATTCCTCGAGGAGATAGATCTGATTATCAAAATCATCAGTAACCAGATATAACAGTTCTATTTCAATCCCCCTCCAATCATCTTACAGCTGATCAAGAATCGGGTCTGATTCATTTTCAATCATATATATTATCAAATCAATTCAGATATTCAGGAAATCAAGTTTTAAAGCAATAAATCATACTAGCAATCACGAGCAAGGAAAGAAAACTCAATCTACCCCGCTCATTCTATCTTCTATCTCAATCTAAAGGATCTATCGCTCTGATACCACCTGTTGTGGGGACCCGGACGCTAATCATCTTCTTAATCATCTTTGGGATTTAATTATCAATTAAGATAAAACAGGGTCTAAAAATTTTTCTTTTTTCTTTTTTAAATGAAAGTGCGGAACGTAATGGAATTTAACTAATATATATCTCAGTATAAAAGTACAATCATGTACAACAATTATTCAAACTAGTCTATGGTTCAACTACTAAATTTCAAGTATTAAACCAAGTCTACAATAACTTCGGAATCACCACTCTAACTCATTTTCTCTCATCATCTTCTTGACCCCGATCCTGTCCCACCTGTTGTCATGCACACATACAAACAAGACAACAGTCGGATACTCCGGTGAGAATAAATCCCAATATAAATCATGTATACATGCATTTCATATAATAGCATATATAAAAGCAAGAAATAGATATCAAGACATGTATCATAATCTGAAATCATAAATTGATATCAAACAGTAATTCATACTCTGAACATGTATCCCATAAGAAATATGAATCAATATAGACTCTGAATCACACTCTGTGATTCTAAGACTCTGACTCAATCGCTCAGACTCGACTCATCTCTCATCTAGGGATCCCGGTCTGAATAAGAACGTAACAAGTCTCCCACCTATCTCTTACATTCGCGGTGGTTGTAATTGATACGTCCCTATTCCTGGACTTTGGTCTGATCTATATCGAATAGTCTGCAATAAAGGCTGCTCAGTCTCTTATGCACATCGATACACCAAACGTCCAATGTCTTGGCAGATGTGCCAAAGACTTGGCATGTCTGCCAATCCTATTCTGACAATGTGCAATGGGCCAGTGATCGCTATGTCAAAACCTAGCCCCTCTGTCAGTGACTCTCCCTCAATAGCTATCTGCTATCCACGGCTTTTACACACATAAATAAAATCAGCATACTCAAACAAAGCATACAAAGGTATGAAACAATAACTTACAATTATGTGGTTTAGGGAAACTCGAGTTAAATCTAACTCCAGTCGATCTCCCAATTCACATCGATTTATACCTTTCTTTCCATCGATCTGTCGAAGTCAAAGTCTGGAATCTGAATCTGTCAATGTCAATCAATCTGAAATGACAATATCGAGGAGTATATGTATCAATACACAACTCAATTCAATACATGTACACATCAATATTCAATCTCGGTACATTTCAACGGCATAACAGCGTAGTTTCTCGATACCGATCAAATCAACACAATATAATCAATATCAACAATTCACCATTCTATTCATAACACACTCTAAACTCTGAAATCTGAACATGTTCAATCATAACTACGCTGGAATTTCATAACAATTGCATACGATAATATTTCTTCGATCCGACTATGAATATACGATCACCAACTTCACAATCACACATAATCTAGTGAAATTCACAATTTCCCCAATCACAATATCTCAAATCATGCGAGAAATGAATGAAACTTACATCCTTAGCTAGCCCTTGGAGAGAGGAGCTCAAAACCGAAATTGGATTTAGGTTTGGATTGATAAATCTTGCACAAACCCAATTATAGAATGGAAGAAACTTTGAAGCTTTCCTGCTAATGGTCTCGGTCCTCTGGTTGCTGAAATGGGAAGGAAAGAATGCTAACACCTCATATATATATCATGCATGTTGAGGGACAAGTGTCATATTTTTCAAGTAACACGCATGACCGCGGGTGCGGTAGTTCATGAACCGCGGCTGCGCTCGAGCTTCGGCAGTCCATCCCAATTTGCATAAACGTCGACCGCAGGTGCGGTGACCCTACTGTAGCTGCACCACGAGTGCGTTGGCTCTGGAACCGCGGGTGCGGTGTTGCTACTGTAATTCTATCCAACTTTCTGCCCATGCACCGCGGGTGCTGTCCTTCTTTAGGCGCGGGTGCTGTCTATATCTCATGCAACACTTCATAATCTCATTTAGTGCCTCTCATTACATGTCATGCATACTCATATCTTCCGAATATCACATCAACGAAGACTAATAAATCTCGAGCCTTACATATATAGAAAGCTTGAGTCTAACATAAACAAAAAGGGCTTTTTTTGACTCCTGATAGAATCAGCTTTATTACCTAAAAATGTTCCTGAAGAAAGCTTTCAGAATAATTAGTCTTTGCTTTATACCAAAACTGGTAAGGCGTATAAATTAACTTCGTAAAGCATTAATGGTGCAATTAATACTTGTAATAGGTAAAGTAACGGTAACATTTAAGATAGCACGATCAAATAAAAGATGTTAAGTTACTTATGCTTAAACTAGGTTCTGCTCATAAAACTACATTCTGCTTCTAGATTTTCTAAGCTGATCAGTACTCGAAGAGTACTGCTTTGTTAACGCGATACTAGAGCTCCTGCTTTATGTAGTCTTCTGGTTTTTGCTATTACGACCTACTGGTTTTGACTCTCATCACCACAATTAAATTAAGTCTAACAATTTTCCTCTTTGCGGTGATGCCAAAACCTAGATGTTTGTAATGATGAATATAAAAGCAGATAACGAATAACATAATCGATAAACAAGCAAATAGTAAAACAGAGTTCAAAAGAATTTAATCATCGGTTCCAATGTCTCTAAACATTATTTCCTTATCCTGAGGATCTTGGTTTCTGAAGGAGGATTTTTCATGATGAACTCCAGATCTTCCTTTTTCTCTGCCTTCTGCTTCCCCGTTTTTGGCATCATTGGCTTGAATACGAGTGAGCAAGTCGTCCACTCTGCCAGTATGAGTAAGGATGCCATTATTCAGTATCTACAAAAATGGTGCCTGATTCAAAATCGTTCATTTAGATCAAGAATAGATTGAGAATGAGACTCAATCTTGGCGTCAATAGTTACAAGTTTCGAGTCCAAGGCCTGTACTTTGGTGGAAATTGATTGAATAGCCGAATCATGTCCAGAGACAATTTTAATGATGTCTGAATGACCAAGCAAGATGCTGGCGTGACTTGAGACAACATTTTGTCTAAACAGGCTGGTTTCGACATGCAATTTGACCAAAGATTCTATTGTGCGAGTGACTTCCTTTGAGATGCGGTCACGGAAGAATCTGGTGGAACTAACCTCACCAGCACGTTCAAAAGACAACTGTTTAACAATTTCGGACAGATTGTCAAGATATTTCCTCAGAATATCTATCTCGAATTCAAGATCAAATGGTGCTTCTGCTGGAGAAGGTGTTCCTTCAAGCATACATTGTCTGATTGCTTCAATTTGAGCATTACGAGCAGGAGATCTTGAGGGAGGGAGAATCAAGGCAGTAGAAGGAGCATCTACTGTTTGAACAGTAGAAGGTGCAGTAGTTTGTTCTGCAGAAGTGCCTCCAGAAGTAGTTGGTTCAGTAGCTGCACTTTCATCTAATTGGGCAGCTTCCGTTGCTTGCAGTTGCTCAGTGGTTGGAATAGATTCAGATTGAACATTTAGAATAGCTTCCATTGCCGCTTGATGTTCAGAAGAGAAAACCTCCAAAGTCGGCTGTGATTGGGCAGCTTCTGATTCTGCCAAGGTTTGGTCTGCTGATAGAGCTTCTGGTTGGACCACATCATCAGCTTGAGCTGCTTCTGGTGCAGTAGAGACAGTAAGAGCGATAGATTGATTGACTTCATCAACTGAAGCCAATTCTCGAACAGAGAGAAGAGATGATGATTGAGTAAGCAGCTTCGGAGATGCAGGAGTACTGGAAACCTAGCTTCTAAGGGAGCTATATTCCTTTCCTCAACTGGCTTAGTCTGAGCAAAGTCTGGAATGAAGCCTACTGAATACTGTACAGGCTCTCCAAATGCCTGTTCTTGAGCAAGAAGTTGCTCGTTCATCACTCGCAGTCGGTCAGTCAAAAGATGGATTACATTCTGATCCTGAGCAGTAGTGAAAATCATACCGTCAAAATTAGACTGAAGAGTCTTTAAAACAGATTCCAGCTCCTGTCGTTTCATCTGCTAAAAAATGAAGCTTCCTCTTCTCATTGCTTAAATCACATTTTCAGTGCTGGCAAGATCAAACACCTTCTTTTCATTCTTTACCATTTTACCATATATGCCTGGTGTTTTGAAATATGTGTTTGGATAGAGGACTCGAATCTCATGCCAATCATGAAAGAAAGATATGCCTTCACTGGCATATTTCTCAATCTCCTCCAAGTGAAGATTAATAGCAGTGTGAATAGATGATTTGGCGCCAGGTGATTGTGGTTCTTCAACAAGTTTTTCTTTTCCTTTATCTGAAGAGGAAATAGGCATCATGGGTCTAAAATCCAAAGACCCTGCAGATGATTCTCGAATAACAACTCCAGTCGAGGGCCTGAAAGTCAGAACAGAAGTAGAGGTGGTGGCAGCAGATGTGAATGCTGGTTTGGAAACTAGGACAGATTCTGGTTGGGATGCGGTGGCTTCTGGAAACACTTGTCTCAAGAGGACAGTGTCTAAATCAGCAATGGCTGCTGTTTTCTTGAGACGGAGAATTGTGCAAGACTTTTTCTGGCTAGGGGTGGCAGGAAGTGATGCTTTGATTGGAGCAGCAGACTCGTACGATTTGTTTTATCCGAATCAGTTGATACAACTACTCTTTTTCTTTTGATTTTCTTCTGAGGCACTTGAGCCTCAGTCTAAGCATCGCCAACTCATTTCTTCAGAGCAACAAACTAGGCCACAGTTGGCCTAGGCCTCAAAGCAAGTACATTGGCAGCATCGGCTATTGTTACAAATGAAGCATCTTGTTCAGAAGTGTGAGGAAAACCAGCATCCTTTAACATTGTGCTGATCTGAACAGCAAAATCAGTAGCTTTCCTCACAACCATATCCTTCATGATTCTGAACAAGAATTCACTCCAGTCCACCTTAAATTCAGAGGTGATAGCTATCATCATTTGTACTTTCTCCTTAGTCAGCCTGTCAAACGTACCAGCTTTGACCAGTAGTGCCTTTGCCACGATATCGGCAAGCACTTGAAATTACATTCTCAGAAGCTTCTTGAAGCAAGAGGGAAAGAGTTCCTCTCCAGAAGCTGAGAAAGTGACGAGGGCAGCAGACATCTCCTCCTTAGAAATATCAGAAAACTCAGAGATACTTGAGCATGAGAGAAAGAAAGTCGATCCCAATAGTGCAACATCAATGGAGATAGATGCACTTCCCTAGGAATAAATGATTTTCTCTTCCTCGACGGTCGCTTTAGCGTAAAAATCCAAGATAGTAGTCATGTATATAACAGCAGGGGCTTCCAAAAACCTTCGGAGACCAGATTTTTCAATTGCTTTGAACATCTTAACAAGATTCTGGTCTTTGATGGTCATAACCGATGTAAAGTTGACTTGATAAGCATTTAGAGTGTAAGCTCATGCCATTTCTGCAAACAAAAAGAATTCGGAGTAGATTCTGTAGTATATGAATGTGAGAGAAAGCAGTAGCTAGTAAGCAAAAGTCTGAGATCATAAAAGGTGAAATAAAATCGAAAGGGTGGTTAATATTCAAAATGTACAGCCGTCAGTGAAACATAAGGACACGTGTCAGTATGTTTGCGGTTGAGTTTTTGAAAAGTTAACCAGAGAATGTCAGATACGCCAAATTTTTTTTTAAAAAAAATATAATAAAATAGGCGGGCTGTCCAAGCGGTTACTAAAGAAAATCAGAAGAGGGTTTGTTGTCTTATGATAATATCTACTAAAAGTCATAAAGTACTGAAATATTTTCAACACTTTGATAAAAACAAGTGAAAACATTATTTTATCGAAAATACAAACTTCATTTTGCTTCTAATAAAGCACAGAAATAATAGATAGATTAAAATATTGTTCCTCCTTAAATAATGCAACTAATAAATGCGAAGATACGAGATCTGATGGAAAGACAGGTGACTCTTGATATTCGTGCAGGATGTGAACAGCTTTAGCTGTCTCTTTTGCTTCCCCGAGGCTCTATAAATACCTGCAAGCTTACACACTAAGTCATTTATAGAAATAACAAATCAAAACAAATGGATGATGCAAATATTCTCTCAGAGTCTTCTCCAAAGTCTGATCCAGCAGATGAGTTACAAAGGCAACTTCCAGCTTCTCGTAAGATGATGTCTGAAGACATTCTTTTCCAAGATATGAAGACTTGGAAGAAATATCTCGATGTATAGATCGAGTATTTTCTTGACAGTCTGAGGAATCATCCCTTTCACAAATCATGATCATGCAAAGAGAGGGGGATGATTCCAACAGACCCTAGTTAGGTTCCTGCATGCTGAAGTTCTTAGTACTGCTGAAATCAACAAATGTAATATATTAGATAATGTAATGCATCTGGTTTCATAAATGTTTTATTTTGTTATGTTTCTTGTTTATCTACTGGTTTCATGAATGAAATATTTTATTTTGTTATGTTTCTTGTTTATCTACTGTTTTTACTTAATGCAAATAAATAAAAAGAAAGAGTACGAAAAACTCAATCTGAGTAAGTCAAAAGTCGTTTCAAATGACTTGAGTCTCTTCATCTTCTTCAATATTAAATGTACCCTATCTATAAATAAAAAGAAAAATATCAATAGCAACAGTACAATATGTCTAGTTCAAGCAATTCGGATTCCTGCAGCAATACTGATAATTTAATTACAGAAAGAACACTTCCTCATCTCGAAATTCTTATGAAAACTATTGAGGAATATGTCTGGATGAAGGTCATGGCTTCATGGTTTAAGGTGCAAGATCTCCAGAACATGCATCGAAATGGTTTGACTCCTACTGCTGCACAGAGAGCAACAACAAGAAAGTACAAACAACGGTTTGACGTCAAGCATATTACCAAGCTTGCTTCTGATCAAGTACTGCTACATGTGATGCTGTGGAAGGAATGACATCAGCTAGAGAAGATTTCCAGTGCAGAATCCTTTACAAGGATTCGAATCTATGAATTGAATAATTGGATTAATGAGTGGCAAGATTCTGTAGACACTGAATTGTGTCGAATAACATGGTTTCAATTTTATTCGCAATGAAATATCAGTAGTTGCAGCAAGTTGTCTTTACTTCTCAAACAAACTGACATTAGTTGAATAACATATAACTGCTAATAATTTAACAGAGTGATAACAACGATAAACTTAAGTTAAATCAATTAAACCAGTATATTTCAAAAATAAGAAAATTTTCTCAGGTAGAGGCTTTGTAAAGATGTCTGCTGCTTGTTGATCAGTAGAAACGTATTCCAGACGAATGTCCTTCTTCTGCACATGATCTCTAATGAAATTGTAACGTCCCGGAAATTCGAAGGTCCACGCAAACCACATGCATGAAAATATTAAATTATTTGTGTATTTTAATTAAAAATTTTAATTGCATAAATTAATTATGTGGTGCATATTTACATGTTTAAAATATATTTTTCTACGTGGTTGCATTAAAATGTATTTTTAAAGGATATTCGAGTTGTGATCGAGGAACGAAGACCGAAGGCTGAAAAATAAAAAATGTTTTTATTGGATATTTGTTTTTAATTATTTAAATTAAGGGTGATGCTTTTTCTTATTTTTGATAATATGGGGTTATGCGGTGATTTTATATGCCGGGACGAAAATTTTATCGGTGTTGGTTTTTCGACAAAAATGCAAATGTTTTGGCAACCCGGCTAATAAATACACAAACTTATTTAAACAAAACTATTTTTAAAATTCTAATTAAGCACTAATGGGCCTAATTTATCTACTTAATCGGGCCTAAGACTAATTAGTGATTAATTAGACAATAAAATATGTTAAACCCCACCCTTAACCCTACATACTCACGGCCACACACCCACAATCAGATTCAAACCCTTTCAAAACAAGGTACACGACACACACACACAATAGTTTGAATAAAATTCGAAGAAGCTTCAAGGGTTCCAATCCAAGGTCCCGTCGTCACCGTTCTTCGCAATCGTCAACGTAAATTCGTTCGTATTTCACGCCATAATTCTTCTTTTACTCATCCTTCACACCATAGTATTTATTTTATTTTGTTTTTCATAAAAACAAGTTTTACCTTATTGTATTTTTGTTTATGCATCAAGGGTGATTTTAAAACATGAGTTTTGATCCAAAAATCATGAATTACTTGTACATAAGGGGCTGCCATGATTAGGAGTTGAATGAGGATGGTTTTACACAAGTTACATAGCCCTAGAACACACACGAAAAGGCTGCACACAAGGAAATAACAAGCTGGAACCATCTTTCTGATTTGGAGTCTGAGGGGCTCGATTTCATGGGTTAAGGGTGCTGGGCTTGGTCTTCACTTGTGCAGGGCTAGCTGGGTCATATATGAGTCAGGGGCAGAGTCCTAGCCACGCTAGGACTCGAACACCAGGGCTGAGAAGGAGTCCTAGCAAGCTAGGACTCCAACCCGTGAGTTGCAAGGGAAGCAGCGCAGGTTTGCTGCTGGGGCAGGGAAGAGAGGGGCTTGGCTAGGGGGTCTAGGCTGGGCTAGGTTTGGTCCTTAGGGTCCTAAGAGGGTGCACAAGGGTCTGGGCAAGAGCTGGTGCGGCTTGGGTTGGCTGCTGGTTGAGGAACGAGAGGAAGGTGCATGGCAGCAAGATAGGCGAGAGGTTGTTGTCAAGCTTCAGGGGTTTGCTGCTCGGGTTGCTTTGTCAGTGCGTGGTCCAGGGTGGTTAGGATCAAGTTGGGTCGAGGGTTAACCATCTGGAGGTGTCCTAGGTGGCTAGGAGTCTTGGTGAAGGGTAGGAGTCACACATGCACACATGCAGGTTTTTGGGTCAAGTTCCAGAAGCTTTTTGAGCAGGCCAAGGCTGTTTCTTTTGGCTGGGCTTGGTCAGTAGGGTCCTAGGTGGGTTGGATTTGGTTTGGCTCGGGCGTGGCTCGAGTAAATTAGGAGATGGCTCGGTATGTTCGATAAGGTGTCAAAAACAAAAATTATAAAGCTAAAATTGAATTCATGGGTCCACGAGTGTGGCTCATGACTTGGAAGGGTAGAATAAACAATAAAACGCTAGGTTTAAAATTTGTGATCAAAATAACGAGTTTTGGTTTTATCCGGAATTTAATCGCCGCACGAAACGTTAATTAAAGAATTAATCGAAAAGCCTAGTTTTAAGCGGAATAAAATTATGGAAAATTATATTTCAGCTCAAATAATTATTAAAAGTCCAATTTTTTAATTTGAGAATTTTATATTAAGGTTTTGTTTAATTCGAGATTAAAACGCGTTAATATGTTATATTTAAAGATTAATTTAAAAGTCCTCGATTTAAGCTAAATAAAATACGAGAAAATTCATATAAGCTTAATTAATTATTTGGGACATGTTAGAGTCAATGACATTAAGAAAATGTCATAAACGGGAATTTTACGTCCAGGGGTAAAACGATCATTTTACACCTAGAAATTAGTAAACGTCATGGCAGTGTCCCTGAATGTTGTTTTACGTGCTAATATGATTATTTAAATGTTTATCAATTTTTATTATGTTAAAGTGTAGATTTTAAATGTATATGATTTAATAAGTCAAAAGGTATATTTTAAAAGGTTATGATTTAATATGTTAAAATGTTTATTTTAAATGTTTATGATTTAAATGTTTATGATGCAGAAATGTTTATTTAAAAGATTTATGGATTTTTATATGTTTAAAGGTTTCTTTTAAAATATTTATGGATTTTTTATATGTTAAAATGTTATTTTAAACGATTATGAATTTTTATAAGGAAACGATAACGTTAAAAGATATGTTGCATGCATGTTTTTAAAAGGAAGAGAATATTAAATGCATGATTTTATAAAGTGATGAAAATGTAAAACGTTGAAGGAAGTGACGTAATTGTGACTATTGAGGATATGAGGATATGAATGGGGATGTCGTGAGGGGCAAAGGCCCCAGAGGGAGCCCATTTTCGGGAGAAGGCCCAGAGGGAACCCATGCGTGGGAAAAGACCTCAGAGGGAGCCCGTCTATGGGAGAAGGCCCCCGAGGGAGCCCCGATGATCATATTTCCGTTCAATGAGGATAGACCAGGGCCCAGTTGACCGGTGAGAGTGTTGCTGTTGTCCTCACCGCCCAGTACTTCGGTTTCATGTAGATGGATCCATCGACTTTTTGAGGTTTGAGGAAAGTCACAATTAACGATATGAATTCAATAAAAAAGAAATGATATGCTCATGATGAAATGATTTATGTTATGAAATGAGGAAAAGAAAAAATGTTGAGGTTTATGTTATGCATGTTCATATAAATATGTTGAGGATGTTAGGAAAATACTTACGAAAATGTTTATGAAAAGTTTATGTTTAAAGTTGATGCAACATTATGAAAAGAGTTTATGTTTAAAGTTTATGCATCATGAAAATTTTTATGAAAATGTTATTGTTTTAAAGTTTATGCATCTTCATGAAAACGATATTTTAAGTACAAGTATTTTTCACTGTTGTATGTGATATGTATATGTATTATTTGTTATCAAAGTTATAGTGTATTGAGTCTTTAGACTCACTAGGCATGTTTGATGCAGGTGTTATTGATTATGTATATGATAATGGAGGTCTTGATGGTTGACTTTGCTGGACTGAAGGTGCACATAACCCGTGGACCGAGGCTAGTTTTCCGCACTTTTTATGATTTATGATTTTAAGTTATGTAAAAGATATTTTATGACTTTTATTTATGTTATGAGAGCTTTTTGAGAGGTTATAGTATGGGCTATACTTTTCAAATGTTATTTTTAGGTTGAGTAAAATGTTGGATACTTTTATGCTAAATTATTTCCGGTTTTCAAATTATAGTGGGTTGATTTATTTTAAAATGATGTCAAAATATTTTATGGTTCAACCGAATGCTATGTGAGGTTTTAAAAAAAAATTCTATTACTGGATTATGCGTGATTGCCATAGCACTGGTATTGTAACAGAATATAGGTGATTCAGAGGCTTGAACTTCATACTCTTTAAGTTGTTGCATCCACAGTATTTGAGAACAGTAGCTTCCAGCAGCAAGATATTGTACTTCTGCAGTAGATGTAGCTATAGAAGTCTGCTTCTTATTGAACTAGGAGATCAACCTATCACCAAGAAATTGACAAAAACCACTTGTACTTTTTCTATCCAGTTTGCAACCTGCATAGTCAGCATCTGAATATCCAATAAGATTGAAAGAAGAATCATTGGGATACCATAGTCCGACATTTTGAATACCCTTAAAATATTTAGAATACGTTTAACAGCAATATAATGTGATATGCTTAGGGTTAGATTGAAATCTTGCACAAATACAAACAACAAACATAATATCAGGTCTACTGGTAGTAAGATATAATAATGAACCAATTAGACAACGATACTGAGTTACCTCTACTGAAATTCC